>NC_054381.1:39835128-40163878 GCF_017654675.1 Xenopus laevis
AAAGACACTTTTAGTTACAAAGTTTGTACAAAATATGCATAAGCTGACGCGCCCCGTCAAGGCAGTGTCCATGCGTCAGTCCTACCTAAGTGAAAAAAGTGTTATTTTTGGGGGGAGAAAGACCATACCTGCTTTTCTCTTTATTTAGCATGATCTCTTCCAAAAACACCATTGGGGGTTGGGAGAGCAAGCATTAAGGAGAGAGCCACCTCCCCATACTATAAAATAAAACACAATAAACTGCAGCTCATCCCTTTTTATTGGGTGCACGTGGGTGAGGCTTGATAAACAAATTACACAAAGTTTTACCCCAGCACTCCAATATAGAACCCCAAGAGAAAGGACTGACGCATGGACACTGCCTTGACGGGGCGCATCAGCTTATGCATATTTTGTACAAACTTTGTAACTAAAAGTGTTTTCGCGAAACGGCGAAAAATTCGCAAAACGGCGCCGGCGTCTTGTTTTTGACGCCGGCGCCCGTTTTTTGATGCCGGCGCCTGTTTTTCCGACGCCAGCGCCCGTTTTTGACGCCGGCGCCCGTCTTTGGCGCCGGCGTCCGTTTTTTCAAAAAAAAATTGCGAAACGCGCAAATTCGCCGCAAATTCGCGCCTGGTGAATAAATTCGCCCATCACTAGTTAGGGGCATAACTACCAGGGTTACAGGGGGTGCGATAGCGTCCAGGCCCACATTCCCCTTGGGGCCCTCCGGGTGCTCGCGCCAATGCAAAGGCGCACCGAAATCTGCATCTGGAGGGGGTGGGAGGCCCTCATTAGTTACTTTACTGACGTCATACAAGTGTAGCACACCTGTATGTTGCCCTGAGAAATGTGTGATTAGTGTGACTGGCTTCCAGTATACCCTGGGCAGCCTTAGACTATGGACAAATTCCTTAAGCTCCCAGTGAGGTGCAATATTACCTTGTTGCTTCTCAGACGAGCAGATCACTGATTGTTTCTGAACTTGGGCCAACCGGGCTGAAATTAATTGAAGTCGTATTGCGTCTTCAAACAATTTCTTTATTGAATAAGGCAGTAAAACTTTGTCACAGCATCCAAATGGTGACGTATTCAGATACATTTAGTGCAATCAGTGGAAATCCTTCATACTTTATAATACATTCAGATCAGTCCCTCTTAGGGGGAATAGTACAGCCTGTCTTAATTTTCACCCGGCACTAGGAGTCCCACGAGGTATATTGCTCCTTGGCACTTTGCCTGCTCCTGAGCTCACCCACTCGTGTCCCTGCCTGGTGGCTTGATCACCGCAACGGTGCTAACCACAACTACTCTCCTTGTTGGAGCCAAATAGCTGCTCACTAAATACACTACATCTAACGTTCAATCCAAGAGCGACTATTGCAAAAATTCTGCCACTAATTAAAACTGTCCCTAACCAGGGCCTGTTACTGCTAAGACCTAGTCCTGTAACCACCTTCTCGCAAGGGGGGATCCAGGAAATGAGCCCTGAGCTCTTGTGCTCTCCCTTTTATATTTACCAACTACCACCTAATGTGCAAACAATGAACCAGATCAAATTACTAATTTCCCCAGGCAAGGGAAATAGCTGCCTAGGATGAACAAAGGACCAATTTAGGTGACTAAACTGAAGAGGGACTGCCTGAGTAAAAGTATACCAAACCCTCAATATACCTGTTACAAGATGCAAAAAAACCCTTTCCCTGCTTTTTAGCTAATACTACATCCTTTGTAAAAATATTCATTTTCCAATCATTTTTAAATGTAACATTTTCCATTTTTTCTTTTAAATAGGATCACTTCTCTGGATCATTTGGAATTCCATAATGTTTCATTCAATTATCCAAGTCGTTCAGACGTTGGAGTGCTCAGAGATTTATACATTAAAGTAGAAAGTGGCCAAACGGTGGCATTTGTTGGTAACAGTGGATGTGGGAAGAGCACTTCTGTTCAGCTCCTACAGTGATTCTATGACCCGCAGGAAGGAGAAGTGGTAAGATCCAATGGCAATTCTGCATTAACATTGCCTAATTATCATGTATGCATGGGGCGTAACTATAGAAGAAGCAGACCCTGCAGCTGCAGGGGTGCCCAGGGGGTATAGGAGGCCCCATGTGGGCCTAATTAATTACAAGTTTTAACATATACAGTCATATGAAAAAGTTTTGGAACTCCTCTCAGCCTGCATAATAATTGACTCCAAAAGATAACAGTGGTATGTCTTTCATTTCCCAGGAACAGTACAGGGGGAATAGTACAGCCTGTCTTAATTTTCACCCGGCACTAGGAGTCCCACGAGGTATATTGCTCCTTGGCACTTTGCCTGCTCCTGAGCTCACCCACTCGTGTCCCTGCCTGGTGGCTTGATCACCGCAACGGTGCTAACCACAACTACTCTCCTTGTTGGAGCCAAATAGCTGCTCACTAAATACACTACATCTAACGTTCAATCCAAGAGCGACTATTGCAAAAATTCTGCCACTAATTAAAACTGTCCCTAACCAGGGCCTGTTACTGCTAAGACCTAGTCCTGTAACCACCTTCTCGCAAGGGGGGATCCAGGAAATGAGCCCTGAGCTCTTGTGCTCTCCCTTTTATATTTACCAACTACCACCTAATGTGCAAACAATGAACCAGATCAAATTACTAATTTCCCCAGGCAAGGGAAATAGCTGCCTAGGATGAACAAAGGACCAATTTAGGTGACTAAACTGAAGGGGGACTGCCTGAGTAAAAGTATACCAAACCCTCAATATACCTGTTACAAGATGCAAAAAAACCCTTTCCCTGCTTTTTAGCTAATACTACATCCTTTGTAAAAATATTCATTTTCCAATCATTTTTAAATGTAACATTTTCCATTTTTTCTTTTAAATAGGATCACTTCTCTGGATCATTTGGAATTCCATAATGTTTCATTCAATTATCCAAGTCGTTCAGACGTTGGAGTGCTCAGAGATTTATACATTAAAGTAGAAAGTGGCCAAACGGTGGCATTTGTTGGTAACAGTGGATGTGGGAAGAGCACTTCTGTTCAGCTCCTACAGTGATTCTATGACCCGCAGGAAGGAGAAGTGGTAAGATCCAATGGCAATTCTGCATTAACATTGCCTAATTATCATGTATGCATGGGGCGTAACTATAGAAGAAGCAGACCCTGCAGCTGCAGGGGTGCCCAGGGGGTATAGGAGGCCCCATGTGGGCCTAATTAATTACAAGTTTTAACATATACAGTCATATGAAAAAGTTTTGGAACTCCTCTCAGCCTGCATAATAATTGACTCCAAAAGATAACAGTGGTATGTCTTTCATTTCCCAGGAACATCTGAGTACTGGGGTGTTTTCTGAACAAAGATTTTTAGTGAAGCAGTATTCAGTTGTATGAAATTAAATCAAATGTGAAAAACAGGCTGTGCAAAAATGTGGGCACCCTTGTAATTTTACTCATTTGAATGCATGTAACTGCTCAATACTGATTACTGGCAACACCAAATTGGTTGGATTAGCTCGTTAAGCCTTAAACTTCATAGGCAGGTGTGTCCAATCATGAGAAAAGGCATTTAGGATGGCCAATTTCAAGTTGTGCGTCTGCTTGACTCTCCTCTGAAGAGTGACAGCATGGGATCTGTTTTGATAATTGTTTATGTTAATGAGGGTTGTTATAGAAAAAGAAGCACATAGGTGGGGCCAGCTCCAGAGAGAGGAGAAACTGAGCTGTACTGTCAGAGAGCCATGCTTCTTTCCTGCACTGTATTTTAATAAATAAGTTGCTGTTGCAAAATGGTTACACACAACCCAAAGATCACTTCCAAAGACCTGCTGCAGATGGTGTATCTGTACATTGTTCTACAATTCAGCGCAATTTGCACAAAGAACATCTGTATGGCAGGGCGATGAGAAAGAAGCCCTTTCTGCACTCACCCCACAAACAGAGTCGCTTGTTGTATGCAAAAGCTCATTTAGACAAGCCACAGTCATTTTGGAACAAAGTGCTTTGGACTGATGAGACAAAAATTGAGTTATCTGGTCATAACAAAAAGCACTTTGCATGGCAGAGGAAGAACACCACATTCCAAGAAAAACACCTGTTACCTACTGTCAACTTTGGTGGAGGTTCCGTCATGCTGTTGGGCTGTGTGGCTAGTTCAGGGACTGGGGACCTTGTTAAAGTCATATTTTCTTAAGGGTTTTTTTCTTTGACTAATGCACAATGCTGGGGAGGGGCAATGCCAGGCAGTTAAGGGGAGCCTTTTTGGTTCGGGGGTTGAGTCCTACTTTAAGTCAGCTCTACTGTTTGCTGACCCTTGCGCTATTCTATCATAGCTACTCATATTTTGTGGCCTTTTTTTTTTTGGAACCATTGTACACCAGGTAATAATTGGTGTTGTTTGATCCAAGTCTAGTAAGCCATAACAACAGTTTAAAAAAGAGATACTGACACCAGAAATTAAACTCTTTCATTCATTATATGAAATATATATAATAGGCACTGATTATATTATATTGCCTTTGAAAGCTACTTATAACTTTGCCATAAAGTATTTGCACAATTACCTGTCTGAGGCCCCATGTTCCTGTATGAGGGGGCTGCCATATTTGTGCAGCAGGAGTCTGTTAGCATTAGAATCTCTAACTGACAGGCTGAGATATGACAGTCAGGTTGGCAAAACAGTCAGGCTTAGGAACTTCAAATAACAATTACTTACAAAAACAGACCTCTCAGCAAAAAACAATCAACATGACCTATAGGTAACTTTTAATGTGCATTCATATTTAAAAAAATAGTTTTTTAGTGTCAATATCACTTTAACCCTTTTCATGGGAGTTATTCCTGCAGACTCAGGGCCTGCTGTTCAGGCATCTGTGCTGTGTAACATGCTGTATGGCATCAGCTTGCCACTAATATGTCATTCTCCTATATACAGCTGTTTGATCATGTGGATGCCAAATGCTTCAATGTCCAGTGGCTCCGTTCTCAAATGGGAATAGTGTCCCAAGAGCCTGTCCTGTTTGACTGCAGCATTGCTGAAAATATCGCCTATGGAGACAACTCCCGCACTGTGTCTATGGATGAGATACAAATTGCAGCCAAAGCGGCAAATGCCCACTTATTCATAGAAGGACTTCCTCAGGTAATTTATATGCTTTTACTGTATAATAAAAGGTTTAATGTTTGCTACAGATCTAATAAGCTGTAGTCCTCCTGAGGACGGCAGTTTAAGGGACATTTGGGAAAGCTAATTCAAGCATCAATGCAAACTATTGTATTGTCCCTAATATGTGTTTTGGACAATAGTCCTTTATGGATGTTTTTAAACTTTGATTTCACCCAATGGTTAATAACTTTTTAATAGTGCACAGTTATTTCTCTTTACATGTACAGTGTAGCCTTTATGTCACATGGCACATGTTTCTCCCATCATTCCATGCTGTCCCTCTTTTTTCTTCTGTTATTTTTTCTTCCACCTTCTTTCTCATTTTCTATTCTTCATTGTACCTGTACTATGGGGGGGGGGGGTTGTGGATGCACACCTGAGGCCAATTTCAAAAAGTTTAAAGCCCTGTCTAAATAATTCAAGTAAATATGCAAGTGAATGTAATTTTGAAACAGGGTTTTTTTGTTACAAAGTTATGATCATAATATTGATAAGCCACCATACCACGTCAAGGTAAAACCCCACATGGTGGTCCCTAACTTATTTATCTCTAATCATAGTAAAAAAGGAATATTACCTCTCTGTATAGTACCAATTCTTAATATAAACATCTCCTGTGCTTTGGTTTCAAACTCTGTGCTAAATCCTCCCCCGCCAACTGCTGAGCGGCTTTTAAGAGGGAGAGACTGCCTTAACCAACGCCCATTTTAGAAAAGTAGAAGTCAGGTGTTGTAATTAAAAACAAAGTAAAGTGATATGTGCAGTTGCACAATAGTGTGTATACATGTATAAGTGAAATGTGAAGGTGTGTATAATAGTGAAAAGGGAAAAGTGTATGTGTATTTAGGAATGTGTATGAATGTAAGCATAGAATAGAAGAGTGTAAAGGATTCATTTACCTGTATCAATATTTTCTAAATACAGCATACAGGTATGGGACATATTATGCAGAATGCTCAGGACCAGGGTAAGGGATCTTTTTGTAATTTGGACTGCAATACTTTAAATACTTCAAAAACACATTTAAACATAAATAAACCCAATAGGTTTGTTATGCTGCTTCCAATAAGGATTATTTATATCTTAGTTGGGATCAAGTACAAGTGGGATCAAGTGTTTTATTATTACAGAGAAAAGGGAAATAACATTTATTTTATTATAATGGAGTCTAAGGGAGATGACATTCCCATAATTTGCAGCTTTTTGGATAACATGTTTCAGATAACAGATCCCACACCTGTATCACATTTTTGTTTCTGATTTTCATTCCAATGTCATTTATTTTGTTATCTGAATATATATGACACTCAGGTTGGAGGAAAGGGAAGCCAACTATCTGGGGGACAGAAGCAGAGGATAGCCATTGCCAGAGCACTCATCAGGGCACCGAAAATTCTACTTCTGGATGAGGCCACATCTGCACTAAGACAATGAGAGTGAAAAGGTGAGAACAGAAACCATCTGTATTGTCTGTATTATTCATTTCATACATACAATTACCTCTTTGCTACTGTCACATGCTGCAGGCTCTGCCTTTTGCTTATAGTGTGATAGAACGGTTTGTAAATTTTATTGTACAGGGTCCATGGTAAAGGAGAGAAAATTGCAGCACAAACTACTAATCTAGGCTGCCAAACATTTCATAAAAAATAATTGCCGACTAAGGGTCTGAGGTTATCAAGTCTAATCACTGGGGGGGGGGGGTGCTTTAAAAAATTTGCACCTCCCAGTGATTAACCATTTTCTTCTACTTTAAAGTAACTGCTATAAATTGTTTTAGAGACCTAAGCCAAATAGGGCACATAGGTCGATTTTGAACATTTCACCACCAAGTTTTTAGTAGGCCAAACATCCAGGACCCAAAGTCAATGAACCATGAGTGGTCAAGAACTGTCTCAGAACATAAGCATGGGTTATTGGTTTAAGAAAAGTAAAACTCAGAGTACTTAATATATGTAATTTCATGAAAACTGTTAGAAAAGCAACAGAATGAAAATATATATATATATATTAAGGTATATTTTGGATGCAAGTACAGTATGTGTTTAGCAGCTGTGGGGAGGGGTACATGATATTTCTCACAATAAGTTGTGTGTTTGTCTCCTGTAGGTTGTACAGAAAGCCCTTGATCAGGCCAGGGAGGGAAGGACCTGCATCCTCATTGCACACAGACTGACCACCGTACAGAATGCTGATATTATTGTGGTTATGAACAAAGGAAAGATCATGGAACATGGAAGCCACCAAGAGCTGCTCACCAAACGTGGTGCCTATTATCATCTTGTCAATGCTCAAACTATAATCTAATATAAATTGGAAATATATATGTATAGGTCAAACTATAAATGCTGCAGTATTAATGTAAAATTGGTTGAAGAACTTTAAGCTAATTTCTGATTGGTTACCGCCATAGACGGAGGGTGATTTTTTTTGGAGAGGCTAAAGATGGCCATACTCAGATTCTCTGCTTGTATAAAAATGATTACCCCTACTACCATCTCCTACTGACTTCATTGGGAACAACCAGTGGTTTAACTAGCACTGACCAGGCCCAGATGCAGGATGTGCACCCTGGCCCTTTCCCCTCCGGACAAATGCACAATATCTTCAGAATGCATATGTGCAAACATTTCTGCAGTTGCAGCCAAGGCGGTGCGGGACCTGTTGCACCCCTGTTAGTTTGCCAATGGGAACCATACAGAGTGTAGTCTAGGGGTGGAAACATTTTCATACCAGGTACTTTCTATGAAATAAGAGACAATGGGTAATGGCACCTATTATAGTGGCACATTTTATACAGTGGGAGACAGTGGACACGCACACCATTATATGAAATGGGAGGCAGAAGAAAATTAGGATTGGATGTATTCTGAGCAAATGAATTGCCAATTTAAAAGGGAATTATCAAAAAAATTAAATGAATTAAAAGGAGAAAGAAAGGCCTATTTACTTGGGGGGGCAAAAGTTAGGCACCCCAAGTGATTGTATATACTTACCTGAAACCCCAGGTTTGCTCCTATCAGTAAAAGACTTTACAGGTTCCAAAGACCTGCTGCAGATGGTGTATCTGTACATTGTTCTACAATTCAGCGCAATTTGCACAAAGAACATCTGTATGGCAGGGCGATGAGAAAGAAGCCCTTTCTGCACTCACCCCACAAACAGAGTCGCTTGTTGTATGCAAAAGCTCATTTAGACAAGCCACAGTCATTTTGGAACAAATTAAAAGGAGAAAGAAAGGCCTATTTACTTGGGGGGGCAAAAGTTAGGCACCCCAAGTGATTGTATATACTTACCTGAAACCCCAGGTTTGCTCCTATCAGTAAAAGACTTTACAGGTCCGGGGTTCTTCCATCTGGCACCACGGAGTGATCGGCTTCCATCTTCTTCTTTCTTCAAATTTCCTGGGGCAGACGCATACACAGTTGAACGAATTAGCCAACTTCTTAATTAAAGTTAGGCTTTTCACACTACTATGCATGCACACTGCGCAAAGAAAGAAGAAGGAATAGATCGCTCCGTGGTTCTTGCTGGAAGATCCCCAGGACCGGTACAGTTTTCTGCTGATAGGAGCACCGGCCCGGGGTTTCAGATAAGTATATACAATCACTTGGGGTGCCTAACTTTTGGCACCTCCATGTAAAGCCTTTCCTTCTCCTTTAATATAAGCTTCATTATATTGAAATAAGAAATTTTCTAAAAACAATCAATTAAAAAATCTGAGCCATTTCTGAAATAATCGTGTTACTCTTCACGCTCCCCCTCTCAGTGTGTTTTTCTCATCGTTCTGTCTTCTTGCAAGAGTTTGGAGTCTGATTTTGTATGACATGAATCCAATATATTTTATAAGGTTGTTCCTTTTGCCTAGAAGATGTATTAGAGCTCACTTTAGTAAAATCACCAGAAATCCTGTTTCTTAACATGCAGAATGTGTGCCACAGTTAGTTATTTTGTTATATTTTGTTTGTGCTGAAGTTAGTTATTTGAATGAGGTCTAATATATCTGCTAGGAACAGGAGCCCCCTAAAATATATATTGGATCTAACTGCCAATGGAAATCTCATAACCAACTCCTGCAGAATTTTTAATGGATTATATTTAGAAAGTTTCTTATTTCTGTATGAGGAACCTTAAAGAGATACTGTCATGGAAAAACATGTTTTTTCCAAAATGCATCTGATAATAGTGCTGCTCCAGCAGAATTCTGCACTGAAATCCATTTTTCAAAAGAGCAAACAGATTTTGTTATATTCAATTTTGAAATCTGACATGGGGCTAGACATATTGTCAATTTCCCAACTGCCTCCAGTCATGTGACTTGTGCTCTGATAAACTTCAATCACTCTTTACTGCTGTACTGCAAGTTGGATGTTATCACCCCCTCCCTTCCCCTCCCCCCCAGCAGCCTAACAACAGAACAATGGGAAGGTAATGAGATAGCAGCTCCCTAACACAAGATAACAGCTCCCTGGAAGATCTAAGAACAGCACTTAAAGGACCAGTAACATCAAAAAATGAAATTGTTTTAAAGTAATAAAAATATAATTCAGTGATGCCCTGCACTAGTAAAACTGCTGTGTTTGCTTCATAAACATTACTATTGTTTATATAAATAAGCTGCTGTGTAGCCATGGAGGCAGCTATGAAAGGCTCAAGTTACACAGCAGATAGCAGATAAGCTCTGTAGAACATAATGTTATCTGTTATCCATTACTTATCCTGTGCCATATAGCCGTTTTTCAATTTCCGCCATTGCTACTCAGCAGCTTGTTTATATGAACTATAGTAGTGTTTCTGAAGCAACCACATCAGTTTTACCAGTGCAGGGCAACACTACATGGTATTTTCATTACTTTAAACCACTTTCAGTTTTTGGTGTTACCGTTCCTTTAATAGTAAAAGCCAAGTCCCACTGAGACTGATTCAGTTACATTAAGTAGGAGAAATAACAGCCTGCCAGAAAGTAATTCCATCCTAAAGTGCAGGCACAAGTCACATGACTGGGGCAGCTGGGAAACTGACAAAATGTCTAGCCCCATGTCAGATTTCAAAATTGAATATAAAAAAAACTGTTTGCTCTTTTGAGAAATGGTTTTTAGTGCAGAATTCTGCTGGAGCAGCACTATTAACTGCTGTGTTTTGGAAAAAACATGTTTTTCCATGACAGTATCCCTTTAAATATCCCCTTTAAAAAGATAGGATAAATGCAATACCAATTTCAGTAATACCATGAGAACATACATTAGGATACATGAAGTGCTAATGTGACATACTGCATAAGAGCCTCAGGGAATATGTTAAGTTAAACACAAAACTAATGTCATGTACAAAACCCTCAGCACATATATCAGCAAAATGCACTAATTTGATGCTACACCTGAACTATCACAAAATAATAAAAAGTAAAAAAAGAAAAACACTACAATTCATTAAAAATAAACCTTTTTTTAAAAAAAAAAAGAAATGAGATAGTTCACGTGCAAGGGTGATAGGGATGGGGCTAAAGCATTTGCTGTAAGTGACCTGCAGCCCTCAGAATGTATATATTACCATGTCAAGAGTACAATGAATTTTGCTGCAAATATTCCCAATGAGATAGGAGTAAATATTCCAGCTCCTTCTTACCGGTATCATTTCAACTAATGCTTTCAGCCAGTAAAGTTCACACAGCCCCTCCTATTTCCGCTCCTAATTGGTACATGTTACTGTCTGTAAAGACAGCTGCGCTCTGATTGGATAAGATGCTGACAGAAATAGCTAGAGTGCAGCTGATCTCTACAGCATTCACAGTCTGAAGGCAGAACCGAGGCTTCCCATCCTGTTTAAAGGACCGGCACAGTCAGCAAGGGAGCAGGTTTTTTTTAAGTTTTACTTTTTATTTTAGGGGTCAAACGGTTTGGGGAGGCTTAGCCTTAATTAAAATCTGCCCATGGTTACAGCATTAATATAGTTGCCTTAAAGTTACCACATGGGGGCTTTGATAACAACTTTCTTTGGACTGTGAAACAAATGAATATTCCTGCAGCCTAATTTCTGGTATGTGGCATATAGGTCTTTTGTCATGGCTACGGCCACTGTAACTGGGCTCAGTCTTTAGTATCAGCTGTGTGCCTTTGTGTAAAATAATGTAACTTCTTTATTTTGTAGTAATTGCACACACTGCAGTGATTAGCGGCTAGAGCCTATAAACAAGGATTGGAAAAGCTGCCCTGTAACTGTAGCATTGAATGAAAAAGTGAAGTTCTTATCAACAGCAACCAAATACTATTATTTTTAATTGCACTAGACTAGAGGAATCAATGCCAGTATTTGATTGGTTGATGTGGGTTACACAGCTATGTTTTAAATGTGCCCTATTGTGTTAGTTAGCTGAAGGTTAAGGGCAATCACACATGTCACCTATTGGTGACAAAGCACTAAGTGTGTCCAGAGTCTGACTTGGCTAGTGGTACAGTGGGAAAAAAACCAGGCTGAACCAGGCCCTGTGTAACTATGGGTATTCCCCCCCCCATCTCATATAATAACTGCAAGTCATTTCAGGAACATGGAGAGGGGGTGGCATTGGATGTCCAGCCGCTCGGAAGAGCTTGCAACTGGGTGGGGATGTCACCCCGATGGGCACCAGGCACCCCAGTCTGACACAGAGTGTGTCATTGTCCTTAGGATTCCTGCTTGAGGAGGTGTTGATCTGACAATGTATGTTGTACAGTGTTGCTCTTGTGGCAGACACTAGACATTTGGTGCCAGGGTCACTGAGGATCTTTGAGCCCTGCTTGGTTGGTGTTTATGGCCCCATAGATATCAGTGGCCCCAGTTAGGGGGAATGTGCACATTTTTATGACTTATAGTTACTTTAAGTATCTTTCAAGAGATGCTGCTCATTTTTTTAAATAGGTATTTGAAAGAATTGGATTAGCAGGTATATTAATTGAGATGTGTTGATGCTCCTCAACATAGTCGTTCCCATATGAAAATGGGCAATGATGGACCATTGACTACTCTCAGCATCTTACTTACTGTACAAGTAAAGGCTGTTAATAGTTTAGCAACATCTAGGGGCTGTAGGTTGGCCATGCATATTGCTGGAGTTTACTCTCTCTATTTGGACATTATGAATAGGAATGTTGGTGTCTGCTGTGATTTAGCACATCAGTACATGGAGGGATTTGATTAGAACGTTGGATAAATAACAATTAAGATTCCTGCAAAACAGTTTTGTGCCCTATTGGAAATGAAGGTCATGAATGAACACTGACCTTTTTAGATGTATTAGAACCCCTTGTACAATTTAGTTTCCCACGGGACAAGCTTACTGTTGTACTTGTGCTCAGTAGAAGCTGGAAGTTTCAGCTACAGCTAAAGTTAGGCAGGATTTCGTTTTGGAGCTGTGTTGCTGACTGAGACAACTGACATTGGGACCTGAAGATGGCAGGTTGTCAGTAAGTCTAAATATATCCCTTTAAAGCTTTCACTCTTATGGGGAATCACAGTCTCAGTTTCAGGTGAGGAAAACTGCACCCATGTAGCTTAAAGGGATACTGTCATGGAAAAACATGTTTTTTTCAAAACACATCAGTTAATAGTGCTGCTCCAGCAGACTGCTGCACTGAAATCAGTTTTTCAAAAGAGCAAACTGATTCTTTTTATATATATAATTTTAAAATCTGACATGGGGCTAGACATATTGTCAGTTTCCCAGGTTTCCCCAGTCATGTGACTTGTGCTCTGATAAACTTCAGTCACTCTTTACTGCTGTACTGCAATTTGGAATCATATCACCCCCCCCCGGCAGCCCATCAGCAGAACAATGGGAAGGTAACCAAATAACAGCTCTCTGGTAGATCTAAGAACAACTCTCAATAGTAAAAACCATGTCCCACTGCAACTCCTTCAGTTACATTGAGTAGGAGAAACAATAGCCTGTCAGAAAGCAGTTCTGCAGTACAGCACTGGCTCTTTCTGAAAGCACATGACCAGGCAAAATGACCTGAGATGGCTGCCTACACACTAATATTACAACTAAAAAAAATACACTTGTTGGATTAGGAATAAAATTGTATATGGTACAGTGAATTATTTGCAGTGTAAACAGTGTGATTTACAGATCAAGCTTATATGACTCCAGTAGTTGGCCCTGAAAACTGCAGTAGAGAAAAAAAAGAAGTGTCCTATTGCATTACTGGGGAGGGAAACCTTAAATGTCACATTTTATAATAAATATAGATGGACACACCAAACTGCACACCAATGACATTTAATTTTGCTTGTGTTCATGCATGTCTGCTTTCCTGGCTGTTAGTTATAACAGTAATGCCATACCATTATATGATATATGGGTACCAGAACTGATAATGAGGGACCTGTCTGAACCATTTCCCATGTACTGCTGTGTATCTGGGTCTATTCCTGTGAATTTTGTCTCATTTTAAATGAGAGTAACATGAATATCTGAATCTTAGTCTGCATACCTCCCAACATTTTAGAAGTAAAAAGAGGGACAAATTTTTTTTCCCGCATGTAGCGCAGCAATTTTTCGACCACACCCCTTTCTCTGGCCACACCCCCTAATTACCATGTTTGTTTTACAAAATTTGGCAGGTTATGAAAGTTTGAAAATATTTCTCCTTATCTAAACTGTGTTTTTGTGTCTCAAAATTGTTACAAAGTATCTTATTTGCACCTGTTAGCTGTTCTGTGCTCTCTGCTAAAAGCCAATTAAGTGAGAAACTTTGTTTATTTTTATGGCTGTTCAGTGCAGAGAAAAGAGGGACTTTCCAGTACAAATGAGGGACTGCGGGTTGAGCTGTCAAAAGAGGGACTGTCCCTCCGAAAAAGGGACAGTTGGGAGGTATGAGTCTGGTGTTAGCTCCCTCTTTGTAAGCAAACATTTTTATAGTTGCCACAGGCTACATGTGCACCTGCTATCACATGAATCATTAATCCATAGATCCCAAAGATATGAGACTGCACTACTGAGCAGGGGTATAATTAACATTATGACTTTGGTTAACAGTCATTTTGTTGTTTTTTTTTTCTTTGCCTTCAACATGTCCCATAAGATCTGTTTAATAATATATTTTTCATTAATTTATAAATGACAAAACATGTGAAAGTCAAAGTAGCCATAGGATCTGAGTCAGTTCATGATCAATCAAAATTGAACCAATGACCTAGATGTTTCTTTTTTTATGTCATAATTCATTTTTATGTTAGGATTGTTTTTTTCTGTTTTTAAAACAACAATAAATCCTTTGGTTTTATATATCCGTTGTTTCACTTGTTTTTTTCAGCATTTTATTCAACAAGAAAAGCTACTTTTACCACTTACATCCATTTGAAAAAGCAGAACAGTGGGAAGTTCACAAATATCATAGTTAGCTTTGTGGCTGAGGCTGAAGTGACTACAGGCAATACACTGCATTGGCATAATTATAATTTAGCAGAGGGGAAGGGGAATCCAAATACAGTTTGACGTATAAGCATATAATCTCAGAACTAAAGAAGGACGGCACTCCGGTAAAAAAAAGCAGGTTTATTGCAGAATCCTGCAGATTTACATGGCCTTACGCGTTTCAGGAATAAGATCCCTTAATCATAGACTTACAGGGTGAATCATACATGCGCATTATATACAAAAAATCTATGGCGACCCCTATTGGCCACAATCACATATCACAGTTAAAATCACTATTTGTGTCAATAAAAACATGTAATGCTCGGTTAAAATCTCAAACTTAATAAAAACAAATCTAGACCCAGGGAACTCTGTGTGCTTGTATTTTCAACTATTTATTGCAATGCTTACTATAAATTATGTGTCCTTAGCTTGCATAGTCCATTTCTTGTTTCCTATTATACCTTTCCACTTTGTTATTTATAACTAATTATTAGATCTTCATCTCAATAAAAGTGCAAATATGTCCATAGTTGCCTCATCAAGGGGATTACCATCATCTCCTATAATTAATCCAATCCCCATTAGGTGTAGATGAATACACATTTAGGCGTGGAGTGGAGGTTCATGTACAAAATTGATGGAGTCTAATCAATAAATGTAAATATCTATATATCTCACCATATCACCAACTCCAACGTCAGAATTTACTGTACTGTAATATTTGTTTCCCACACTTGTCATTTATCAATTGTGGTAGAGTGACTAGGAAAAGGAGGAAAAAGGTCACTCTAGCCTTTAATTTTGCCCCAGGGACTGAGATAGGCTCCAAGAAGGGAGTTACTAAACAGAGAATAAGTGCTCTGTTTAAAGACTTTAGTAGCCAGGGACTCCATTCCGCAGATCCAGTCCAGAGATTGGAGTTCACCTTCCACAGGAAAGCTGTCCTTTGGAAAGGCTATTTAAAGTTAATTGGAATAGGAGAGTGTGTCTCTCAACAGGGCACAGCAGGCAGGAGACCTGGCTGTGTGAGGAACTCCCATAGGAGCTGGGGGTGCTGCCTGTTACTGCAAGAAGCAGAGGGAGCCCGTGACTCTCACAGAGAGTATTGTGAAGAGAGTACTGTGAAGAGAGTGAGGAAGCCAGGAGGCTGAATAAACACTACAGGAAGGAGTCCTGTGAGTACAGGGGTGAGCCAAACTATTTCTTGTGCTGGTTGTCCACAAGGGGCCGAAGTCTAGTCAGGGACTGCTTCAAAGTGTGAAGGTAGTGCCGAGTGGGCTAGGTTTTTATTTTATGTTTTGTTTGTATGATACAATGGTGACCCCTGTGTCCGTGCATTATTGACAGTGTTTGTTGGAAAGTGGGAAAATAAACCTTTGTTTTCCTTGAAGAAGCTGTGTGTCCCTGTCTTTATGCTCCTTTTTCCTATGCTGCCTGCCCACCATTGACTAATCCCCCTAAAAGTTACGTGTTCAAGCCGCCAGCTTGTCACACAATATAAATATGCAATATCATGTCTCGTGTTCAGACCCTTCGGTATTCTTGTTTCCAACTTAAGAATCCAAAAAGCCTCTCTTAAGTTAAGAGAGCGTATTGGATCACCACCTCTTAAAGGTGTCCTCACCTGTTCAATAACCTTGACCTTCAGATCCTGAATGCCATTCGGGGAGCATAATACGAAATGTTTGCCCACAGGGGACCTCTCATCCTTTTTGTCAATTGCCCTCATGTGCTCCCTTATCTTTTTAGGCTGCGGGTTGTGCGTCCCACATATTGCTTCTCGCAGCATTTGTATTCCAACAGATATATTTTTTGGCCTTCCAGTGACATTTGATTCAAAGTCTGGCCCTGTAGAAATGACTGTGCATGTCTTGCAGGATGTGGCCCCACTTCTATAGGTTCCTTTTACTGAGAGCCAACTGCCCCCACGGTTCCTTAAAACTGAAGTAACTAAACTGGGTGCTAGAATCTTCCCTAATGTGGGAGCTTTTTTTTTGAAACACATCTAATGTCCATCAGTACCTCAGCTAGCCTGGCATCATAATATAGTACTGGAAGATGTCTTCTAATGATGCCACAAATCCTGCCATATTCCTCACTATATTCAGTGGTGACGTAAATTTGATTCTTCCCCTTTATCCCTGATATCTCTTCCTTATGTTTAAGGACTTAACGTCTATTGTGACACATGTATAAGTGCCCAACCATTTTATAGTGGACAATCTATCTAACAAGTGTCCTGAATCTCTGATAAATTAGTCCAACTGAGGAACCAAGGGCTTCAAGCAAGCGTCCACCCAATCTGAAAGGCCATCATTGACTGACCCTATACTGGCCACGATAGGCCTACCTTCAGGGGAAGACAATGATTTGTGTATCTTTGGGAGGTGGTGGAATATCAGGACAATCGGCTGGGATCTCACCAAATATTCCCTATCCAGAGGATCCACCACCCCCAACGAAACTCCATAAGAAACCAGTTGCTCAATAATCTCCATTTACTTGCTTTGTGGGTTAGATGGGAGTTTTAGGTATGTGTCGCAATGATTTAACTGTCTTTTGGCCTCAGATATATAGTCAGTGATGTTCATAACCATGGCTGTATTATCTCTTAAGGTCCCCTTAGACGCAAAGATTTCTCTTGCCGAACGACCGATTTTAGCGAAGTCTGACCAATCTTTCAAAATAGTAGTAGTAGTTATTGGGATTCGAACAATCGAAAATCTTACGATTTTTTGGCCGACATCTGTCAGGAAATTGATCAGCCAGGTTAAAAAATATTTGTCAGTCCCAGTGCAATCTATCTATCCAAGCAGGCAGCTACCCTTTGTTTTCCTGGCAAATTGGTCTTTTTAGTTGATGGTCAATTCGTACGATCGTTCCGAGATAATCGTGGTCTCACGATGATGATCGGATCTTTTAAAAATCTCAACATCTATGGCCAGCTTTAGGGATTTTATGACTATTCTTTCCTCACTGGAAATATTCTCTGGAACCCTCTTTGATCTGTTGGAGCTTAATTTCATTAGGTCACCTTCCACGAGATCCTGAAAGGTGTCCATCGGTGTGCACCTAGATTGTAGAGGACTGAAATTGGATAACATTTTCTTAGACAAAATAACATGGCCAACAAGTTCCCTTGGGCCTCAGCTGTACTTTCCCTTTGTAAACTGTTTAAGTCGGTTAGGCAACATTGTTCCTGAAAATAATTCAGTGACCCTTTTGAATCCACTTTCAGTTGCTGTGTGGCCTTCCCCTGTTTAGTATGGTCATAATTTGTCCTTGTTCCACATGGCCCAAAATGCCTACGTAGAGTTAATTTTCATACAAACTTGTTGACATCCAGTAAAATGTTAAACAATCTAAAAAGATGTGTGGGATCAAATGATAAACCGTTTCTTAGGATCTGCTCTTGGGATGAGGTTAAAGAGACTGATGATATATTAACCACATTTAATAAGTCCTTTTGTTGCTTCTCGGATTTGTCCTCAGCCTGTAATGTCCCTCTCCAAAGTCTTCCTCCTCCTCTCCTAGTCTTCTTTCTGCCTGATGGCTCTGTCTGGACCATTCTTTCCTGTCCATTTTTTTGCATTTTGGAAATGTGTTCTGGCCATAGTAGTTTTTGTCTTCCTAAATTTCTTAGATGTTTCCGGATCTTCCAGGTCTGCTTCAGTCGGGTTTCTCCTTTTACTACATAAGGATGTCGACTCAATATCCTCAGTGCAAAAGGAAGTTTCTTCCCCTGAATCACTTGAGACACTCGAGAAGGAGACAGATTTATTACGATTGTTATTTTTTGACCTGTTTCTCAGAATAGATTTAGGTTTATTCCACATGTAGACCATATCGTTATAATTGTCCATCTTGTCCCTTTTTAATTTACATTTCTTCTGGGCACTCACTGAGGACTCTAGCTTTAATAAATATTCCTTCAGTTTCATATCCAACCTATCAAAGCCAGGGGACTTGTCTAGAGTAGTTAGATGTACTTGGGATTCTTTGATCCCTTCTCTAGTACTAGACAGTTCCTGTTGTTTATGGTTAATTATAAGGCCCATAATTTCCATAGAGCACTTAGACAGGACATCATTCCATTTATTGGCAAAGTCAAAATCCTCCCTGGCAAACGTTGGGTATTTTTTTAATCTAAGTCCCCTCGGTATCCATTTTAGGGAGATATATTTCTCAAGGGTTAAGATACCCCAACATAATAATAACTTGTATGACATCTGTTTCTCCAGGGTTTTGAACAATGTATACACCATATTAGTTCCTTCATCATCAACCTAACGTATGTAAAACGTAATTCTGTGGTATTTGTCGTTAATGCCTGTATAATGGTAATAGGAATTATTACTTAATGACAGTCAATGACAGTCCCAAATCCCCCAAGACAGGTAAAGGAGCTCAGCTATTTTACTTTATAAGATCAAGTGTCGTATGTTATCCGACTAGCCGTGATAAGTAATGCGACAGTGTATAGTAGCATAAAGCAATTCAAACAGTAAAAGGCACGTTACAGGATCCGCCAGGTGATAAGGACCTTTCAGTTCGGCACCATGCCTGTTTAGCTTGTGTCCAGTGGTGACTGGGTAAGCAGAGTTCTATCTGACAAAAATCAGGCTGTCGCTGGGGCTCCGACCCTGGTACATTCACAGTCAATGCGGGGTCTGGAAGTGCGGCTCCTCTATTTCCGGGGTATCTGCGTGTCACGTGCTGTAAGCACTCCGCAGTGTAAGGCTTGTTCCCGGCCCCTTTGCTCCTTCAATTTAGGAAATCTCTTCCCGGGTGAGCAGAGGCATATAAGCATAGAATAAAATCTCTTTACTGCCTTCAAGGTGTCAATGCATTAATATGTTAGATTCACCAACAACACTAGATTTTTGGACTCCGTGGCCATATTTAAACTGCATGATGTACTGACTCATATTGGTGCTCTCAATGAAAATTGTAACGGTCATATACACCTTTCACCACTTTTCACCATATTCCCACATAAATGAATAGGAAATTCTTCACATATGGCAGATTGTGAGGTCAATATGGGAATGATTGGGAGCACTCACCTATATCATCTGCATTTGCTATAAAGAGAATATTCACTATTCACCTGAGCGAGTGTAGACAAGGGAGGGCATTCTAACTTTGAGCGCAATTGCCTTTTTTTTTTTTTTCATAATGCTGCGTCCTTTCCCAGAATTCCAACTTCATTGTGGTCACAAGGGGGTTTTGTGTCTGACCCAGTTGCATGGGATGTGTTAAAATGAACGCACCTTGCCATAATTTGCGCTTGTGGATGTACAGTATATGATCCCTTTTATGTTCCATAGTGTTTAGATATTGGGTAGAGAAGCATAACCTTTCTATACTTACCCCAGGATTCAAAAACTAATCACAGAACGTTTTTTTCATTCTTTTGCCATTGTTGTCCTTATTATGATGTTCTGTCGCTCCAGACATCACTTTTATCTATTAAACTGCCATTGTCGGCTGGCATTAAACCATTCTCTTTTGTCCATACTACAATACACAAAGAAGTATTCAGTTAGTAATCCCTTTAAATTAGTGACATTTAACAAGATTTCTAAAGTGACTATGGGGATAGGCATCTGTCCTAACTATCCTGTTTTTCCCATTTTAAATTAACAGGATTAATTCATTAATATCAATTAGGATAGTAGAGAGCAATCACAAGGCAGTACTTAGGAGCAAATCTCTTTTATTTCACTCTGGCTTGTTTTGAGTCACATGAACCCTTTATCAGGTGGGAACAATACATTTATACAAAATGTAGTACAAAATGTCAGCCCTCACCCACAGAAAGTATCCACCTCCCATTAGGTAAAGCTAGTGGCTAAAGGTGGCCATAGACGCAAAGATCTGCTCGTTTGGCTACATCACGAGCGGATCTTTCCCCCGATATGCCGTATGGCCGAACGATCCAATTACGATGTGCAATGGGCTCCACCAGACGAAAGATGTCGGCACTCTCCACACACGATCCGAAAATCGTACGAATCCTCGATTCATACGATAGGATCTGTGCCTCTATGGCCAGTATAAGGGTCTGGCCACATGGGCAGATTCAGTGAGATTAGTCGCCAGACAACAAATCTCCTCTTCTTCGCGGCAACTAATCTCCCCAATCTGCCTTCCCAGGCAGGCACTCGGAACGCATTGTTTTCCGAAGTCGTCCGTAATTGCCTCACAAGGAAACTAAGGGTGACTTCGGAAAACTGAGGTGGGTGATAAAGGGCTGATTCAATTGCGGGCCCTAGGGCCAACAACCGGATCACAATGAGAAAAATACAGGCAGTCGGATCGAGGACAGCATCAAGGAACCAATGCAGTCCTCGATCCAATGGTATTTTTAAACCCTTCCGAACAACTTTTGGCCAGATATTGTTCGGTGAAGCTCGTCGTGGGGTTCCTATACACTGGCCAATAAGCTGCCGACCTAATCTGACGGCAACATATATCTGTCCGTGTTTGGCAGGCCTTTAGTTAAGGGCCTAACCATCAAGTTCAAAGTCTATTTAATAAAACATCCATATTCCATGGGTAAATAACTCCAAATAGAGATCCTTTGTACCCAGCAGCTGTTCAAGCAACAGCCTTCCTGTACTGTTTTACCCCTGAAGCAGTGTCAATTAAAGCTCAGTTTAAACAACGTGGAACTTCACACATAATATTTACTATATATATATTATAGTGATCTGCAGCTCAGGCCACAAGTTTTGCCAAACATATCAAAGCACAGCATTACTGAAGCTACATATGGGTATTACTCAGCAAACTGCACTGCCTGGGGAACAGTAGGGCCCTAATGATTCCTGTTATGGGGATTGTGTGTGTGAGTGTCTCTCGTGTGGCCATGGCCTTATATTTAATACAATTTTCACATATACCTTGATTAAAAAGCAGGTTTGTAGAGTGCATTGTAACACTGCACTTCCTAACACATGAAACCAATCGTAGCTCAGTGAATATTAATGAGGGATGTGTACAGAGCAAAGCGTTGGTACATAATCATAGTTTGAGGGCGTTTAAGACTCATGACAGCTGGTACAGTTGTTGGCTAAGAGTGTGCAGCAGCAACAGAAGGCAGAAATATTATCCTATCATCTATAAGAGGCCTTCCCTATTGTGCACGTGTTCTGCGGGGAGAGTACTGCAGCATCCAGGCATAACCTCCGTTGTACAGGGTTTTCTGTTACACACGATACCTTCTCTCCTTGTGAGCAAGTATCACTTTCACTTCCTTATTTAACTCTGGATGCAGGAATAAAGCCTCATAGAATCTCTACCAACCAACACAGCTCAGAGGTAATGCCTTATTTTTATTATTATTATTATTAGTCCTTTTGGTGTCTAATTGTCTCCCTACAGAACATTTGTTGCAGTTCAGGCAACACTTCTTTAAGGACTAAACTTCATTTAGTTAGCTGACAAATGGTTGAGCAATGTAAGAAGTGAGTGCTGCTAGGTTTATTCATCATTCATTTAATATTGTGTTTTGCTTGTGATCGAATATAACTACTGACTTCTACATTTAGAAAACCTACAGTACACTCATCTTAATATAGCACATTCATACGCAGGGGGCTTTCTGATACACATAGTAATAGCAACATTTAATAACGCTGATGTCCATGCCTTGTATTAAAACCCTGAGCATTCACTGATTTCAGTGTGACATATATTAACAAAGGGTATACAGCTGAAATCCACATACAGGATTATCTGAAATGATCTGACAAGTCGATATGGAAAAAGTCTGCAGACTCTGCCAGTGTACTGGGGATACAGCCAGAAGGGCAGCCCAGCAACTTGTGGTTCTTGTGTTTGGCACGCACACTGACATGTATACATGCCCTCTGGCTCTTTGCACATCTAGTAATTCATAATACAATTAACAGCATCAGCAATTATGGGGCCCCATACTACTAAGTTAGGAGGGCCCTTCCCCAATTATAAAAGTTTTGGTCACCTAGGCCCCCTTGGCGGTGGGCGACAGTTGAAAAATAAAGCTTTTTGCATAGGCCATGTCCATGATCCACCCTGGCCAATCTTTAGTTAAGACAAACATCTGCTCATGAACTGTACAAACCTTGCTCACTCTCCCTGAAAGACCAGCCCCTTTTGCAGCCAGTGAATCATGTCTCTTAGTTACTCCCTGTACCCAGGCCCGGACTGGCAATCTGTGGGTTTGGGCAAATGCCAGAAGGGCTGCTGTAAAATGCCATAGAAAGTGACTATTAAGTGGGCTGGTGGGGGCCTGTTTGGGCCTCTATTTAGTAGGAATGGCAGGGCCTATTTTGAATCCCAGTCCAGTCCTGCCTGTACCCCTCTGATTGTGGCCTTGCCAATCCAAAGCACATTAACACATTAATCAGCTATACCAGAACACCCCATGTAATACTATGTGACAGGGTCAGACTGGGCCAGCGGGACAGTGGGAAAATACACACTGGGCCCAGGCCCACATTGGCCCCTCTGACCAAGACCCATTCCTGTGCCTGGGCTGTCCCATCAGATTCGAGGAAAATGGTGGTAAAAGGTGCTAAAGAGCATGCGCATACTCTCTCTAGCGCCCGGGGGGGAGGGGCAGGACCACAAAAAGAAGCCTCGGAAGGTTACAACAGGGACCCTTGAAGTTACACCCCTGGTGGGCCCCTCACCAGTCTGACACTGCTAAGTGATAATAAACCACATAATGTGAAATATGAGTTTATAAAATGTCATCCTAGAGGTCTTTGAACAATATAAAATACTTATGTGTAGTGTAGCTTTGTTAGTTGTTGGCATGGGTTAAAGCCTCTCATTATGAACAGTGCATGATTAGTGATGGGCGAATTTGCACCGTTTCGCTTCGCCGAAAAATTCGCTAATTTTGCGCGAAATTCGCGAAACGGAGAAAAATTTGCGAAACGGCGCCGGCGTCTCGTTTTTGACGCCGGCGTCCGTTTTTCGGAAAAAATTTTTTTTTGACGCCGGCGAATTTTTGCCGCAAATTTTTGCGGGCGTTTCGCGAATCGCGCAAATTCGCCGCGAATTCGCGCCTGGCGAATAAATTCGCCCATCACTATGCATGATTTAATAGCTATCACATAAATCTAAAGCAGGGAAATGCAGCTCATCGGGTATTCATATAAGTTTCTTATAATCGGTTAGGTTAGTAAATCAAAAAAAATTGGTGTGCTTCTGATTTTATAGTAACTTTTGCAGTTAACACCAGCCTAAACAATCTCTGTACTTTAACCAAATTTTACACCTCAGTGGACTCAGGGGCACTGCTGCCATAGGACAAGTTGAGAATTTTCCACAGACAGCAGTGTCTAGTGGTTTACCAGGGGTGGCAAAAAGCCACTGGTAACATTAAGAGCCAAAATTCCAATTTTTAAATTGTTGTTTCAGCTCTGAAATTGCAAATTGTGCTCTCTGCATTAGCAATGCAACCCCTCCTTGCCCCTTTCTGATGCCAAAAAAGTTAAGTGTGTGTGTGTGGGGGGGAATTGGAAAGGGTAACTCAGGTGGCACATACCCAGGCCACAGGTCACACCTGAGTGGACTTGAAGTGTATGGGCACAAAGTTGCTTTAGTGTGATAAACCCATTTAGAAATCAGCTTATTCTCCATGTTTTAGCCATATAGCTACAATTAAACAATTTTGGGTGCCTTATATACCCCAGGACATGGTGCTAGATAGTCTTATGAATAGGTTTGCTGGATTTGCTAGCTGGGTCTGATGGGCTTAGCTGTTCCTTTTAATTATGTGCTCCAATGAAATTAAATCTTGCTTTACTAATCACCAGCAGGGCCAGCTGTTCATCAGCCATAATCTCCCAATGCTTTAAAGAAGAACTAAAATAGAGCTTTATTAGAGAAGTAGGGCAGACATGTTGTACATTTTGTTTTGGGCTTCTTTACCTGCCCAAGGTAATCACAGCCCTTTGGCAGTGAAGATATGTGTTTCCAAAGATACCCCAGGAGCTCCCCAGTTACTGCTGTCTGCCACTTACTGAGCTTAGGGACTGACTCACCATATACTAAATATAAATATATATATATGCCATATTATGTCACAATATAAGGCTGTTGAATAATTCCGATTATTGGTACATAAAAATTAGAATTAGAATCACAATTTAATAAACACAATTAGAATCAATAAGCACAATTAGAATCACAATTTAATAAACACAATTAGAATCACAATTTAATAAACACAATTAGAATCACAATTTAATAAACACAATTAGAATCACAATTTAATAAACACAATTAGAATCACAATTTAATAAACACAATTAGAATCACAATTTAATAAACACAATTAGAATCACAATTTAATAAACACAATTAGAATCACAATTTAATAAACAGGCAAACCTAATTTTCTGCTTGATGATTTGTGGCAACCCCTCAGCTTAGTTTCTAAACAGCTGCCCAGAGCTCAATGAGTATGTGAGAGTCACTGACACTCCAAACTAAATCCAAGATGGGAAACTCCTGTGACAACTTTGAAGGCCTGGATGATTACTACCATAGAGTTGCTGAACCTTTAGGCTGGTTCAATAAGTTCAATATATATAATATTTCAAGCCAAATTCAATTTTAGGGTTTGTGAATATGGCTACAAATGCCATATTTTTTTTTTTTTCAAACATGTTCAAATGCCATATTTTATATACTGAAAGTATTGCACCAGCCAAAAAGCAGCTGTTGAGAAGCTAAGCTTTGGGGTTGTTGCAAATTATCAAGCAGAAAATGAAGTTTATCTGTAATATAAACTGATGATACAGGGGTGATTATTAAATTCTGATGCTAGTTGCACTGGTTTCTGGGCTGCCATGTAGTAATTATCTGTATTAATTACTAATCAGCCTTATATTGTGACATTTCTATTCTATGTGTACTGTATTTTGTGAGTGGGTCCCTAAGCTCAGTAAGTGACAGCAGCACAGATCATGTGCAGTGAATCAGCAGAAAAGAAGAAAGGGAGCTACTGGGGCATCTTTGGAGACACAGATCTTTACTGCTAAAGGGCTGTGGTTGCCTTGGGCTTGTACAGAAACCCAAAATATAATGTACAACATTTCTAGCTACTTTAGTTAGACTTTAGTTATACTTTAGCCTAAAGCATAGAGGAGGGGGCAGACAATATTTGATTGACAGGTGAGATTTTTAAATGAGCTTACAACAGCTATGTTAAAAAAAATAGAAATTGGATTTCATGTTTAATTTGAAAAGGACTTTTATTATACAGCTTTTTGTGTCTGGGTGACAGGTCCACTTTAACCTTTAGAAAAGCTAATTTTAAACAACTTTTCAATTCGTCTTCATTTTTTCTTTTTTAAAGTTTTTGCATTATTTGCCTTCTTCTTCTAACTCTTTCCAGCTTTCAAATGGGGTCACTGACTCCATCTAAAAACAAATGTTGTGTAAAGCTACAGATTTTTCTTACTGCTACTTTTTATTACTCGTCTTTCTATGCAGGGCCAGTCTCTTATTCAAATCAGTTCATGGTTACTAGGGTACTTTGCACCCTAGCGACCAGATTACTGATATTGTCTCAGAATATCACTCATCATACTAAAAGTTAATTCAGAGATTAACTCTTTATTTTATTTATAGATAAAATTACCATTCAAAATTCTTTCAAACTGATCTTGAATTTGATCTTGAATAAAGAGGTCAATGGAAGTAAATTATATATATATATATATATATATATATATATATATATATATATATATATATATATATATATATATATATATATATATAGCCATATCTGTTTGGTTTATGTATGCACAAGTTTCTAAAGGATGACGCACTGTTTATTGAAATCTTTAGCATTAAGCACCAATCATCATTTTCTGACTATGTTATTGTTTGTATCACATGGTATAATCCTTCAACTTCCCTTGGGTGTTTTTTAGGCTCTTTAAGGTCATGCTGGCCATGTGACAAAAATCATTCTGGTTAGAGGAAGGAAAGGCTTAAAATATATATAATATAAAAAGAATGCATTGCAGAGTACTTCAGAGTGGACTCTGTATATATAACAAGACCCCCTGAAAATGGTTTACACTGTTCTGTGCCCCACTATCCCATCAGGACATTAGTGATTCTGTAAGCTTTCTGAGAAGGATTACTAAGTTTATGAGGGAGGGGAATCATCATCTGATCTGAGCTTGTTTATTCTAGATATAAAAAAATTTTGCCTTAGGTTTACAGGATACACAATGGTCTATTTATAAAGCTATTGAAAATGATTGAAGCTGATGCATTAAAAATTTGGTTTAAACCTGACTCACGTCAGACTGGCTAAGATCCACCATAGTCCTAACATAGTTACATAGTTAAATTGGGTTGAAAAAAGACAAAGTCCATCAAGTTCAACCCCTCCAAATGAAAACCCAGCATCCATACATACACCCCTCCCTACTTTTAATTAAAATTCTATATACCCATACCTATACTAACTTTAGAGCTTAGTATCACAATAGCCTTTGATATTATGTCTGTCCAAAAAATCATCCAAGCCATTCTTAAAGGCATTAACTGAATCAGCCATCACAACATCACCCGGCAGTGCATTCCACAACCTCACTGTCCTGACTGTGAAGAACCCCCTACGTTGCTTCAAATGAAAGTTCTTTTCTTCTAGTCTAAAGGGGCGGCCTCTGGTACGGTGATCCTCTTTATGGGTAAAAAGGTCCCCTGCCATTTGTCTATAATGTCCTCTAATGTACTTGTAAAGTGTAATCATGTCCCCTCGCAAGCGCCTTTTTTCCAGAGAAAACAACCCCAACCTTGACAGTCTACCCTCATAATTTAAGTCTTCCGTCCCTCTAACTAGTTTAGTTGCACGTCTCTGCACTCTCTCCAGCTCATTTATATCCCGCTTAAAGGGGAAGGAAACCTCGTCGGCGCTAACCCCCCTCCCGTGTATTGCCCCACCTCCCTCCTCCCCCCTGGCCTACCCCTCCCGCTGGGCAAATGCCCCTAACTTGTTACTTACCCTTCTGCGCAGGTCCAGTCCAGGGAGTTCACAGGCGACATCTTCTTCCACACGATCTTCTTCCTCCTTTGACCGGCGTTTTGGCGCATGCGCAGTAGGATCGTTTCGCCGGTACAGATCTACTACGCATGCGCCAAAAGTCACGCGCATGCGCAGTAGATCGTACCGGCGAAACGATCCTACTGCGCATGCGCCGGTCAAAGGAGGAAGAAGATCGCGTGGAAGAAGATGTCGCCTGTGAACTCCCTGGACTGGACCTGCGCAGAAGGGTAAGTAACAAGTTAGGGGCATTTGCCCAGCGGGAGGGGTAGGCCAGGGGGGAGGAGGGAGGGGGGCAATACACGGGAGGGGGGAGGGGGGTTAGCGCCGACGAGGTTTCCTTCCCCTTTAAGGACTGGAGTCCAAAACTGAACTGCATACTCCAGATGAGGCCTTACCAGGGACTATGGCTCAATGCTTTCGTGGCTGCTCCTCTCCAGGGACTATGGCTCACATTTGGTGGATTTGCCAGAGGGTGGCCCGATTTTGGGTGCGGGTCTACAACCTTATATTCTCTGTTTTACACTTGAATTTAACTAAGGCCCCTCAAGAAGCCCTACTGGGTGTGCCTCCTAAGGCAGTCCCGAAACTGAAGCTAAAACTGTTAAATCACATATTCCTGGCAGCTAGGCAATCAATTGACAAAGCTTGGAAATCACCCACCATCAACTTTACACTGTTTAAAAATAAGGTAGATTGGATCTTTATTGACGAAATATTAACTGGGATAGCTACAGAGAACACCCAAAGGATACTGAAGATCTTGCAGCCTTGGCTTCAGTACAGATTTAATGGTAC
Source organism: Xenopus laevis (assembly GCF_017654675.1). Classification (NCBI taxonomy): domain Eukaryota; kingdom Metazoa; phylum Chordata; class Amphibia; order Anura; family Pipidae; genus Xenopus; species Xenopus laevis. Next base: position 39,863,528 of record NC_054381.1, read on the forward strand.
CCTCCCTCCTAATCTTGTGGCAGCATAATGTCCCTAGTTCCTTTTATTCACATCAAGATGAGTCTTCCCTCTAAAACAGATAAAGGGCCCACTACTAGATATCCATGACTGTTTTACCTTATTTCTAATCTTTTCTTTACTGCGATTCTTTTTGCTTAGTTCACATTAGGCCACGAGTGCCTCATACTCAGATTAACCTACATAGGTAAAAAAGAGTTTGACCCCAGGCACTCCTCACAACTAACAGTACTCAACATGTACGGTTAGGGGATAATCCAGGATATTATGTGTTAGCAACACTGATTTAAGGGCGATCTCCATGTATGGAACTGGCAATTGAAATAATGGCAATATTCTCAGTTATCACAAACATTCTACTAATGTTTTGCTGTATAAAACTTGAATTTGTACTGTTTCTCTTTTGTAATGTATACCATAATAACACTCCATGCACTATTGCCTTTGCAGGTATTTTACACTGAGCCTTATAAATACAGTACATTGGGTTTCATTTGGGAAAGTCTATTATTTAGGTGGCAATGTGTGTAGTATTTGATCATTGCTAAGGGAATTTCCAAAACAATGTAAGTTAGCTGGGACTGTCCCATGGGAGTGAAGGAAAGTAGAGTGAAACAACAACAAAGGAGGGGGGTTCTTTATCATTACAAAAGTTAAGGCACTTCTGTTTGGTAGTTATGACCGATAGTGTATATATGATAAATAAATTATTATTCAAACAGAAGTTTATTGACTGGGTTAAAGTTTGAATGCCATGCAATTTTTATTTTCACTAGGGGCTATATTCTCTTCATTGTTGTTTTTTTCTTGAAGAAAGGCTGTAAAACTCCATTACCATATAAAAGTCCATTATATACAGTCAAGTGTTAAGTGAAAGCAAAGGTAAAAACAATACCAAATAATACAAAGTGGGTATGGATGGCCAGGAGGTGGGGGATTGGGAAATTTTCGTTTGGTAGATTTTCTAGTAAGAAACTAAACAGGGTAGGCCTCTTGTCCTACAAAAGTTCTGTACTGTACTGTTTTTTTTAATACATCCTCCGGTTGCTAGATAATTCTGTATTTATTGTTTGTTAAAACAAATGGGATGTGTATGTTTAAAACACCAGAAAAGTCATATTCACTGGAATGAATATTTATTTTCACTTTGAAAAAAACAGCGACATCCAGTCACTCCAGCCTTTTATACATTACATTTTTGGAATTTTTCTATTTACCCAGTTTTTACTTTTACTGAACTGTTCCTTTAATCTACCTTTGTTTTGCCACTCCTACCTACTGTCTTGTGTTATAGGTAGCCTTGTCTGGTTGAGTTGTAATATTGATGGATAGCTATGCATCTAAATGAATGATTCTAGGACAGCTGGATTATACCCTGTAGTTTGAGCCACTAAGAGCGCGCATTTTGTAATTCTCGCTGTCCCTATTTGGTGTCCTTAAATGTGACTTTTGGCATGTTTCACTTTGCCCAAGTGAGAATAAATGCCTGCTAGTGACTTCCTGACATGACTCTAACCACAGTGAAGCCGTGAGGATTTTAATACTGTAGAACAGCTGCATAATGTGTTTATCTTTCAATGCACACTTTAACAACTGGCTGCATTTTGTAACTCTTGCAATGCACATTGTACTTTGAGGGTAAGGGCACACCTGGTGATTCTGGAAGATTTATTCGCCCGGCGACTAATCGCCTCTTCTTTGGGGCGACTAATATCCCCAAACTGCTTCCCCATGTCTTTTTTAATGAAAAAACGCCTGTTTCGTGAGGAAACTTCGGACGACTTCGGAAATTTGAAGCACAGCGAGAAACCACTAGAAACCACTAGGGAATCCATTATTTTGGTTGTCCAGTTCATCTGCCAATGTAACATGTCAACCAGTTCATGGTGCTTCAGCAGATGAAGAAGTGAAGACCAGCAGAAGATACTCTTCAATTTCTACTGTTCCGATTAACCAAACTGACAAAGATGTACCCAGTCACCTCCAACTTTACCATTTCTTTACCAATACCATTCAGAGTTTTCAGGAAAGAGACAATAACTCAGAAATGATATTGATTCCTCAATTTCATATATAATAATAATTGTGTGTATTAATGAGCATTAAAACATTGCTAAACAGATGATAATAGCATGTCACCTGCTACATCAGAGTTTCGAAAATGGACAGCACCGTTTTTATAAGAAAAAAAGCCTTTATTGTAGCTTGGCTACGACGTAGCCGTACATCGTAGCCAAGTTACAATAAAGGCTATATTACTTATAAAAACGGTGCTGTCCATTTTCGAAACTCTGCTGTACCTAGTGGATTGTGGCCACTACCGGAACGTGCACTGGATAATCTGAAGGAGTGTGCAGGCCCGGATTTGTGGCACGCCGCCCAGCTGCATCTTTGAGGCACTGGGGACTTAACGTTCCCCAGCGCTTCTGCCTCAGTGAGCGCCACAGCCGGCGCTAGGACCCTGCGGACACAGGGCGGCGCAACAGGAAGAAGCAAGGGTATGGCTCATGCGGCCTTGGGGTGCCGCTTCGTTAAATCCGGCCCTGGGAGTGTGTGCTGACTCAAATACTTCGCTGTCACCTGCTACATGCCAAGCATTGGCTCAATTCTAAAATGAAAGCTTTGTACCCTCACTTATGTCATTATATATAAAAAGCCATGGCATGCTTATTTATTTACCTATGTCTGATTGTGTAACCAGAATTGCTAGTAATCTCAGATGTAGCCAAAAGTAGGGGAATGATAGGGACAGCACCCTTGGGCCCTACACTTTAGCAGGGCAAAGTGTGTCATGCTTTAGAAAGGCAAAGGAGCCCCAATCAATTTTAACTTAAAGGCGTTGTTGACTTCTAAGTTAACTGTTAGTATGATGTAGAGAGTGATATTCTGAGACAATTTGCAATTGGTTTTAGTTTTTTATTATTTGTGGTTTTTGAGTTATGTAGCTTTTTATTCAGCAGCTCTCCAGTTTGTAAGTTCTACAATCTGGTTGCTAGGGTCCAAACTACCTTAGCAACCATGCATTGATTTGAATAAGAGACTGAAATATGAATAGGAGAAGGCCTGAGTAGAAAGAAAAGTAATAAAAAGTAACAATAACAATACATTTGTAGCCTTACAGAGCATTTGTTTTTTAGATGGGGCAGTGACTGCCATTTGAAGGCTGAAAAGCATCAGAATAAGAAGGCAAATAATTCAAAAACTATAAAAAATTAAGGACAATTGAAAAGTTGCTTAGACCTGACTATTCTATAATATATCTAACGTTAACTTAAAGGTGAACCGCCCCAAGTGGTCTGATCCCCCACTGGTAATTTAATGCAGGGTAAATGTTGTGTTGGCAAGTGTGCAGCATGTTGTATTGTTTGCATGTGCCTGGCATCATTTTCAGGAGTAACAGCAAGCCAGATGAGCACAATAGAAGAAATATGTATAAATAATGGTGCAGCAGGGAGAAGGGAACAATAGGGCACAAAAACATTGATGAAATGAGTTCAGCAGAGGAGAAATAAAAATGGAGGCACAACAGGTGAAAGGTTAAACAGTGTCTAAGGAGGTAAAATACATATATTTATTATGGGTAGATTTTTGTCATTCCTTTTCTGGGCATTAAGTGGCACTAACCTATAATTCACATACTTTGTTGGTAGGGGACCTACAGCTTAGAGCATAATACAGATATAAAATTCCTGTGGTCTATATAACACTCCATGGGTATCTGCTATAGGGCAAGCATGTGATAGGATATAGACAGGGAGCTGATATAAGAGACAGGCTAGTTTCAACTTTGTGGTTGTGGTCCCAACATGGAGGGTATTGGAGTGTATCCACAGACAGGGATTCGGTGCAGAGGAGCAGAGGTTAGTGCGGGGAAAAATGAGGGGAAAAGTAAACAGGGAAAATCAGGTAGAAGGGGAACAGTTGAGGCACTGCAAATAAAGAGTGGAACAATGGAGTGCAGAAGAGGAAAACTGAATCAGTAAATGCACAGTAGGGGTATAGTTAAAAACGAAGGCGTGTGTGAAAATGTGTCTAGAGGATTTCTTGGAATAATGTGTAAATGTGCTACAGGAATATGGGGGATTAGTGATCAGCGTGTCTACAAGATAACTAGGGAGTTGTTCTAGTCTTATCTCTACTCTTATCTCTACTAGATACTGGATTTACTTCCCATACTGTGTAATTGCTAAGGTAGCTATTGCTGTGGAAACACGACTGTGTCTATACTGTGAGAGGATATAATAGACAAATAGAGTTACAGTAACTGACCGGCAGTGGCAAGTGTTAGCCAGGCTGTACATTCAATGTGCCACTATAACAAATCCTTACGTAGCCAGAAATATAAGGCTACACTCTTGAAGGGCTTTCATTCTATGTGCATTTTGCCTGACTAGGATGGCATGATCTTTTTATAAATGGTTGATGATCACTTTCCACTCCATTTGATATAGCATGACTCAAGCAATAATAATGATCCATAAAAGAAATGTCTCTACTGTCCAGGTATATACAGTATGCAAGGTATAATATTAAGATCTCGTACTGATATGGCGCTTACACATTTGCACAGTTTAAATGCTTAAAGTAACAGTAACAACAAAAAATTAAAGTGCTTTAAAGTAATAAAAGTATAATGCAGTGTTGCCCTGCACTGGTAAAACTGACGTGTTTGCTTCAGAAACACTACTATAGTTCATATAAACAAGCTGCTGTGTAGCAATGGCGGAAATTGAAAAACGGATTACACCATTAGACAGACAGAGCTTATTTGCTATCTGCTGTGTAACCTGAGCCTTTTCTCCTTTGAATGGCTGCCCCCATTGCTACACAGCAGCTTATTTATATAAACAATAGTAGTGTTTCTTAAGCACAGCAGTTTTACCAGTGCAGGGCAACACTGCATTATATTTTCATTACTTTAAAACACTTTTATTTTTTGACGTTACTGTTCCTTTAAATAATATATTATTTTTCATTAACATTGTGGCTCAAATGTAAAAATTGCATTTGTTTTATTGTGAAAATCAAAAGGGTGTTTTGCATGCAACCTTTACTTTTATGGCATACTTTGTCCTTGTTTACTGTGTTGGCTGCTGCACGGGGGCAAAAATGCAGATGCTTAAAGGGATACTGTCATGGGAAAAAAACAAAGATACTTTGTAACAATTTTGAGACACAAAAACACAGTTTAGATAAGGAGAAATATTTTCAAACTTTCATAACCTGCCAAATTTTGTAAAACAAAGATGGTAATTAGGGGGTGTGGCCACAGAAAGGGGTGTGGTCAAAAAATTGCTGCGCTACATGCAGAATAAAAATGTATTTCCCTCTTTTTACTTCCAAAATGTTGGGAGGTATGGGAATGTAACCAGATAACAGCTCCCTAACACAATATAACAGCTGCCTGGTAGATCGAAGAACAACACTCAATAGTAAAAACCCAAGTCCCACTGAGACACATTCAGTTACATTGAGAAGGAAAAACAGCAGCCTGCCAGAAAGCATTTCTCTCCTGAAGTGCAGGCACAAGTCACATGACCAGGGGCAGCTGGGAAATTGACAAAATGTCTAGCCCCATGTCAGATTTCAAAATTGAATATGAAAAAATCTGTTTGCTCTTTTGAGAAATGGATTTCAGTGCAGAATTCTGCTAGAGAGGCACTATTAACAGATTCATTTTTTCCCATGACAGTATCCCTTTAAGACTACAGCAAAATGTAATCGACCTCTTATTATAAAGAAACTTTTATTGTGAGGCATTTGTGTGAAGCAGTGCTTAAATGAATGTTTCCATAATAATACTGAGAATCAGGCTATTTATTACATTATTTTATGGGTTATTGTTGTGAGTAATCTCAGTGGTTTGTCATGTGAACCTAAGAACAAACATTTTGCTCATTGTTAAAAGGAAGAGATAATTACAAGGGAGAGGGAGTGTGTAAGTGTCAGGAACAAATGCCCAGGAACTAACCCAAAACTCCATCTGAGCAAATCCCAGGCACCAGCAGTCCATGATACAGCCAGGAACACACAGGTTTGTGTCTGGGGATATCTGTGCAACAGAGCATGGAAGCATGCAAAGTTCTCTTTAAAAGTTAATATAACACCCTCTTGGCGACCCCCCTGGTGCCAAGGTTGTACATTATTAACGACTTACAGGTCCTGAGTCCCCTTTGCAAGGTGAAAGGGTACTGCGAATTCTTCTCCGGCAGTGCCTCCACCTAATGGAATTGGGGGAATACACCTGTGGGTGGCCCATTAGGAATAACACTCAATACACGTTTTGCTTTTATAAAAACATCAACTTTATATAAAGAAAGTGTAAATTAAAGGGTAAGTAAAACTGCATTAACATCATACATAAATGACCCACTCCCCTGGGAACCTGTGGCAGTCCATTTCCTGGCCCTCCGTACCAGGCAAAGTCCCGCACTACTCCCTTTGGCAGAATCAGAGAGTCTCAGTTCCTTTTCCCCAAAAGAGTATTAATGTCCCAGGTACCACTACCTGCCCAAATACCTTTCCCACTGGAAAGTACTTGCTCCCACGTGGCAGGCACACAAACAGCCTGTTTCCCAAACAGGAGATCACTGCACACAGATGGGTAGGCTCACACAGAGCTGGAACAGACATCCACAGCAACAAAGTCTTAAAGGGATACTGTCGTGGGAAAAACATTTTTTTTTCAAAATGAACCAGTTAATAGTGATGCTCCAGCAGAATTCTGCACTGAAATCCATTTCTCAAAAGAGCAAACAGATTTTTTTATATTCAATTTTGAAATCTGACATGGGGCTAGACATCTTGTCAATTTCTCAGCTGCCCCCAGTCATGTGACTTGTGCCTGCACTTTATGAGAGAAATGCTTTCTGGCAGACTGCTGTTTTCCATCTCAATGTAACTGAATGTGTCTCAGTGGGACAGGGGTTTTTACTATTGAGTGTTGTTCTTAGATCTACCAGACAGCTGTTATCTTGTGTTAGGGAGCTGTAATCTGTTTGCCTTCCCATTGTTCTTTTGTTTGGCTGCTGGGGGGGAAAAGGGAGGGGTGATATCACTCCAACTTGCAGTACAGCAGTAAAGAGTGATTAAAGTTTATCAGAGCACAAGTCACATGACTTGGGGCAGCTGTGAAATTGACAAGATGTCTAGCCCCATGTCAGATTTCAAAATTGAATATAAAAAAATCTGTTTGCTCTTTTTGAGAAATGGATTTCAGTGCAGAACTCTGCTGGATCAGCACTATTAACTGATTCATTTTGAAAAATTGTTTTTTTCCCATGACAGTATCCCTTTAAGAAGCTCCAGGCTCTCTTAGCCGAGCACACAACAAGGCTTTAAAACCTTCAGGGTATTGCTCACAACGCTGTACATAACGTGAGCACGATAACCCCCTTGACTCCTCACATCTAGCTCCCAACGTTGTCCATAACGTGAGCACACAGAATTACAGATTTTGGAGATGCAGACCCTCCAAGTCTAGCTCACAGCCTCAGAGGCCATCTGACTCTACGTCTTGCAGCCTGAATCACTATATCCTCATGAAATAGTATCCAGCAGTCAGGTGGCTGTAACAGTAAATCTGTAACCTGTAACAATGGCTGCTTCTTTCTAGAATACACATTTCCTCTGTATGTAAATATATGTTTCCTTGTGCAACTTTATTTTTATATATCAGTTTCTTCATTCCTTGTTTTTATGCATGGATCAACTGCTGCACTTTCATGGCGCTTAACACATGGATTTGGCAAAGCTGATTCTTTCCTAATACTGTTAGGAGGTTATTTATCAAGCTCTGAAATTTATCTAAGTATTTCTAAGATAAAAATCTCAGCAACTCTGAATTCCCAAATGGACCTTACTTATCATTCCAAAAAATAGGTTAGGTGAAGTTCGGACCTTTGCCCAAAAAGTCTGAAGTTTTTCCGCAAAAACCAAAAATTTTTCTGAGATTTCGAACTTTTTGGCCCAAAACCCCCCGAAATCATCAGATATCGGTACTGACAGCAGCGCAGACACTGGGACCTTCCCATTGATTAATTCAGGACCCCGAGAGCTTTGAGATGCCGGCTTTTCAGATTCTGAGTTTTCATATCATTGGACTTAAATAAATCCTGAAGAATTCCGATTTTTTTTTTAAGGTCCAAAAAAAAAGAATTTTTCGGATTTCAGGTATTCAGAGCTGAATAAATAGCCCCCTAAAACTGCAGCTCCCACATTTCAACCATGGGAGCAGGACACCAAGCATTTGGTGTGATCATGCAAATGTTGGATAAAGCGTACAGTCAATTTCACCACAATCATCAATATTTGTTGTATAATTTCCAAAATATGATTTATGTTACTCATGCCTCAGATCAGCAGATGCATCAGCATGAAATGTACACAATAACTTTCAGCAATGGGGAAACCCACTAATGGGCTTGAAATATGTTCTGTCTGCAAGTCTGTAATAAAGCACCTACTGTGAGAAGGGAGTTTTCTATTTGTTGAAAGCTATTAGCTATTCCTACTTGCTGTTGAGGTAGGGGTGGGGATCATCAGTGTATTGTTCCACACTATATTATCTGTGTAAGATCCCTTTACACATTATCTTTTCATTGGAAAGGTTTGTAAAATAAAATGAGTCACATAATCTTAAATATGCTCAAATGTTATAAGGAAACATTGGGAATTGTAACATTGCAAGTTCCACTAACACATGCATATCCAGTATGTCCAGACCACACACAAAAGACATGGCTGGTAAAAAAATACAAATTTTTTGTGAAAAAAAAACTTGAAGCCCGATGCTGCAAAAAGTCAGAATCCGAAAATCCAGCATTTCAGACTTGCCGAGGTTGTATATAAGTCAATGGGAGAGGTCCCTATTCTATTTGGAAGTTTCTGTGGTCTGCACTGGAATTAGCCCGAAAATCCGACTTTTTTGGATTTTTCAGGCAAAATCCGAAAAATTTAAGCTTCATAGGAAAAAGCCCCAAAAAATAGTATTATTCGGCAAAAACTCCGGTAAAATCATACGACTCGGGTTTTCGCTTAATTTTATCGAGTTTGTATTCAATCCAATTTAATTGTGCTTCTTTCATAATAAATAAGGTCACATCGTTGGCGCTATATCAATACCTGTTAATAATAATAATAATAATAATAATCGTGGATTCTAGTTTGGTCGGACTTTTTTATTTTAAAAAATTAAAAAAATCTGATATTGATAAGTAACCCCATACTACAAAAGGTTTTGCTTTAAAGAAACTTAATACTCCAATCCTGATGAGCATGAATGATTATTGGAGCCTTGTTTCTAAATATGGTCTGGTCTGGTCCTTGGGTAAAAAATAGAAGATGGAACATAAGTATGATCATTATTTCATGTACTGTAGCATCATGGTCTTAAGATAGGACCTAAATATGGGCTGTGCCTAGGTATATATACAGTATCTAACTTTATTTATACAGGTATGTTGACTTTGCACAGACTTTGGCATTTGCATCAGCAGTAAAGTTATTACTGTTCTAAAATAAAGAACTGCCAATTCGCTGATGAATGGGTTGGCTGTGAAACAACTAAAGTTTGGTTGTGACTAGTGGGTGGGACTTCCTATGTCTTTTTATAAGCTGGTGCTTTACTAGAAATTATACATGCCTGAGAAAGGTCTTGTCATGCCTGTAATATATCATACCTCCCAACTGTAATGATTTTGACAGCTCAAACCGCAGTATTGAAATGTCCCAACTTTCTCTTTGATCTCCTACACTGAACAGCCAGAAAAAGATACAGAGTTTCTGAAACTTACTTGGCTTTTGGCAGAGAACCCAGAATACGTGGCAGCTGAATATAGCTTAAGGGTTAGTTCACACGAGGAGATTCGGGAGATTTTGTCGGCTGATTTCGGAAAACGAAGCGCCGCGTGTGCTTCAGCGCAGGCGACTTTTCATTATAGCGGATGAGAAGATTGTCGCCCAGAAGAAGAGGAGATTAGTCGCCAGGTGACAAAATCTCCCCGAATCTCCTCATGTGAACTAACCCTTAAGGGCAATTCACCTTCATTAGCAAAGCCAAAGAAATGCGTTCAAACTTTCACAACCTGCCAAATTGTGTAAAATTAACATGGTAATTAGGAGTGTGGTCAAAATAGGCTTGGTCAAAATATTTTTGCTGTGTTCCGATGCCAAATCTTTTTGTACCTCTTTCTATTTCAAAAATGTTGGGAGGTATGATATATTGGGGCCTAGTTATCAAACTGTGTAAAAAAAAAGGCAATTCAATACACCACAAACTGATGGCTGTGTAGCGCTATAGTAAACTGCTTTTGTAGTTGGCAATTTAGCTACTTTTCTTTGTGGGCTGATACCACAGATGAGCTCTCTTTCTCAGGGGCAAGCCCTTGCAACGCGGTGGAGGCAGGGTGTAGTGTAACTGTAACTATGTGCAATAGCACAATGATGGGCGCCAGTAGTTCTTTAACGGTTGAACATAGAACTGTAATTATTGAACAATAGCACATAGATCATTCAGCACATTGATCCACAATGGAGCATAGAATAACACAGCAGCATAAAGGAAGCATATACTCACAGCACGTATAGGCTGAATCCCTACAGGCTAGGGATTACACAGCAGAGAGTGGGTTGGCAGCGTGTGAGGGGTATTGCCCAGTTTTCAGGATATCTTCCAGCGGCAGACTAGGGGAATTCCTATAATCCCTATCTCAACACTTTAGTCCTTACTCCGGGTCAGTAATACCCTGGGATCTTAATCCCTCTAATCTATTTCGGCCGAGCCTTGAGCTGCTCAACTATCTAGCCTCTCTATCACTCCTAGAGTGATCTATAATTGAGTATAGCTGTCTAATTACTAGGGCCAAGGCGCCTAGGGTCGACACTACCCATTCCCTTCCAGCCTGCTTGGTTGGGCTAAAGCAATGGACCCAGAACTCATGGTTCCTAAACCTTTTATACTCTGGCACAGTGCCATCTGGTGTAAACTGTGTGAACTACAGGGGTTACATAAGCACAAGGTCCCCATAAGGACCTTTTAGGCGTCCATATTACTAGGGATGTGCCTGTCTGTAATGTGTAAGGGTGTCTAAGATCTTCACATCCCTACAGCTGTATAAAAAAAGTGCATTTATCAAGCTGTGTACAGATATGGGATCATTAACTGAAAACCCGTTATCTAGAAAGATCCAAATTACGGAAAGGCCATCTCCCATGGACTCTATCCAAATAATCCAAAATTAACCCCCCTTTATTGCCCAGGCTCACTTGCCCCAATCCTTATGTCCCTGCCAGTCCAATCCTTATGTCCTTGCCAGTATTGTTGGATTTTGAATTATAGAACAACTTTTCTAATTGAATATGTATACTTTCAATTTTGATTCCAGCTATTTAATTGTGAAATAAGGTCAACAGTGTTGTGTTCCATTGGATTACACAGGCAGTAGGAAACTAGACTGGGTCACCATGACATTTTATTGTTTAATATTTAACTCAGCTAGAGTTGGAACTTTGGAGCTATAAAGCTTATTTAGGAAGTACAATCAAGCTTGAAGCTTACAATTCAAGCTGACCATACACTTGAAAATCCACACATTTTACTGTAACCAAATGAGCTGATCTTTGCCCAATATGGACACCTTTCTGCTATGCCAAATCAGGCTGATTTTTCAGCCCCAGGCCTAAAATTGGATCATAACAGAAGCCACCAGGCCTGTTGTGAGAGTAACATATTAATACACCAGTGTGGTACTTAACCCAACAGTGTGTAATAAAGACTTACCCTTGTGGGGTTCGAGGGGGTCGGCGGGGACACCCGCCGCACTCCAAGCTGGGACGCCCGCCATGTTTGTTTTCTAGGCCGCAGGTGCCGGTTTCCTAGGGCATGCACGGTGCACCTCCTTCTGATTTCAAGGCGCAGGCGTATGACGTCAGCGCGCAATGGTGCGAAATGTAAAAGTATTTAAAGGTACATTTTCTTTTTACACACTGCCCGTTATAGGAGTTTGTTCCTGGTGCTATTTGAGCTTTGTGCTATTCTGTTTGAACCTGTTTGATTCCTGTTGTGACCCCTGCCTGGCTATTTGACGATCCTGACTTCTAAATCCTGACCCTTGCCTGATTGCCAACTTTGATTCTGCTTAACCCCTCTGATTGACTTCCTGGTTTGACCCTTGCCTGCCTGACTACGTTTATTCTCTGCCTGTCCCGACCCGGCCTGATCTGACTACTCTATCGTCTAACGCCTTGTACTACGACCTTCTGCCCAAAGACTTTGCATACCGTTGTGCCCCTTTTGCCTGGTCACTTCTAGTTATAAGACCTGGCGGCATCTGAGTAGCCTAGGGCTCCTCCCAAGGGCAAAGGCGGCTGCTTCAGGCGGAAGCACAAGCCAAGACAATTGTGCTTGGCATCTGTTCTGACTTTAGGGTGCCAACCGTTACACAGTGTCTTCAAACCTGGTGATAGATATCTAGCTGATTTTTCAGCCACATATCTGTTAGGGTGGCAGTAGGGGAGGGTCCAACCATGGGCAAATAATTTTAATTTTTGCATCTCTAGAAGTTTTATAATCCTATGCATATTGGACATCAAGCTGTTGATGGTTTATTTTAGCACCCAAGGACATGTGAGCAATATGATGCTATAAAGTGTATTTTTTGATGTTTGTTTCAAAAAGTTTGTATAAATCGTTACTGTAGATAAGATTAGCAAATTGGTACTTAGTAGTAGAAAGACATACCTACCCACTTAATCTGCCAGAATGTGTATTTTCCAAAAATATAGTATTCTGGGGTCATCCTACTGTTAAGGCCTTTTTCCTGTGGCATTCTAGTATTTTTATTTCAGGTGTGGTGATTTTAAATATTGTTGAAAAAAAAAATGTGGAATTTTGATCTATAAAAATCAGGAATCGCCATAAAACTATATCTATAGTTTGTAATGGAAAAGTTAAGGGGTTATGTTTTGGTAGTCGAGGATGAGTAGATTATAACTGTGCTTTATTAGCAGGTTCATGCAGCCATTACACAACAGTAAGCAACTCTAACTCCACGAGCTGTATAGAAAGTATGCACAGTATAAGTCTTGAGCACAGTGACATCTACAGGCTATTTGTATAAACAACACATAAGGGTCAATGGGGCTTTTGAAATCAGCTGTATTATTATAAATATAATAAAATGTATGTATATGCTTCTTTATACTATGAAAAATAGGTAATTGACTTTATTTATATAGTGTATTCACAGAAATAAAAAGTCACCAACATTTTTTAAGGACGAAAACATTTTTATTTTTAAGAGTCAGAAATATCACCATTACATTTTACATTGATCTAATATATGGCTTTGTAAAAGCATATATTGATCTCTTTATTTGTATAGACCCAAAACTAGCATGGCCCCTTATATTACTATTAATTGATGCCAAACACTTACCATTGTACTTAATGTAAATGCTGTCATTTTAACTATTTGCTTACCTAGTGCCTTGTGGCTACCTGCATCAGTGTGAAAACCCAAAGAAGACATGGACACTGAGTATGTAGTCAACATATCTAAAACAACAGATACTTTACTAGATAAAGCACAGGAGCAGACAACGTAAGTATCATAATTGCATGAGTATTATTGTTTGTGCTGCCTGGAGTTTGGACATGTTCTACCTGTACAGGCATTTTTTTTAAAACAGTAGGGACAACAAATTGTAAAGGAGAAGGAAAGGCCTATTTAAAGGGATACTGTCATGGGAAAATGAATCAATTAATAGTGCTGCTCCAGCAGAATTCTGCACTGAAATCCGTTTCTCAAAAGAGCAAACAGATTTTTTTATATTCAATTTTGAAATCTGACATGGGGCTAGACATTTTGTCAATTTCCCAGCTGCCCCCAGTCATGTGACTTCTGCTCTGATAAACTTCAATCACTCTTTACTGCTGTACTGCAAGTTGGAGTGATATCACCCCCTCCCTTTTCCCCCCAGCAGCCAAACAAAAGAACAATGGGAAGGTAACCAGATAACAGCTCCCTAACACAAGATAACAGCTGCCTGGTAGATCTAAGAACAACACTCAATAGTAAAAACCCATGTCCCACTGAGACTCCTTCAATTACATTGAGAAGGAAAAACAGTAGCCTGCCAGAAAGCAGTTCTCTCCCAAAGTGCAGGCACAAGTCACATGACCAGGGGCAGCTGGGAAATTGACAAAATGTCTGGACCCATGTCAGATTTCAAAATTGAATATAAAAAAATCTGTATGCTCTTTTGAGAAATGGATTTCAGTGCAGAATTCGGCTGAAGTAGCACTATTAACTGATGCGTTTTGAAAAAAACAAGTTTTCCCATGACAGGATCCCTTTAATTGTGGGTGCCTAAAGTTAGGCATCCCCAAGTGATTATATTTACTTACCTCACACCCCGGGCCGGTGTCCTATTAGGCGAAAACTGCACTGGTAGGGGGTTCTTCCAGCGAGCACCACAGAAACCGATCGCTTTGTGATGCTCGCTGGAAGAACCCCGGGCTAGTGTAATTTTCTACTGATAGGATCACTGGCCAGGGGTGCGCGGTAAGTACATACAATCACTTGGGGTGAATAACTTTTGGCAACCCCAGGTAAATATAGCCGTTCTTTCTCCTTTAAACAATTAATCTTATGACAATTTATGTCCAGTAAATGTGTAATTATCTGTTTCATATTTAATGTGAGGGTAAGAGAATAATCCCCAGAGCAGGCTGCTAATCCATATCTTATTATTTTCTGTTGTTTAAAGGAAAGAAAATGAAAAAAATAAACAGGAACAAGTAATCGGTCCAATCAGCATTGTAAGTCTCTCAATTATGTTTTACCTTGTTCAGTTAACATTTGCCTATGGAAGAACGGGTCTATGTGATCTGTCTGTCTGTGTGTCTGTGTGTCTGTGTGTGTCTCTCTCTCTCTCTCTCTCTCCCTCTCTCTCTCTCTCTCTCTCTCTCTCTCTCTCTCTCTCTCTCTCTCTATCTATCTATATCATCTATCTATCTAGATGCATGTGGCTTTTATAAACATGTATTTAAATACTCCAGCTTCCTATGGAAAATGTTCACCAAAAATACATAGTATTTGAACAGAAGCATATTAGGGCAATGGCTAGCATTGCTGTCTTGCAACAGTAGTTGACTAGGTTTGATACTAGTGATGGGCGAATTTATGCGCGATTTGCCGCCGGCGAATAAATTCGTGAAACGGGCACGAAAATTCGCTGGCGAATGTGCATCGGCATCCAAAAAACGGACGCCAACACCGTTTCGCAAATTCCCCATCACTATTTGATACCAGTCATGGCACAATCTGCGAGGAATTTCTATAGTCAAAAACATTACATTCAGTGGCGTAACTAGATATCACTGGGCCCCACAGCAAATTATTTTTCAGGGAACTAAAATGTCTAGAGGCTGACCTGTTTTATCAATATTTATTGAAATTGTATATGAATTAGGGCTTCATGGGGCTATACCTCCTGCTCCCCCTCCCCTGCAGCCACAGGGTTTGTTTCCTCTGTAGTTACACCCCTGATTACATTGTTTTTTAGTTTTTTTTGTCTCTTTGATACTCATTTATTATCTCCTACTAGTTCCAATTTGCAGACTGGCTGGATATTTTCTTAATGATTATTGGAACGTTGGGCGCAATTGGATGTGGTTCCTGTTACCCTCTCCTGAATGTTGTGTTTGGGGAAATGTCTGACAGCTTCCTGTGCCACAACTCATCTCTTCAGAACTCCTGTAAGACCCCTGGATTAATACTATTCATGTGCACCATTGTGTTTCACTCGTTGAGTTCAGGGGGTTTGCTTCCCTCACCCTTGGAATTCTAGTTGTTATATTCTTCTCACCTGTCCCTGTTCTTTAATGAATCTTTAATTTTTGTTTCTTCAGCGGTATGTGCGAAGTTTAAACCAATAGAAGAAGAAATTCAAATGTAAGTTTTGAATGCTATTTCATATAATTTATTTTAATTTTTATGCAAAGATAGATTGAAAGTTGGTTTTAATTTTAACTGACTTAAAGGAGAAGGAAAGGTACGGAGGCATTTTATTGCCAATAGATTTGCTGCAATAGTGCAAGCTAGACTGCTATATTTATTCTACAGAATGTTTTACCATACCTGAGTAAAAAGCTTTAGAATCTCTCTGTTTGTTTAGGATAGCAGCTGCAGTATTAGCTTGGTGTGGCTTCACTTCCTGCCTGTGTCTCTCCCTGCTCACTTATAGCTCTGGGCTCAGATTACAGCAGATAAACGAGGGGGGGCGGAAGAGGAGCAAACTGAGCATGCTCACGCCTGGGCCAAGGAGGTTTAAGCTGAAAACAGGAAGTCTGATACAGAAGCCCATGTGTACACAATAGAAGGAAGGAAATGCAGTGTTTCTTTTGACGGGGACTCAGCAGCATTACTTTGAGGGTTTACTGGTATGTTTAGGTGGACCTTTCTGATAAGGCTTACTTAATTTTAACCTTTCCTTCTTCTTTAAGTAGCTACATAATCAAAGTCCCAGCTTAATGCATGGTATATTATGCCACGACTAAAGCAGGGACCTAAGCAGTTCTGAAAACTCATGTTTTAATATCTTCTAAGTTAGCCACTACAATGTATTATCTATTTTACATTTTCTGTTGGTGTAGATAGATCAGATGGACACTACATATCTAGATCCACTTACTGACGTTCACTGGTTTCTTATTTTCACAGATTTTCGCTGTACTATGCTGGACTAGGGTTTATAGTTTTAGTCTGTGGATATCTCCAGGTCTCCTGCTGGGTTGTAGCTGCTTCCAGACAGACAAGAAAAATGAGGAAAGCTTTTTTTCATTCTGTGTTGTCTCAAGAGATTGGTTGGTTTGATGTCACAAAATCTGGAGATCTTAACACCCGACTCACTGAGTAAGTGAGCCTAATTACTCAACACTCACACTTAGTATTAAGTTCCTAATGCTTACATAATGTTCACATTTTCTTTCAGAAACATCAATAAAATAAATGATGGAATAGGAGATAAAGTTGGACATTTTTTTCAAAATATCACAATCTGTGTATCTGGCATTTTAATTGGATTAATCATGGGGTGGAAGCTTGCTCTTGTCATCTTGGCTACTAGCCCAGTTGTAGCATTGTCATCAGCAATGTTCGCAAGGGTAAGTAATGGGAAATGTAACAGAAAATAATGGAGTGGACTACAACCCCAGAAATTAATATAAAACGAACATAATTGCCCAATCAGTACATGTAGGGGCAGATTTATCAAGGGTCGAAGTGAAAATTCAATTTCGAATTACATTTTTTGAGTTTTTTTATGGCCAGAACTGTGAAATTAGACTAGGGAATTGTTAAAATTCAATTCAAGCTTTTTTTAAAAATTAAACTCGGTTTTCGAGATTTATCATACTCTGGCCATTTAAGAACTCCAGTTCGACTATTCGCCACCTTAAACCTGCTGAATTGTTGTTTTAACTCATGGAAGACGTCCTGGGCTCAATTTGGAGTTGTTTGCAGCCTTCCTGATATTCAAGGTTTTTTTTGAGTTCTTGGGAGTTTTAAATAACTCCCATAAACACGAAATTTCACCCTTGATAAAACTGCCCCATACAGTTGAAAGCAAAAGCTCGGGCACCTCTGGCCATATGTGCAAGTAAAAAGAAGGAAATAACTATTGTGGGAATCAGTGGGTTAAAAAAATAAAATATTTGCAGATGTTAATGCTCAGTTACATTTTATTTCAGCAACTTTAAAACATAGGAACAAAAAAAGTAATTGTGGCATGTGCAAGTTTGGACACTCACATCTTATTCTGAGTTTTTCGGGTGGCATCTTGCACGTTAATGATTTACCCATATATTTTCTGTGATGATTACTTCAGGGCACTGTGTTGGCCATTTCAAAACACTCAGCTTTCTTAAAGAAGTTCATGGTGGCTTTAGAGGTATGTGTAGGATCATTGGCTTCTTGTAGATGCCAAATCCCCTTTTCAGACTCCAATTTCTTGGCTGACTATTTCTCTTTGGCATCCAGAATTTGCTGATATTTGGTGGTCAATGGGGCAAATTCACTAACATTCGTAGTTGCGCCAGGCGCAACTTCGCTGCACTTCGCCACACTTCGCCAGGCGTAGTTTCGCCAGCGCTCCGCAAATTCACTAAAATCCGAAGTTGCGCACAGGGGTAGCGCAAGATTGCGAAGTTGCGCTAGCGTTGATTCGCTAAGTAAAGCGAAGTTACGCTAGTGAAGGCTTATTTGCATACGGCGCCAAATTCAAATTTCAATGGAGGAATACGTATCAGCACTACAAATGGCTAGAAAAGCTTCAAAACATCAAATAAAAATTTTATTTTGCCCTACACATGTGCCCACTGTCTAGGTAAGTTGCCATGAGTCAGGAAATGTAGGGGGGAAGGAGGGGAGCCCCAAAAAACTTTTCGATCTTTTTCAGCCTATCACCCATAATGTAGAAAACACGCCAGCGTTTTTTGGGACTTAGAAAAAATTTTGACTTTTTTTGAAGCAATCCCTATCTACTCTATTGCGCTTCGCCAGGTCTGAGGTGGCGAAGGAAGTCTAGCGTAAAAGGTAGCGTTCAGTACACTGCGCGCGTTAGTGAATTTGCGTAGCATCTCCTAACTTCATTTTCAGATCCTCACGCAGGTGCCATGGCTGTTAAGGTCAGAGATTTTAATAATGTCTGCAATTATTGGTAACAACTCCTGCTGATTGTTAAGAAAGGGGTTATGTTATAAAAGGCACCATGCTTGCCCAGGAGCAGTAACCCTTAGCAACCAATCAGCAGATTTTAGCCTGTTTAAACATAAACATCTTATTGGTTGCTATATGTTATTCCTGCTGGGCAAATTTAGTACATTTTATTACATATGAGGGCTGAGGTAATTAGGATCAGGGACCCAGCAAAAACAGTGTTTCTCACTGGACAAGTGGAAGGGTGACTAAACTTTTGCAAATGCCACAATTACTATTTTCTTTGCTTCTGTGTTTCAAAGTTTGGGAAATAAAATTTAATTGTGAATTAAAATTTGCAAATATGTTGGTTCTTAACCCATTGATTCCTCAGTAGTCATTTCCTACTTTTCACTTACAAAATTAACTAAATATGTACTTTGGCAAGGCATGTCTAAATCTTTTTTTCTTTTAAATCACTAATTTTGTTTTTTCAATAAATAAATAAATAAAATACACATAATAAGTTTAGTTAAAACAGCTCCCTTATTTATATATTAAAACCCATAACATTTGAAACTGATTCATCACAAAGAGATGCAGAAATACAGTATAATTGTTCATTCATAACTGTCCTTGCGATTCATACGTTATTCGAATTACCAGGTTAGTCCATGGTAACAAAGTCCATAGTTTAATAAAACATGCAGCAAGTTACTGACAAAGGTATTAAAGGAACAGTAACACCAAAAAAAGTATTTTAAAGTAATGCAAATATAATGTACTGTTGTGCTGCACTCGAAAAACTGGTGTGTTTGCTTCAGGAACTCTACTAAAGTTTATATAAACAAGCTGCTGTGTGTCCATGGGGGCAGCCATTCAAAGCTGAAAAAGGAGAAAGGCACATGATACACAGCAGATAACAGATAAGCTCTGTTGTACACAATGGAATTTTTCAGGACTTTCAGTGTATCGTGGCTAATGTAATTATAAAGCAGTGTTGACAGGTACATGCTTTAGGGTTAGGGGAATTATCAGTGCCTCTGGTAAATGCTTGGACTTCCTCCTCAAAACCTTCTAGTGCAACAACCACATATTCGTTGCACAAGACACCTATAGTGGTTTGCTCCAACTCATTCTGAACATCCTTAGATATCTTTCTGACCCACCTAAGATTTTTCTAATTACTTTCATGTCTCCTAGATCTTTCCTTTTCACAGTCACTCAAAACATCAGCACCTGCCACTTCTCCTTTTCTTCCCAATCACTCCTCAGTGTACGTCAGAATGGCCGTGTGCTCCACCCCAACGTGCACTCAACAGTACAAGTGCCACTTTAATCACTTTGTACAACTAAAATGTGTAAATATAAACTGAATTTTGTTTCAAATAAAAACGCAGTGTGGGAAATTACATCTCAGTTTGCAATCTCCTTTGTATTCCATTTGATCACCAGCCTTAAAGGATAGATACATAGATTATAGTCATCCATTATATCTTAGAATGTTAAAAAGCACTCTAAATAATGTAAATGATATACTCTATCCACATTGAATTATTGGACAATACATTTACAGTAGTTATATAATTATTTCCAGTTCTAATTGTGTCCTAAGAGATACATATTGTGTTTTATAAATAATGAAAAATATTCTGTTTCATGAAATTTTTGGCTAGTAGCACAGTAGCAAGACAAAATGGGTCATTCATGTTTCCTGGTGGCGCAAGAGTGTGCTCATATAACAAGTACTTAACCCTGGTAAAGCAGCACTCTGCTTTTGCACTGTATTAAAAATCCAGCACGAGGAGCAGAGTGCAGCTTTTTAGATTTCTAGATGTATTTATAATGCCCTACTACTAATAATAAAACTTTTCTTATTCTAGATAATGGCTTCCCTGACCACTATGGAACTCACAGCCTATGCAAAAGCAGGTGCAGTGGCCCAAGAAGTACTTTCGTCAATAAGGACTGTTGTAGCATTTGGAGGACAGGAAAAAGAAATTAAAAGGTTCTATTTGGATTTTTCTCTGCATTTTGTCTGTATTTTGACATATGTTTAATACAGAATACACCAGAAATATGCATATCATTTATATGTGTTTTATTGAAAGTAGAGGATACATATTATAAATGTATATGCACAGTCTTCATTACTGAAAGTCCTACAGGCAGACCTCAGCTGCTATTTTGGACCCACATAGGAAAAACTGGTAGATGATCACCCCAACCAAGACAATCATTTTCTGGGATGATATCTGATGCCATGTATCTAAACATTGATTTAGCTATGTGGAAAATCAGGTGAGGATCACACTAGTATGAATGCAGCATGTAGCCAATCACTTTGCAAAGGCTGTTCACATTATGGGGCAGATTTATCAACGGTCAAGGTGAATTTTCGAAGTTAAAAACTTTGAATTTCGAGCTATTTTTTGTGTACTTCGACTAGGGAAAAGTCCAAATTTGATTTGAATTTGAAAAAAACGCAGAAATTCGAATATCAAAATTTATCATGTACTGTCTCTTAAAAACTTCGACTTAGACCATCCGCCATCTAAAACCTGCCGAAGTGCTGTTTTAGCCTATGGGGGACCTCCTAGAACCTATTTGGAGTCAACTGGTGGACATTGAGAAATCAAAGTTTTTTGGGGGAAAAACTTTGAATCAAATTTGATTGAATGCGGTATTCCTTCAATCGTACGATTTGAATAAATACATTTTGATAATCGACTCTTGATAAATATGCCCCTATGTGTTTATTGGCTTGAAGAACCATTAGCAGTCCCATCTCATGTTTATATTGAAAAGGGACTGCTAATGGTTGGTGAGCTTATATCAATAGTAAAGAGCACTCCTCTTCCGTATATTTTTTATTTTATTCATATAATCAATACTGATTGATTTAAACTACTCTCTTGATTAAAATTACTCCATTTTCCTTCTGAAGAACCTGTGCTTCTCATAGCAAAAAAAAAGGAAAGTTGTACTCACCCATTAAGTGGGGGGTACAAAGAGGATATGACCACAAAATTCATGCAGAGACACGTGGTTCTCTGCATATAACAATTAATCAATATATGAAGGACATTAAGACATTAAAAAATGCCCTCCCCTTTAAACAATGAATTGCGTGGTCACAGTCTCATTGTATCTCCGCGTGAGGGTTTAAAAATTTGTGGAGAGCACAGCGTTTTTGTTTTTGTTTTTTTGCTATAGTTTATATAGGAGCAGTGGCCCCTCATCTACATCAGCTACAGTCAGGTGATCCAAATGGTTGCCAATTAAAGGGCAACCATTTGGGAGTTTTTGGAAAGCAATTTGCAGGTAAAATTTAGTCCCTATGAAAAATAGATTTTGAAGCAGCAAAATTCTTAATAAATCAGATGAAATAAAGTGTAGAACTGGCCAGACCAGGGGTGACTTAGGCATAGTTAGCCAGCTTGAATATATTGCAGTAAAAATCCCTGTTTTGTATAAAAGGAGAGGGAATATTTGGTAGCTTAATTATCAAAATGTCTTAATGTCCTATATATACAGTATTGATAATGGGTAAGTACAGAGGATATTTGGCTTTGCCTCTGATGTTATCAACCATCATAGGTCTTACAGCACAATGTTCCAAGTCTACCCAAGAGGCAGGTAGAATACCACTTGGTATATACTTTGAAAAAAATATGAATTTAACATTGCCTTTTTGCTGTTTTTATTGAATGCTGTTTCAGATACACAGTGAACTTGAGAGAGGCCAAAGACATTGGTATAAAAAAGTCAATTGCATCTCAGTTTTCCCTTGGATTAGTAAATGGTGCCTTTTATGTTACTTATGGAGTTGGATTTTGGTATGGCACGACCTTAATTTTAGAGGATGATGCTTACACAATTGGAGCTGTCATGGCAGTAAGTACAGGGTAAATAGAAAAAATGTTTTTCACCTAATGGGGACCAAAATTTGTTTCCAGGTTGCATATTCCCTACAGTAGGAACCCAGCTTTTCTATATACAGGAAAAGCTGAGACTCTGTGACCAACAAAAAAAGGAACTGTATAAAGCTACATTGGGTAGCTTGGAGGGGAAGGAGTTAATTGAGATATTATTTTTAGCTACAAATACATTGTAAATTAATAAGAATGATGTAGTGTGACACGTAGTGCTAAATATTTATGCTCTAAGCCACAGACCATGTGAGCGATCTAGATTTTTAAGGATGCAGTTTAAAGTAAACCAAGCTGATTATTTTTATGATGATCATTATTATTATTATTACAGGTGTTCTTCAATGTGACTTACAGCAGTTATTGCATTGGCCAAGCAGCATCTCACTTTGAAGCCTTTAATGTTGCAAGGGGTGCTGCTTATAGTATCTTTAAAGTGATCAAACAGGTAAAAACCCAGGCTAAATACAATATTCGTTACATTTGTTTTCTCCAAAAAGTTATCTGTTAAGTACTTTCAAGTGAGTAATAAATCCTTAGTTTTTATTATGCTTTACATAAAGTTTAGTGGCTAAATGTCATTTTGGGAGCAGCAATGCAAGTTGCTTAGTATAAAAGGTCACCAGTAATATAAATAATATATATGTTTAAATTAACTGTTCACTGTAAAAATGTAAACAAAAAAACATTTTCAGTATAGTTATCTAGCCAAAAATCTATAAAGCCCCCCTTCAAGTCGCTGACTAACTAAGAGGTTTGAGAGCTGCAATAAGTTGTGGTCTGGCTATTGCATTAGACATCCACTCACTTCAGCCTTTATATATTACATTTTTGGCTAACTATATTTGTTATTTCGCTTCGTTTTATTTTTACACTGAATAGATCCTTTAAGGTGTTTCAGCTTGTCATAACTGAATTTTCCAGATATCCCTCTGAGCCTATCCCTCAGTTTATCCATCTTCTCCATAGCAATAACATTCCATAACGTTATAGGCACCCAAGGCAAAATCATTATAGAGCCTTTGTGATTGAGATGTTTTTCATTAACATACAGTATAAAGAAACATCTTTTGGACCTCCTAATTATTAAATTCCTGCGTCATGGCTCCTTCAGGCCATAAAGACCTTGGGCATACATATCGATTTTGTTGTTTTGCCTGAAATTGTTCATTTCTGGCAATGGGAATCATTTCATACCACTAGTAAGGATGATTTTACACATTTACTGCTAAAAATGTACTTAACTGCTATAGGTCTATACAGGCTGAGATGATTTGCAAAAGAGCAGGGCTTGCAGGGTGAGTGGGTGATATTTGGATGTTGCCCATAGGAACCAATCAGAAATTAGATTTGAACAGTCGCCTACAAGCTACAAGACAGAAGCAAAGATCTGATTGGTGTTATAGCCAACATCACCATTGATGTTTGCCTCCAATGTTAATAAATACTGTATGCCCCTTAGTCATAGCCTATAAGCCTGTTAATAAGAGGTAGCAGCACAAAACACATAAGTCTTTAATTAAACATGTAAATAATGTGTTTATAATAAATAAATACATTTATAATACTGGTCTGGTGGTCTGGTCATGGGGTGCTCTGTGAGACCCAACCATTTTAGTTTGCCCGGTTATCCTCTCCCTCTGGCTGAAGGTTTGAGACTTGAGCACGGACCCTTTGGGGTTACTGGTAGACATATTATAGTGACAAAAGTCCCACAAGTTATGCGGTATTGTTCTTTTCAAGGTTATTTTGTTTTTCAGTCTTCTTCAATCAACAGCTTCTCAAATGAAGGATTTAAACCAGATAACATAAAAGGAAATATTGAATTAAAAGACATTCACTTTTCCTACCCTTCAAGACCAGATGTTAAGGTAATAAAAAAAATGAAAATATTTTGAATGTATTATAATTCTTTATGCTATATAATCTAATTTGGTGCTTTATAGGTCCTTGGCCCATTAACTACAACACTGCTCTCATGGAGAACCACAGTCGTCAAAACATCTTTCCCTGCCTGTGGGTGATTTCTATTTAAATGAAGGGAAATGTGTTGCTTATAAGAGACCATAGACTCTTAAACTTATCAGACCAATGGGTTTGTTAGTTAAACTGACTGATACAACTCAACCAGCCATATGGGCAAAATGCATTATTCTATTTGTTCTGGCTGACAACAATAAAAACGCTCATCCATAAAGGGAAGCAAAGAGGATCTGAGGCTCCTCTGCACTTGCCCTTTTGCCAAATCACCTTCCAACATCATCTAACGAAGTTTGGCCATGAATGGTCATCTTAAGCAGGAGATAATAAAAATAAGGTGCATATTTATAAAGGCGTGTAAAATATTCTATGGCAGGAAAAACTCCACTACTCTAGACATGGTTTAACTCATTAAAATTTTGGCATAAAAAAGTGGTGTAAAATGCGGTGATAAGATTTGAGAGATTTTTTTCATACTAGTACCAGCAAGATTTTTATACCAGATTTTATGTTCTACTTTTTGCATAAAATCGCGAGGCAGTTTTATGAACATGATTTTACGTAGCGTTTTGTGGCAATATATGTTTTTCATGCAATGTTTTTATAATTATTCATTTATAGATTTTATTTTTCCTGCAAAGGTTTTAAATGGACTTAATCTGAGTATAAAATCTGGACAGACGGTGGCCTTGGTTGGGCAAAGTGGATGCGGAAAGAGCACAATAGTCCAGCTCCTACAGAGACTGTATGATCCACAAGTTGGAACAGTAAGGCAATTCGTAGTTTTCCTTTTAATTTATAAATAGGGAATATTTTATCTATAAACATAGTAACCCTGTTTGACTGTCACTGTTTTCAGTTGACTGTGGATGGACATGACATCAAATCTCTGAATGTGAGACATTACAGAGAGTTAATAGGAGTGGTCAGCCAAGAACCTGTCTTGTTTGGGACAACCATTAAACAGAACATTAAATATGGAAGAGAAGATGCTACAGATGAAGAAATTGAAAAAGCTGTTAAGGAAGCAAATGCCTACAACTTCATTATGGCCCTGCCAGACGTATGCATTTCTTAATGGTGCAGTTACCACCTAAACAGGGGAATGTAATAAAAGTCGCAAAGAGCAAAACAATTCGCACCAATAAGACTAAAAATCCACATCTCGCAATGTAATATTGTTCCTTAAACTGTTATTGCATTGCGAATTTTAATTGCGCATTGCGAATTTTAATTGCGCATTGCGAATTTTAATTGCGCATTGCGAATTTTAATTGCGCATTGCGAATTTTAATTGCGCATTGCGAATTTTAATTGCGCATTGCGAATTTTAATTGCGCACTCATAAGAAGTGCTTGAAGGTGTCGTAATCTTTTGGAGCAAACATAACGACTTTTTCAGTAAGAAGTTTTATTACATTGACTGCGCATTCGCGCAAACTATAAAATTCGCAAACGGTCTTTCACTGTCGGAAGTGGTCGCTAAACAGTTTCCGGGCTCGCAAAAGCTATATTAAATTCGCACAAAGCAAAATTTGTTCGCGCAAAGGCATAACTTTTCGCATTGCGAATAGTTTTTCCGTTAGCGATTTTTATTACATTCCCCCGAATCGTGTTCTAGTACTTCTTTTATAATGTTAAACATGCTGCAGTTCTACTTTCGTTGCTGTTTTAATTCATAGCATTCCTTTAAGATTCAAGTCACAGGCAGCACCTTGGCAGGTTTGGTCCTCTTAAAGGGATACTGTCAAGGGGAAAAAAAAATTTCCAAAATGAATCAGTTAATAGTGCTGCTCCAGCAGAATTCTGCACTGAAACCCATTTCTCAAATGAGCAAACAGATTTTTTTATATTCAATTTTGAAATCTGACATGGGGCTAGACATATTGTCAATTTCCCAGCTGCCCCAAGTCATGTGA
Organism: Xenopus laevis; assembly: GCF_017654675.1. Classification (NCBI taxonomy): domain Eukaryota; kingdom Metazoa; phylum Chordata; class Amphibia; order Anura; family Pipidae; genus Xenopus; species Xenopus laevis. Next base: position 39,890,074 of record NC_054381.1, read on the forward strand.
CTTGTGCTCTGATAAACTTCAACCACTCTTTACTGCAAGTTGGCGTGATATCCTCCCCCTCCCTTTTCCCCCCAGCAGCCAAACAAAAGAACAATGGGAAGGTAACCAGATAACAGCTCCCTAACACAATATAACAGCTGCCTGGTAGATCTAAGAACAGCACTCAATAGTAAAAACCCATGTCCCACTGAGACACATTCAGTTACATTGAGAAGGAAAAACAGCAGCCTGCCAGAAAGCATTTCTCTCCTAAAGTGCAGGCACAAGTCACATGACCCGGGGCAGCTGGGAAATTGACATTTTATCCAACAGGAGTTGATAGGGGGTGATAGTTGCCTTTTAATGCTGCTCTTTTATCATGGACTTTTTATTTAAAGAAATATGAAACACTGGTTGGAGAAAGAGGGGCACAGCTGAGCGGTGGGCAGAAACAACGTATAGCAGTTGCCAGGGCCTTGGTGAGAAACCCGAAAATTCTTCTTCTGGATGAAGCCACCTCTGCTTTGGATACAGGAAGTGAAGCTGTTGTTCAGGCTGCTTTAGATAAGGTAACTTGCAACCGTGATTAATGCCTCTTGCCTTGAATATTTTATGACAGTTCCGCTATATAATGTTATAATTATGAGACACATTAGAAGTAAAATCCCCTCAGGACTAACAGCAGTATTACCAATTCAACTGAATTTCCGGCTGGTATGTGATGCATTGACCACACACAGAAAGATGCCGTTCTGACCCCTTTTGCTTCTCCAAAAATTCACAAAATTGAAAACAAGTTACCAATTGAACTTGATTTAATTTTTTTTTGCAACAATTTTTCAAATTGTGCTACATTTTTTAAACCACGTGACAATATTTTTACTATCCACTAGCTTCTTTGGGTGTTTTTTTTCTCAGCAAAACGTGGCAAAATATTTTGTTCATCCCTACTTATGGCACCTATCCACCTGTTACTAGATCCTGATGAGGTTGAAAAGAAATGTGAGAGTGAAATATTGGTCTTGTAGCCTATAGCAACCATTAGCAGGTCAAAGTTACTGATCACCAAAGCACACACCTGGTGCAAATATAATGCCATATATTACATTTCCCTTTCCCTCAGGTATTTCTGTATTGTATCGTTATCATTACAATGTGATTTAAACACAGCTGAATATTCTGAATATTCTGCTTAAAATGTTTTAATGATCTTCATTTTTCAGGCAAGCAAAGGCCGGACCACAATTGTCGTTGCTCATCGTCTAAGTACAATATGGACAGCCAATGTTATAGTTGTGATTGAAAATGGTGCTGTGGCTGAGCAAGGAACTCATACTGAGCTGATGGAGAAAAGGGGCATATACTACTCCCTTGCAACAGCTCAGGTACATTCCACATATTTTTATTTCAGACTGGCTAAAATGCCATTGTTTCATATGTTAGCAAAAGCTATTCTTATTTGATGCTGCCATTGTCCCATCTCATAATAAATCTGCTACAAGAGCAGATATAACCCAACCACTTAGTCCAGTATTTAGTAAAGGGCTGAGCATTGTGAAGAATTAAGTGTAATTTAAACTGGCCATATAAATAAAAATATGTGTTTTGATTAGGGTTGCCACCTTTTCTGGAAAAAAATACCGGCCTTCCTATATATTTATCTTTTTTCCCTATTAATAACATTGGGATCAGCCATCATTTTTACCGGCCATGCCAGTAAAATACCGGCCAGGTGGCAACCCTAGTTTTGATCAGGTCTCAAAACAAACTGGTTGTCAAATTGTTTAACTGTGTTCTTGGCTTTGCACCAACAATCAGTGCATTTTCTGTGAATCATTATTCAAAGTTTAATGTGGCCCTAGACCAGGGGTCCCAAACCATTTTTACCCATGAGCCACATTCAAATGTAGAAATAGTTGGGGAAAAAAGCATGAAAAAAGTCCCTAGGGAGGCCAAATAAGGGCTTTGACTAGCCATTTGGTAGCTCCCATGTAGACTGGTAACCTCAGAAGGCTCTGTTTGACAGTACACCTGGTTTTTATGCAATTAAAACTTGCCTTGAAGCCAGGAATTAAAATATAAGCACCTGCTTTTAGGCCACTGGGGGCAACATCCAAGGGGTGGGTGAGCAACATTTTGCTCATGAGCCACTGGTTGGGGATCACAGCCCAAGACTATGGGAATTGAACTTGTTTCTGAGTCTATAGCCAGATATCAGTTGGGATAGAATCCCTTTCAGTCCTATACACAGAATGATTTTCTGCCAGCCTAGTCAAGAGTGTCTGAATTGGCTACTTTTAGAAACAGATAATAGGCCAGATTCAATTCAGCAAGAAAAAGGTTTATCACTTGAAAAGTCATAGTTGAGATTCAATTTGAGATACAATTCAATTAAGAAAAACAAAACTCATGCTATATCACGTGAAAACTCTATTGAAGTATATTGGAACTGAATTAGTCACGCAGGGGGAAAGCAGAATATATTGTCTATTTGCAGTTTGATTGCAAGAATAAAACCAGAGCCTTTGTGGAGAGGATGGCCAGCCAGCACATACTACTCTGCTTTCTCTTCTAGACTATACAGAGTTCTGAGAATAATGAAATTATTGAAACAAAACAAAATGGAACCTATGAAAAGGCTTCCCTGATACAGCGGTTTAATTCCCAAACATCCTTGAAAAGTAAAATACTGGAAGGAGAAGAAGATAAAGAACAAATGCCTGCGGTAACTATTACGTTTTCGTGATATTCTTGTGATATTCATAGTATGTCAGCTGCCACTGATGCAAACTGAGCACTGAGCACAAATAGCTCCACAGCTTCAGGTTGCTGGGAAATAAAATCAACGTGGAAGTCAAAAAGCTCAACTTTACACACATACACACCAGCCTAAAACATGCATATGATACCTCATGAAGGGCAAAACACCTGAAAATCCCCCCTATGGCTCGGGGGGGGGGGGCAGGCAAATGCCTACAAATTCTTGTTTAAAGAGACAAAAAAAATTGATTGTCTTGTGTAAGGTAACCATACATTTGTTTTTTCCCATTACTAATTTAGTTATTAGTAGTCAAAGCCAGAAAGAATAAATCAGGTACAAGGCTACAGAAACTGATTTGGTTTGGTCTGTAAAAAAGAGGATGTTGTTCTTCTGTCCCTCAAGACCCAGCATACTAGACATGCAAGACCCAGTAGGGAGGGTACCAGTGCAGTAATTCTTGAGTTATGGTCTGTCTGGTCAGCTATGTTTCCCCAGAATAAATATAAAGTTGAGGAGGGAGTATAACCTGCACTATTAACAACCATTTGTCGCTAATGGAAGAAGCCTGTGTCTGCGGGTTGGATACATGTGATGTGAGAAGGAGAGGTCAACATATTGTCTAATCCTACAAACAGGGCTTGAATGGATAGTCTGAAACTGAAAAAATGCGAATATATTTCTTCCCGTCAAATTTAGGTATTATTAGTGTCATTCTTTATCTGTGCTCTTCCAAAAATACAGTATACAAGTCCATTTTTTGTCTTTTCAGAAAGATCTTCCCGCTGTGTCCTTTTTCCAGCTTATGAATCTAAACAGATCAGAGTGGCCTTATATCCTACTTGGAATCATTGCTGCAGGGGTTATTGGAGCAGTACTTCCATTGTTTTGTATATATTATGCCAGAATTATAGCTGTAAGTAATCTGGAACCATGTAATTATTTAACTTTTGTACATTATATTAGTAGGCGCATGATTAACATGAAGATTTATGAGCATAAATTATATTTCTCCTAAACAGGTTTTTGCATCAAACGATTCAGAAAAAATCAGGAGAGAAAGTAACATTTGCTCATTTATATTTGGACTCGGTGGCGTGGTCATTTTACTTGCGTACGTTGTACGGGTACGTCTTTTAATTGGTCATATTGGTTAGGTTGTTTGTATGGATACAGCTTTGAATTGTATTGATTGTGTTATCTTTAAAAAAAACAAAATGAGAAAAAGGAATTCATTTTTATAAATTTGGATTATTTAATTATAATGGAGTCAGCCTTTCTGTATTTGATAATGGGTTTCCAGATAACGGATCCCATACTTGTACTATGTACATGTTGTGATACCCAATGAATTGTGGTACCAATTTACTCCTGAAACAATTGTTTCAATATGTGTCAATATGTAGATTTTTATTAAAACAAATACAATGTTTGGGAATAAGCTAGTAAAAAATAGCTGTTTCAGTCTTAAAGGGCACCTGTCACCCAGACATAAAAAGCTGTACAATAAAAGTACTTTTCAAATTAAGGTTGAAACCCAAATTCTTTTTTTTGTATTAAAAAATCCTTACCCGCTATAAACAAGTTTGCCTTAATATCAATATCCACAAAATGACACTTGCCAGTTTCATGTGATTTTGAATTCCAAGACTAAAAGAAGCAAGATTTAAATAATTTATAAAGTGAAGTTTATTTTGCTCGACTAACATCATAAAATAGGATTTGGAATTATTTCTTAGGATGATAGGTCCCCTTTAAGAATTCTCATTTCTGGTGTGCGCAGTAAAATTTTGCATTTGCACTCCTATGGTGTTTGATCTCTACAAGTTGGGTATCTCCATAAAACTATACATATTTGGTGTTGACACACAAGTGGGATTTTTTTAAATCAATTGTGTTTTCATACATATGAAAGAGTATGTTTACATGATCAAATTCTATATTATGGGTTGTTTTTCACATTTGTAGGAATGTAGAACCATGTATTTTGACACAGAAGTAGAATTACACACAGTGTTGGCATATATAGAAAGCTGAAGGTATGCTGAAAAAGAATATAGTGTTTTCTAAAGAAAACTAAGTTTAACTAAGGAACTTCCCCTGCAATGGCTGAGCAGAAACTGTCAAAAGATCGCTTGGTACACACACATATATAGAAATCATCTGCCAGTTGAAGGCTTAATTTTTTAGAAATTCCCATGTATCAATTTTAGATGGTCTCATAACGGATTTGTAATGTTCTAATGACTAGTATTTGAGAAGATGTTCCTGTAGTTAGCCCTAAGGATGTCCTTATCACAAGTATTTTATAAATGTAGAAATCAATTAAAACTTTGGCATTAATTCCAAAAAATAACAATAGCACTCCCCTAATCCGAGAGATAATTGTTTCAAAGGTTATTGATTGATAAAACATTTTCCCTTATAATGTGCTCAAATTAGGCTGCTCTATTATTTAGGTAATCTATAAGGGTGCTATCATGACTATCACTCATATATGCTATCCCTCGAGCTATGAGTGAACGCAAAAGTAACGCTCTTTTTTAAAAAAAAAAAACCAGTATAGTATATATTGCCCCTTTAAGGTCTCATCTAAACGCTGCAACATTCCATCTTTTTTTGGATTATTATTTATTTTTTTTCAATTGCACCTTTGCTGTTTCTGCATTGACAGGGTTACATGTTTGGGAGATCGGGAGAAACCCTGACAATGCGATTGAGACATATGGCCTTCAAATCAATGATGCAACAGGTTAGTGCGAAATATTCCTTTACTACATGGCAGGAGAGTGAAGATGATGCTGGGACATTTCATCCCCATAATCTATTTTTTTTGCTGTTTGTAGGACATTGCCTGGTTTGATGACAAGGACAACAGTACAGGAGCACTGACAACAAGACTTGCAACAGATGCTTCCGAGATTCAGACTGTAAGTTTATTTCCATTAATTTCATATTTATGTAGCACTATAGTAAACTAGCGTGGCACCGGCTCTACTATAAGCTTACTTTCATATATATTTGTGCACCGGATGAAACTTTTCTCTCAGGTTTAAGCCTTTGCAACGGTGTGGAGGCAGGGTGTTGTGGAACAAAGTGGTATGCACAACAATTGGGTGTCAGTGGTTATTTATGCTTAACCATAGAACTTTTTTTCTGTTTATTTAACAGAACAATCCACATAAGAGTTTATAGCAATTGACAGAACATAGAGCATAGAGGATAGCATATACTCACAAATTAGTACCTGGGATCTTAATCCCTCTGACTCTCCTCGTCGGAGCCTTAGGCTGCTCAACTAAATAACCTGTCTGTCACTCCTAGAGTGATCTATGACAAGAGTATAGCTTATACTTTACTAGGCCTAATGTACCTTGGTACCAATACCCATTCCCTTCCTGCCTGCTCAGGTAAGAGCTAAAGCAAAATGGACCCTGAGCACATGGTTACCTAGACCTTTATACTAATACATAGTGCCATCTACCGCAGGGACATAGCTGAAAGCAGAATAGGGAATTAGGTCCCCTTCCTAACTGTATTAGGACCCATTTAGGCGTCTAAAACACTGAGGATTTGTCGGCCAATATTAACTAGGGTGGCTTATTTACCATATTCCTACATTTATTAAAGGGATACTGTCATGGGAAAAAAAAAATTTTCAAAATGAATCAGTTAATAGTGCTGCTCCAGCAGAATTCTGCACTGAAATCAATTTCTCAAAAGAGCAAACAGATTTTTTTATATTCAGTTTTGAAATCTGACATGGGGCTAGACATATTGTTAATTTCCCAGCTGCCCCAAGTCATGTGACTTGTGCTCTGATAAACTTTAATCACTCTTTACTGCTGTACTGCAAGTTAGATTGATATCACCCCCTCCCCTTTTCCCCCCAGCAGCCAAACAAAAGAACAATAGGAAGGTAACCAGATAGCAGCTCCCTAACACAAGATAACAGCTGCCTAGTTGATCTACAAACAGCACTCAATAGTGAAAACCCATGTCCCACGGAGACACATTCAGTTACATTGTGAAGGAAAAACAGCAGCCTGCCAGAAAGCATTTCTCTCCTAAAGTGCAGGCACAAGTCACATGACTGGGGGCAGCTGGGAAATTGACATAATGTCTAGCCCCATGTCAGATTTCAAAATTGAATATAAAAAAATCTGTTTGCTCTTTTGAGAAATGGATTCCAGTGCAGAAGTCTGCTGGAGCAGCACTATTAACTGATGCGTTCTGAAAAAAACATGTTTTCCGATGACAGGATCCCTTTAATGGAACAATTTTAGCTTTACAAATTCCAGTTGACAAAAAAAATATTATGATCATTTAAATCCCTATTTAACTTTCAGTGTACCCACTAAAACCAGACATATACTGGCCAAACTTCTGCCCTCTCAGAGGGCCCAGGGGCTAAATGGACTGAGAGCATATGAGGGGCCACACATGATATTGTTGCCATCCTATTGTACTGATCAATTGTGGAGCACACATTAATGATTGGAACAGCAGGAAATGAAGAGGAGCTGCTGCTTTATTTACTAACCAACATTGTTCATCAGTGGATGAAACATACAAACATATACTGTATACATATTTACGTACATGCACAGAATAATGTCCCATACCATTATATCTGTCCATGGGTTGCAACCTTAACACCTCTTGCAAATCACCTAGACATGGGATTACTTTACTTTTCAGGGTATTTAATATTAAGATATGTGTGCCTTTAAATCATTCTATTTTTTTTTTTTTGTGAAAGATTCTCAAGCTGTTATTTTCTTTCTCTAATTTCTATTTAGGCTACAGGCTACAGACTCGGTTTCCTGACAGAAAATGTGATTGGTGTTATATTGACTGTTATTATTGCTTTTGTGTATGGATGGGAATTGGCACTGCTGGGTCTGGCACTGGCCCCCTTTATGGTCATCTGTGGAATGTTGGAGTATTCTACGCTCACTGGCTTTGCCACGCGGGATAAGAAGCAGCTGCAGAAGTCTGGAAAGGTAAGACTGTGACTTTAAGTTATACTATCTTACAGAATACAATGTATTAAATATATATATTTTCATCTTAGTTCTAAATACTGTAGCAGCATGTGTTGAAGTCAACGAAATGACAACCACATTTCTTTTTTTCTCTTGTTGAAAGCAGTATATAGCAGTGTCCTATTAATTTGTAACAATTTGGTTATATTAACCAGCTGGTGTACTTAGAATTGCCTTTTGATTGATTTATTAGATGAGCAGGAAGGTATCTGTCCTGCTAAGGTTGTATAAAAGGGAAATAGCTAATAGATTTTAAATGCAATGGCACACCAGGAGATAAATCTGGTGGTCTAGTGGCTTACCCGCTGGCATGCGGGGACGTCCACCGTGCCTTTGGCAGGGACGCCCGCCACATGCGTCCTGTCCCCTTCAGTGTCGGTTCTCCTAAGGCGCGTGCGGCAGTGCTTCTGGGTTTATCCGACGTGATGACGTCATCGTGCATTGGTGCTAGATTCAAAGTATTTAAAGGGGCTTTGAATGAAAATTCATTGCCCGTTCTTAGGCTCAATTAGTTTGTTCCTGGTGCTATTACTACGTGAATTAGATTGATCTTCTGGTTATTGACCCCTGACTATTCTGAACTCTGTATCCTGACCCTTGCCTGGCGGTTTATTCTGAACTCTCCTATCTGACCATTACTTGCCTGTTTATTCTACACTCTCCAATCCTGATTCCGGCCTGTCTGACTATTCTACGCTCTCCAATCCTGATTCCAGCCTGTCTGTCTATTCTACGCTCTGCTTGTGCTGGCCAGGCCTGCCTGTTCCACGCTGTTTTATCTGGCCTGTCTTCCAAGTTGTGTGATCTTCCATTTCCAGTATCCTTGTGAAACGATCGTGCCCCTTTGCTCGTCCAGAACATTTAGCTCTGCTCCTCTCTTAGTAAGACCTGGCTTCATCCAATTAGCCGAGGGCTCCTCCCGAGGTGAAAGGTGGCTGTTATAGGAGGAAGCAAGAGCCAAGGCCAGGGAGCTTAGCATCGGTTCTGGATTTAGGGTGCCGAATGTGACAATCACCTTAAAGGTTTTCCCAAAGACAATAATGTAAATCTCTGGTGGTAAAACCCATGTGTCTCTTCAGTCTTCCAAAACTGCTTGAAGTTGCCTCAAGAAGAATGCTTAGATTGTAGAAATCTATTTTTGAATGAAAAACTGAAAAGTGACAGATGACCCAAATAGAAATGGAATGTTTATTTGTTCAGGAATCTCATCTTTGGCCTTAGGAACTTCTCATCAGTATTAGCTGACAGTTTGTTGAGCAAGTCACATGGCAGGAACTATGGGAACCTTTCCACTCAGGATGTTTAGTAATTAGGTGGAGTCACCAGTGTACAGAAAAAAATTGTACAGATAATAGGCTTTCTGTTGCTGTATTAGTAGCTCATCTATTTATATAGATGGCACACTAGGGGGCCGATTCACTAAGCTCGAGTGAAGGATTCGAATTAAAAAAAATTCGAATTTCGAAGTATTTTTTGGGTACTTCGACCATCGAATTGGTTAAATTCGTTCGAATTCGAACGAAATCGAACGAAAAATCGTTCGACTATTCGACCATTCGATAGTCGAAGTACTTGCCCTTTAAAAAAACTTCGACCCCCTACTTCGGCAGCTAAAAGCTACCGAAGTCAATGTTAGCCTATGGGGAAGGTCCCCATAGGCTTGCTAACCTTTTTTTGATCGAAGGATTTTCCTTCGATCGTTGGATTAAAATCGTTCGAATCGTTCGATTCGAACGATTTAATCGTTCGATCGAACGAAAAATCCTTCGATCGATCGAACGTAGGATTAGCGCTAAATCGTTCGACTTCGATATTCGAAGTCGAACGATTTTAGTTCCCAGTCGAATATCGAGGGTTAATTAACCCTCGATATTCGACTATTGATGAATCGGCCCCTAGGTATTCCAAATGGTTTCTTAGGATATCCTATACAGCTAAAATTTTTAGTGGTTCATATTGCTGCATTGGTATTGGTTATGCATTGCTTTAAAGGTAAACACATGTGTTTAAATAAGTAGTTTATGTTTGGCCATCTTAAAGGAGAAGGAAAGCTACGGAGGCATTTTATTGCCAATGGATTAGCCACAATAGTGCAAGCTAGAATGCTATATTTATTCTGTAGAATGTTCTACCATACCGGAGTAAAAGCTCTAGAAGCTCTCTGTATGTTTTTGTTAGCAGCTGCAGTATTAGTTTTGTGTGACATCACTTCCTGCCTGAGTCTCTCCCTGCTCACTTATAGCTCTGGGCTCAGATTAAAGCAGAAGGGGGAAGAGGAGCAAACTGATCATGCTCACGCCTGGGGCAAGGAGGTTTAAGCTGAAGGCAGGAAGTCTGATACAGAAGCCCATGAGTACACAATAGAAGGAAAGAAATGCTGTGTTTCTTTTGACAGAGGACTCGGAGCAGCACTACTTTGAGGGTTTACTGGTATATTTAGGTGGACCTTTCTGATAAGGCTTACTTAATTTTAACCTTTCCTTCTCCGTTAATCAAATAATCCCTAAATTATCCAAAAGGTGACTCTAGGCCTGATTCAATTCTGTGAGAAAAAGTTATCTCATGGTTTATCAGACACGTGAAAACTCATGGACGAGATTCAATTTGAGGAGGAATAACTTTTCTCCGAATTCAGATTCAATTCAAGTTTTTTCCCATAGAGTTTTCACATGATAATAGTATTGTGATCTGATGGGCTGATCCCATGGATCAATGCAATTAGGCTCTTGTGTTTGTTGTTAAACATAAAAACAAGCCCATGCCCAGCCAGATTTATCAGGATTGGCTGATTATTATCAGCAACAACTGTGGCAGAAAATGTATTTGATATCAACCTTAAGGGGTGGTTTACCTTTAAGTTAACTTTTAGCATGTTATAGAATGGCCAATTCTAATCAACTTTACAATTCGCCTTTGATTATTATTTTTTATAGTTTTTTAATTATGAATTATTTGCCTTCTGATTCTTTCCAGTTTTCCAGTCACTGACCCCATCTAAAAAAATCAAATGCTCTGTAAGGCTACACATTATTGTTATTGGTACATTTTATTACTAATCTTTCCATTTAGGCCCTCTCCTATTCATATTAAAGTCTCTTATTCGAATCAATGCATGGTTGCTAGGGTACTTTGGATCATAGCAACCATATTGCTGAAATTACAAACCGGGGAGCTGCTGAATAAAAAGCTAAATAACTAAAAAAACACAAATAATGCAAAACCAAGTGCAAATTGTCTCAGAATATCATTCTCTACATCATACTTAAAGTTAACTCAAAGGGGAACCACCTTAAATATCATATAAACATGATATTTGAAATGCCAGTTGAAATTCTGCATACACACACAATTCTCATTTGTCTGTTCCTTCCTTTCTAGATTGCAACAGAAGCTGTGGATAATATTCGCACTCTTGTCTCATTAGTCAGGGAAAGGACCTTTGAAGAGATGTATTCTGAAAGTTTACAGAAACCCTACAGGTCAGATAATGTTTATGTTCTATGCAGGGATGAGCGAATCTGACCCATTTCGCTTCTCCAAAGATTTGCGAAACAGCAAAAGAATTTCCAAACGCATTGAACTCTATAGGAAGTTCGCCCCGCAACTTTTTTCAAACCACTCAACATTTTTTCAAACTGCACAACTTTTTTTTTTACTATACATTAGAGTCTATGGGAATTTATCTGTGGTGAAACATGGTTAAATATTTCACTCATCCCTAGTTCTATGTACTGTTTATACACTGAAGCTACAGGTTTTTTTCGAATATCTATAAAAGGATATTTATAGTTGGAATCATTTCAGTGGAGCAAATCAGCCAGTGTTGTGTACTGAACACAACTAGCTATAGCTGGTGATATGAAAGAGTAACAAGTGAGTCTGAGAAAATGGTAGTCTTGACAAGTCTATCACCACTGCTAATGCTGTTCAATGAGGTGTGCGCCATGTACTGTATGAAACACATGCAGAGGTGACCGGTGGATTGCTGCAGAAAAAATGATTGGTTTTTAAAGGGATTCTGTCATGATTTTTATGTTTTATTTTTTCATTTCTAAATTACCCTGTTTACATTGCAAATAATTCAATCTACCACTTCATATTTTATTCTTAAAACAGCAAATGCAATTTTGGTATTTTAATATTGGTGTGGAGGCAGCCATCTCAGTGCATTGTGTCATTTCTCATTGAGTAGTATTAGTACAAGTGACAGGCAGATGTCAGGCCTAAAAGGGAGCCTAATAAAAAGATATGGTCAGCAAATTGGCCGATGTATAACTACAACATTAACAAAATAGGATGTTGAATAAACATAGCAAAATAAAGATACCAATTATCTGATTTAAATCCTAAATCCTTTTAAATATTGTGTTCTTCTTATAATCTGTTTTACAGGAATGCCCAGCGTAAATCACAGATATACGGACTGTACTTTGCAGTTGGTCAGTCATTCATGTATTTCACCCACGCAGTACTTTTCTGCCTTGGGGCGTATTTGATCAGAATTGAACGGATGAATGTAGAGGAAACAATCCTGTAAGTATTAGCCTTTAAACACATTGGTGTCTTGGATAGATAGATGGTCATTTCACTGCAGCTCTCAGGCACTCTCAGGCACTCCGGTCACAACTCATTGTCTTCAGAGTAGCTCAACCATAATAGTAGTTTAGACCCTCTCCTATTCATAATTAAAAGGATTCTGTCATGATTTTTATGATGTCGTTTTTTACTCTGCCATAGCCCAAGTCACATTAACTGGGGGCTCATGGGAAACTGACAGTATGTCTAGCCCTATGTCAGATTTCAAAATTAAATATAAAAAAGTCAGTTTGCTCTTTTGAAAAACAGATTTAAGTACAGAATTCTGCTGGAGCATCACTATTAACTGAGACTGGAAAAAAACACGTTTTCCCATGACAGTATCCCTTTAAATTATCTTATTCAAATCAATACATGGTTGCTCTCGCACATGAAAAAAATTCAAGATGGCTGTGTGTTCCACAGTGGAAAGGACGGCCATCATGGATTTTTTTTTTGCTAGAAGCAGGGAGCTGAGAAGAACCGAGGACAAGCAGGGCAACATGGGATAATTAAATAGTGATCTGAGACAGTGGGCAGTGAGCTGTAAGGTATGCTTAATTCCAGGGGGGCAAGCACCTCCCCTTGCCCCTATTTGTAGACACCCATGGGCAGAGGATCCACTTTTTTCAGCCTGTATTTTGGATGGCCAATGCTGTGTCTGTGAGTGGCCGATACACTTTTCACAGGCAACATTAAAATGAAATGCATCTTTGAATAATACCAGATTTTGTTTTTTGCACTGAAAGCATAGTTGTTCCTCTTTCTCCGCAGTGTATTTACTGTCATAGCATTTGGAGCCCTAACTCTGGGAAGCACATTCACCTTTGCACCTGACTACGCTAAAGCCGCGTCTGCCGCCAGATATCTTTTTGCCTTGTTTGAAATGAAACCCACAATAGACAGCTTCAGCCAGCAGGGGCAGAAACCAGTAAGTGAAGCCAAATACACATTTCACTAAAGAGTATAGTCACTGGTGAAACACTGTGCATTTGATTATGGTATCATAATGTGTGAGTCACTGAGGCTAGTGCAACAACCATATTGTGTTAATACACTAAACTGAACAGCATCCTCGTAAACTTCTATATTACTTTGAAGGAAAAAATATAACCAATACAAGATGCAAGAAAATCCCCCTTCCTTGCTTGTTAGCTAATAGTACATCCTTTGTAAAAAAATAATAAAAATAATAATAATTGTTAGTGCACAATTTTCCATTTTTTTTTTCAATAGGATCACTTCTCTGGATCTTTAGAATTCCGTAATGTTTCATTCAAGTATCCAACTCGTTCAGATGTTGCAGTGCTCAAAGATTTATGCGTTAAAGTAGAAAGTGGGCAAACGGTGGCATTTGTTGGTAGCAGTGGATGTGGGAAGAGCACTTCTGTTCAGCTCCTACAGAGATTCTATGACCCGCAGGAAGGAGAAGTGGTAAGATCCAATGGCAATTCTGCTTTTCCGTTGTCTTATTATCATGTACAGGTACCACATATTTGTTTTGCAATACCCCAAGCAGTCCGATTGCATGTTATAGTCTATATCAATACTGGTTATATGCTAAAGCTCCGTATTTCTGTATTGCTGACCTAAGTTACTGGAGATGCTGTACATACAACAAACAGCTAAAAGGCTCACAAACTATCAGTAAAACATTATCTAGTATCTATAGTGGATAAGGTAATTAGTGGAGAAATGTTTGCGCCAGGTCTAGTAGCCCATAGCAACCAGTCAGATGTAATTGGCAGTCCATTAACTTTTTCTGTGGCAGTTGGCTAAGATCCAAGACAAAACTGTAAACAAAGAATCTATAGTTTTGGCAATCAAGTACCAGGCATCCAGTGCTAGCACAGGTATGGGATCCATTATTCGGAAACATGTTATCCAGAAAGCTCCAAATTACAAGAAGGCCATCTGTTATTAAATAAATTCATTATAGTGCCACTTGCAGAATTCCTGCTGTGTTAAACACAACATCTATCAGCTGGCAGTTGTAAAGTTATTCTAGCAGACACAGGGCTTGCTGGTTAGGTATCTGTACTGTATGGCATCAGCTTGCCACTAATATGTCATTCTCCTATATGCAGCTGTTTGATCATGTGGATGCCAAATGCTTCAATGTCCAGTGGCTCCGTTCTCAAATGGGAATTGTGTCCCAAGAGCCTGTCCTGTTTGACTGCAGCATTGCTGAAAATATCGCCTATGGAGACAACTCCCGCACTGTGTCTATGGATGAGATACAAAGTGCAGCCAAAGCGGCAAATATCCACTCATTCATAGAAGGACTTCCTCAGGTAATTTCTACTCTATTGGCACAATGTAATCAAAGCTGTTAAAAGAGAAATGTGCACAATGCAAACATGTATTCTTTCTTTCTATACATGGGTTAGTGCTGCTTTTGCAGCCTGCAAAGTATTTAGTGGCTTCATGCATCAGTTCAAACAGGAACGAAGTCTGCACCAGTGTGCAGTATATATATAATACTACTCCTTACTGAGACACATTTGAAAATGTGTTATGTGCAATAACAATTTGCAATGTAATAAGCATCTCATGAAGAACTTAATATTCTATTACCACTTCTTTCACCATCTTCAGGTTTATTTTGCATCTTCATTAATAAGTATAAATGGATGAATTGTGTGTGCACCTTTAAATCTAGTTCAGCCATTAAGATGGCCCATTGTTTTGTGGGCAAGAGGACCACCGAAACATGACACTGTTTGTGCATTTTCTACTAAGGGGCCGATTTCTCAAAATTCCAGTTTGCATTTATTCTTGATTCAAATGACATTGGGAATAAGTGAGTTTAGTTCTGCTCAAACAGGCCGCAGTACAAAGGAAGAGAATACTGCTAAAAACAAGCTGTCTGCTGTCCAGCAACCTTTATTAATCAGACGGTATAAGAACTACTCAAGAACTGCACCAGTCTCTGCCAAATGCTGCTTAACAATACTGTGCATTTTATAAAACTTTAGCAAATCCTGCATGTTGTACATATTCCTTCTCTCACCCTTCTTTTGTACTTAGTTGCATGAATATACCCACACTTAATTTTGTTTCTTAAAGGTTTTTCCTTGATTTATTTCTCTTCCAATGTTATCTTGTTATCAGAACTATGACACTCAGGCTGGAGGAAAGGGAAGCCAACTCTCTGGAGGACAGAAGCAGAGGATAGCCATTGCCAGAGCACTCATCAGGGCACCGAAAATTCTACTGCTGGATGAGGCCACATCTGCACTAGACAATGAGAGTGAAAAGGTGAGAAGGAAAAGTATCTGTATTTATCATTTCATACATAAAAATGTCTCTATCATGTCTCCTGTATAATTTAAGCCTCAAAACAATTTTCAAAGGGGAAAAATATAAAGACACAGCCAGGCAGATAGTGGAAAACTTTATCCAAACACACAAATCAAAGGCACAATAACCTTTTATGCTTTGATAATTAAAATAAATTCATAAAAGGGCTTAAGTCAGATATATTGTGGTTGTAAAGGCTATTAGGTAAGGGTGTTGGGAGTTACCACGTGTAAAAAGACATTATCACATAAACATAGAATTTGTATTTGTAGTCAGAAACAAATTGTAATTTTAAATGTGCAAAGCAATCATCACTTATCATTTAAATATGTTATTTTCACTGTAAGTATGTGTTTAGCAGCTGTGGGGAAGGGTGCATTGTTATGTTTTGGGTAGCCGAGGATGAGTAGAGTATAACAGTGCTTTATTAGCAGACTCATGCAGCCATTACACAACAGTAACAATTTCTCACAATCATTTGTGGGTTTGTCTCTTGTAGGTTGTACAGCAAGCCCTTGATCAGGCCAGGGAGGGACGGACCTGCATCCTAATTGCACACAGACTGACCACTGTACAGAATGCTGACATTATTGTGGTTATGAACAAAGGAAAGATCATGGAACATGGAAGCCACCAAGAGCTGCTCGCCAAACGTGGTGCCTATTATCATCTAGTCAATGCTCAAACTATAATCTAATGTAAATAGTGAAAAATTTATTAGTGCGATTATAAATGCCGCCCTATCCGTGCAACATAGGATGAAAATTGTAAGGGTCGTATCAACAGCAACCAATCAGGAATTCTAGTTTTGTTATCATGAATTGCACTAGATTAACCACAACTAATTTTTGGTTGGTTGCTGTGCTTAACAGTGCTATTTTCTCAGGGATACCAGCCCCACAAACATTAGCTGTGAACCTCTGTACCGGGAATTATATTTGTTAGATGGGTTCCAGATCTGTGCATTTGCTCTGAAATAATTCAGCTTCTCTGGTCTCTTTTGTAATATCTGCATGTCATACAGCCATTATAGTCTAAAGCCAAATATGCAAAGACTATAACTGCTGTACTATATAAGGAGCACTGAATGAAGAATACAAGGCTTGCAAATGAGACATACTGTGTTTAGCTACTGTAATTTTAAGGTTCCTGCTCAGGGAACACCAGAGAAACCGGAAAATATCTAAAAATTTAAGTTTTATTCCATCATGATTAAAAATTTAAAAAATACAAACTGCATGCCCCTATAGTGCCATGGGCTGTACACTTGACGCGTTTCGTGGCCACCTGACACTTCCTCAGAAGCTAATTACAGCCCATCCCCCACACCGCTTAAAAGAGGAGCAAACTCCTCCCATATAACATTTCAGTGTTTTAACCCATAAATCAACATGCAGAGTCTTATGGACAGGCCAAAATACCTATATAATAAACCCACAAAGCCTAAATCTGTATCAAAAAAAGCCCCTCCACAAGCTGACATATCTATATTAAAAAGACACAAAGTATATAACTATAATACCAATGTTTCCCCAGGATAACCCACTCGTAACTAACTTTACATTGTAGCAATCTAAGGCGGACACTTCCTCCCTCAAAGTCCTTATCTAGCATAGACGTATAATTGTAACACTTCAGTAAATTTCAAGGGTCAATCGCCACACTGTAACAAGTGTTACATACTAATGACATCACATCATAATGAATTAAACACAAAGAGTATATATAAATATACATAACAGTTCATAATTATAATAGCAGTTAATGTAAATAAATTGAATTTAGTATAATACATTAATAATTTAATTAAATTTATTAAAAGCCATGACATATATAGCAAGTAAGGTTGAAAAAAGACACACGTCCATCAAGTTCAACCTTTAAGTTTTTTTTATTTTATTTTATACATAATATAATAATATACACTTGATATAATATATTTTCAATTTAATAGAAACAAGAGATCTCCCACTCACTATTCATACCCCCATATAGCTCAGTAGTTTTTAACTGGTGAATCCAATATGCTTCCTTAAAGGAGAAGGAAAGCTATGGAGGCATTTTATTGCCAATAGATTAGCTGCAATAGTGCAAGCTAGAATGCTATATTTATTCTGTAGAATGTTTTACCATACCTGAGTAAAAAGCTCTAGAAACTCTCTGTTTGTTTAGGATAGGAGCTGCGGTATTAACATGGTGTGACATCACTTCCTGCCTGAGTCTCTCCCTGCTCTGGGCTCAGATTACAGTAGAGAAGGGAGGGGGGGAGGGGAAGAGGAGCAAACTGAGCATGCTCTTGCCGAGGGCAATGAGGTTAAGCTGAAGGCAGGAAGTCTGATACAGAAGCTCATGTGTACACAATAGAAGGTAAGAAATGCAGTGTTTCTTTTGACAGGGGACTCAGAGCAACATTACTTTGGAGGTTTACTGGTATATTTAGATGGACCTTTCTATTAAGGCTTACTTAGTTTTAACCTTTCCTTCTCCTTTAAGTAACAACTTCCTATCCAAGTTACCTCTCCTAGCATTAAGTTTAACCTCATCTATAATCTGAAAACATATTCTAGTGTCCCCATTGTGTTTATCTTGAATATGTTTAGCTACAGCGGACCTAAATTCATTCCTGCGGAGGGCCGACATATGTTCCAGGAAACATTTCCTTTTCTGACCGTCTTACCTACATACTGGGCACCGCATCCACAAGTCACCAAATAGACAACTCCCATTAAGGTACAGTTAAAAAATCTTTTAATCACATAATTCCTTCCAGTGGTTGTAGCTCCAAACTCCTTAGAGACTTGAATAAATGGGCAAGAGTTATATCTGGATCTACCACATCTGTAATTACCTTTATACCTGAGTATTTTCCAGCCTACTATTATTATATATACTCCTCGATACCCAGGATGCCAAATTTCTATTTTTCTTGAATACAAAGGAAGGCCAAGCTTCCAGAACACCCGCCAGCACTGGATCCTGCAACAAAATGCTCCAGTATTTCCTCACACTCCTTTTTATAGACCCAATGCCTCTACCAAATGTAGTACAATATCGTAAAGGGGTACTACTCCGACCCTTAGTTGGGTATCCATCAGAACCCCTACTGGTTTTGCCTGCCAAAAGGGATTTTCTATCCTTAGACATGGCTCTTTCATAGGCCACCCTGATGGTCTCACTGTCATAGCCCCTCTCCACGAACCGATCCCATAGCAACATGGCCTGAGCGTTAAACGAGTCCCAAGATGAACAAATCCTTCTGAGGCGTATAAGCGGTCCAACAGGAATACCCCTCAGACAGTTAGATGGGTGGGCACTACTCGAATGTAACAAGGTGTTACAGGTAATAGGTTTCCTATAGAGGTCAGTGGCAACTTTACACCCTTTTTTAAATATTTTCCAGTCTCTCTGGTGCTCCATCATTGGACTGTTTTATTAATTGAGGATGACTGCTGGGATTGCAGTAGATGTGAGGCACATGGGATGATCATGAGGTGACCGATAAGTGCTCCCACTGTCACTTTTTGTTTGAATATTTCCTGCTTAGGGGAATTGTTGATCTGCCAATGTATAGTATGTGGTGCAGTGTGTTTCACTGCACTGGACAGTTTGTGCCAACGGTCTCTGACGATCTTTGATCTCTGCTAAATAATAAATATTAATGACCCCAGTTATCCATATGTATCGATGCAACTTCAACTAAGCAGAGATGCTGCCTGTTTCTAATCCGATATCCTAAGAATGTCTAAGAAAGAAAGAGCACTTTTGCACTTTTTCTCCAAATCAGGGCAACGACACAGGGCATTTTCCATTCATGTTCAATCATGGACCACAAAACATCAGAAATGTCTTGCCACTGCCCATCCACAGATTTAAATCATTACTCTCAAATCATTCTAACCATATACAGGTATAATACCTACTATCCACCTGGGGTTTACCGAATAAGGGCTCTTACAGATGAGCGTTCTTAGCTGCGCTTTCCTGCTTTCCTGTTTCAAGCGTTCAGCCGCAGTTGTCGCACTAAAATTCTTTTCAATTGGGCTGTACTAACATTGACGCATGTAAGTGCTGAACGCAGGTTGGGTCACAGCATGTCTGTAAGAGCCCTTAGGGATCTTTCCATAATTTGGATGTCCATATCTTAAGTCTATTAAAATTAGGTTTGCTTTGCAACAAGGTATGGGTTTAAAATAAAGTCTATAGCAGAAAACCTTCCTGTAATTTGGAGCTTTTGCATAATGGGTTTCCAGATAATGCATTCGAAAGTACACCTGCAGCATTTTTGCATTATTTTGCAATTATACTTGTACTTTGCTAACATTGGCAAGGTATTTAAGATGATTTGTTGTGCAATTTACAACGTAAATCATGGACAGCAAAATAATCCGTGTGTCGTTGCCCTTATAGTTACCTTTTTCTTCTGAAATTATCTTTATTTAATAAGTTGTTTCTTTTTTAATTGGTATTTAAAAATGTTTTTAGTGAATTGTTTTTGGCCCATGGTAACAGAACAACATTATCATATTGTAGCACCAAATGAGAGATTTTGGGTTGCTATTTTTGAAGTTCCATTATTTATTTCCAGTGCAAGGTCAAAAAAGAAGGTTACCTAAGGCAAGCCCCATCTATCATCCCCCCACCCCCACCCTAAATGCTAATCACCTTCTTGTTTATCATGCCCAGGGATGGAGTTAGAGAAGAGGTGTGTGCCCAGGGTCCAAATGTCTCCCCATTGCACACTCCTATGCTGCATACCTTACTTCCAGCCCTGTTTATTTCATATTTTATTCTTTTATATTAAGATTTGTATTGTTCTTTGTTTTTTTTTGTTTTTTTAAAACAATAAAATCCACAGGTTTTTTTTGTTAGTTTGTTTTTGTTGCATTTAATAAAACTGCCTTATAAAGCTGAACAGCATAGCAGCAAATGGAGGAATGTTGTCGGGGGCTGCTAAGATTTGTACTAAGATTTGTACCCATTTTTGTGTCATAATATAAATTGCATTACTGTAAGGGCCTGCAGGCTCAGTTAGAAGTAGTGAATCAAAGAGGAAGCAATAGTCCAACACAGTTTGCGGTACAGATTAGGATGAGACAAAAGAGTGGTCAAAGTCCAGGGCGAGGGATCAATCCAGGCAGCAAGGTTCAATATCCAGGAAACAGGCCAAGGTCAATAAACAGGAATCAATAGCAGAAAAGGCACAGAACGCACCCAGGAACACGATATAGTGGAACCTATAATTGGGCAATGTTCTCTGTGTCCAGGCTCCTTAAATAGGAGCGCCAAAATAGACGTGATGATGATGCTGGCGTCCTGACACTGGCGTCTATTCCGACGTCGGCATCCATTGCGGCACACGTCGACGATCTGATTTTGTGCCGCTTGGGAAGGCTGGGCGCTGCCATCTTCCACAATAATCCGGTAAGGCTTCCTTACAATTACCCAGTGCTTTCTTAAATGAAGAGCTCACATCTAGAACATATCCAGGTAAGCTATTAGCTCATTTATTATGGTATTCAGGGTGAGAGTTGTAAATTGGAATGAGAACTTCTTCAGCATCTCCTGATAGGGGCAGGATTTAGTTGTACAGGTAGGGGACCTGTTATGCAGAATGCTCGGGACCCGTGGTTTTCCAGATAATGGGTGTTTTCGTAGTTTGGATCTTCATGCCTTAAGTCTACAAGAAAAAAAAGTTAAGTAAACATTAAGGGGCACATTTACTATGGGTCGAATATCGAGGGTTAATTAACCCTTGATATTCGACCATCGAAGTTAAATCCTTCGACTTCGAATATCGAAGTCAAAGGATTTACCGCAATTTCTTCAATCGAACGATTCGAAGGATTTTAATCCATCGATCGAACGGTTTTCCTTCGATCACAAATTGCCTAGAAAGCCTATGGGGACCTTCCCCATAGGCTTACATTGGTGCTCGGTAGGTTTTAGGTGGCGAAGTAGGTGGTCGAAGTTTTTTTTAAAGAGACAGTACTTCGACTATCCAGTGGTCGAACAATTTTTAGTTCGATTCGAAGTCATAGTCGAAGGTCGAAGTAGCCAATTCGATGGTCAAAGTAGCCAAAAAAATTCTTCGAATTTCAAAGTATTTTTCCTTCTAATCCTTCGCTCGAGCTAAGTAAATGTGCCCCTAAATAAAACCCAATAGGCTGGTTTTGCTTCCAATAAGGATTAATTATATCTTAGTTTGGATCAAGTACAATGTCCTGTTTTATTACTATAGAGAAAAAGGAAATTATTTTTAAAAATTTAGATTTATTTATTAGAATGGAGTCTATGGGAGATGGCTTTTCTGTAAATCTGAACTTTCTGGATAACAGGTTTCCGGATAACGGATCCCATACCTGTTCTTCTTATTGCAGACTTGAGATAATTGTCAAAGACTAGTGATATGCGCATCTGTCCCATTTCACTTCACTGAAAAATTAGCGAAACTGAGAAAAAAAATTGCAAAACGCATTAAAGTGAATAGGCGTCACAATTTTTTTACACATAATTTTTTCTCACTCAAATGCATTAAAGTAAATGGGAATTTTTTTTCTTGTGGCGACTTTTTTATCACAGTGAATATTTTGTTCAAATTGCTCTCTTCTTTGGTTTCATTCTGGTCATGGAAACCAAAGCTGGCCACACATGGGCTGATATTGCCTGCCACAATCATGCTTTAATGATGAATGTTCTCCCTGAAAGGCCCATGATACAAATTTGGGCTAGAAAAAAAACATTTTAAAAAGATGAATGCCTCGATGTGAAGAGATGAATCATGATACAGAAGTGTGGCATGGTTGGCTTTAATAGGGTGTGGTCTGGAGCATTGTTAACACCTCCAGAAATAACCTCCAGGAGCTTACTGGGGGTCATTTATCAATACTGGGCAAATTTGCCCATGGGTAGTAACCTATGGAAACCAATCAAATTGCTGCATTCATTGTTCTACTTAAAAAGCAAATCACTGATTGGTTGCTATAGGTAATTGCCCATGGGCAAATTTGCCCAGTGTTGATAAATTATCCTTAGGGGCACATTTACTTAGCTCGAGTGAAGGAATAGAATAAAAAAAACTTCGAATTTCGATTGTTTTTTTTGGCTACTTCGACCATCGAATTGGCTACTTCGACCATCAAATTGGCTACTTCGACCATCGAATTGGCTACTTCGACCACGACTTCAAATCGAACGATTCGAACTAAAAATCGTTCGAATATTCGACCATTCGATAGTCGAAGTACTGTCTCTTTAAAAAAAACTTTGACCCCCTACTTTGCCACCTAAAACCTACCGAGGTGCAATGTTAGCCTATGGGGAAGGTCCCCATAGGCTTTCTAACAACTTTTTGGTCGAAGAAAAATCGAACGATGGATTAAAATCAAACTATTTGCGGTAAATCCTTTGACTTCGATATTCGAAGTTGAAGGATTTACATTCGGCAGTCGAATATCGAGGGTTAATTAACCCTTGATATTCGACCATATGTAAATCTGCCCCTTAGTGTCTTTGGGTAGAGAGGATTTACATTAATTATATATTAGGGAACTTTAACAAAATTGTTCAATATAAAAATAAAAACTGGGTAAATATTTACGGTAGGCTGTTAATGTTTCTAATATAGTGAGTTAGGCAAAAATGTAATGTATAAAGGCTGGAGTGACTGGGTGTCTAATATAATAGCCACAACACAACTTCCTGCTTTGCAGCTCTCTTGGTTTACATGGATTGGTTACCAGGCAGTAACCTATCAGTGACTTGAGGGAGGGCCACATGGGTTATAACTGTTACTTTTGAATCTGAGCTGCATGCTGAGGATCAATTGCAAACTCACTGAACAGTTACATTATGTCCCATGTGGCCCCCCTTAAAGTCGCTGACTAACTAAGAGTTAGAGATCTGAAAAGCAGGACGTTGTGTTCTGTTCTGTTAGACATCCAGACACTCCAGTCTTTATACATTACATTTTTGGCTAACTAACTATATTAGAAAAAATGTTTATGTTGTACAGCCTATCTATTTACCCAGTTTTTATTTTCTACACTGAACTGTTCCTTTAAAGGGGATCTAAAACCACCACCCTACATGCAAGCTTCTCTGTACAGAGCCCCAGCCTCCTGACCTAGAACATTATTGCCTCTAAAAAAAAAACTCCTCGTGCCACCTGTATCTGGTCTACAAATTGCCGGAATGCCGGCCATTCATTTGCACTTAATACCAGTCTGGTTCTCTAATTCCTCGTGGAGGCTCTTGGTCAGCAAATGACCCCAGGCAGGTTTGAGCTGCCATGTTTGGTCATCACATATTCAGTATTAGGCTCCTTGGTGGCAAACACCTACCAGAAATATGGACAGTGGAACTCAGGACCAGATTGTCTCCCTCCTGCGAATAGATCAGGGGGGTTGGTGAGTTTTCTTTCGTTGACTGTAATTTCAGTGGAACCTGCCCAGGGACCAACAATTATAACTGGAAGAAAATTCTTTTCTAGCGAATGATCACTGATGCCTAGTTTTAGTTACTGTTTAATGAAATCTCTGGCATTAAACACCAATCATCAGTTCTCTGAATAACTATGTTATTGTCTGTGTCACATGGTATAATCCTTCAGTGCTTTGCTAGAACCTCCATTGGGTGTTTTTCAGTCTCTCTTGGGTCATGCTGACCGATATGTTCCCATCTGACAAAGATAGTTCTGAGGATCAGCAGGACTTGACCAGAACATGATGTAAAGATGTAAAGGAATACCAGTGACCAGTTGTTGACTGTAAATAGATGAAATCTCTACACAATGCTAACAAAATAATATGGCAACAGAGCTATTGCTTCTATGAAATTATTAAATAAAAGGAAAAAAAAACATAGGCATTAATATTTATTTTGCAGGTTATTTAGGAAGAGTGACATCTGTGTTTTAACATACTGTACATTTCCTTTGGAGAGATTGTAGGCGTGTGCCATATATTTTCCTTTAGATGAAATATATCATAGTGAGATACATCAGAACAGCATTATTTTTTATTTATATTTGTCAAAGAACGATTACCTTTATTTAAGTTTTGCTTATAAAGAAAAACCTTTTGATAATGATTTTTATGTGCAGTACAATGAATCCAGTTTACAATAATTTGTAGATGTGTTAAAGAGAGCCAATACTGTATAAACCCCACAGTCCCATTTCAGTCCTATGCAGCTTCATAGCAAATACAGATCTGTGTGCAGTGACGCTACATAATAGACAAGACACGGGCACACAATATATAGCGGCTATAGGCTCCGCTGCTCTCAGCCGGCGTATTTTTGTAGACTGAGAGAAGTGAATACACTCCATGCCCCCCCCCCATTTCAAAATGTGATCATCCTGCATGTGCTTACACGCAGGGGAGGTCAGCCCAAATACACAAAAAGAGGCTTCTTCTGGCCGACTTCTGCTCCGATGCGTGTGAGCTCACGCAAGCTGAACCGACTCAGATAAATGGAGCAGGGGCAATGAGTGGAGCAAGGATTTTGGGGTGTAGAATGTTGAATTGTAAATTTTTGCACCAGAATCCATATGTGTTCTGATTGGCCAATGGTGTGCCTGTCAGTGCCCACACTAGAAGCGGCAGTTAGGAGCAGATTAGCTTTTTTGTCCACTAATGTTATCCACCCTTAGATAAACTGCCTAAATCTCTTAAATCACACTTTATTATGTTCAGAGAATCATCTGAAAGGGCTAGCTCCTATAGTATCGGGGCAGGGTAGTACATGGGGCAAGTTTTTGCTTAAAAATGTTGAAATGTAACAGGCACTGACAGGTAAATACAATTGCTGGTACTTGCCTCTAGTTAAGGGATTCTGACACCAGTCTTTCTAGACTATAATTCTATAAAATCCATGTGTACTTAGTCAACAGCCATATTTAGTTTTCTGCCTATATAAATGTATATATCACTTGGCAACATTATTTCCAATTTACTGTTCTGAAAATCTGGAAGTGGAATTATCTGAGGCCTAGAATAAGTTATCAGTGGAATGCGTTCCTGTAATTGTAGTGCAGTATTTGGCATTGGTGGACAATGAGAGGCTTTTATGACATAAACAAACTAAATGGCCATTTTGTCTGGCATTTCAATGTTTTATGTATTGTTGCTCTTAAAAGGGAGAGTGTCAATAAAATATAACTGCAAGACTGGGGTTATACGACAGACTTTCATACAGGGCTTTTAATACTTGTCCTGCATTGTTCCCAAGAAAAGTTGATAAGTCGTGCACCTTTCGCTGCAATCAATTTGGAATATGAGTGAATGATTTCTGGTCCAAGGATGTAAGTCAGTTACAGTGTGGTTAGGTGCAACATGCAAGGAGATCCCTGGAATCTGGTCAGGACTGAAAATCATTATAGGCCCATGCATTTCAGGTACAGAGAGGCCAAAACAACCTCCACAGGCCCAATAAATAGTGACTCTCTATGGCAATTTACAGCAGCCCCTCTGGCATTTGCCAGAATGCACAGATTACCATTCCGGGCCTGCCTGGAATTAACCCCTCCTCAAAGCAGGTCTAATATCCAGTGCTCCTGTACATTCTGTTAAGTTCTTTTCTTCTGTGATACCAAAGTATCTGTAGGAAAATAGTACTAGAGCTTTCTTTCTGTATCCCCCCCCATGTCCCTACATGTATGAGACTTGTTATGCAGAATGCTTGGAACCTGGGGTTTTCCAGATAAGGGATCTTTCTGTAAATTGGATCTCTATAGCTTGTCTACTAAACAATCATTTAAACATTAATTAAACCTAAAAGGATTTTTTTGCCTCAAGCAAGGACTAATTATATCTTAGTTAGGATCATGTACAAGGCACTGTTTTATTACTACAGAGGAAAGAGAAATCGTTTTTAAAAATTGTAATTAAGGCTGCCTCCACACCAATATTACAGCTAATAAACAATGCATTTGTTGGTTCAAGAATATAATTTTAAATGATAGAGTGAATTATTTGCAATACAATCAGTGTCATTTAGAAATAAACATTCTAAATAACGGATCCTGTACCTACATAAGAATTTATAAGATGCTGGATGTAGCCCTCTAATCAGCATTATGGCCCAAAGGATTGCCTTGAGCATTCACAGACAAAATAGTTTCTAGGAGTTGCATGACACATTGGATAATCCTATCACAGTAACTACACAGAATCAACACCAAGTCCAGTTGTTTTTAGATTTACCTAATCTCTAATCTAGATATACCATGACCTGGATGAATGAAAATCTACATAGTTATAAGCCTGAAATATATTACAGGTATTGTGTATTATTTAAAAGAAGATAACTGTATAAACCAGCACTTGGATTTATGAATTTGGGGGCCACTGTGTCGTCTAATGCTGGGAGACACGTTGCTATTTTATTCAGGGGGTCTGATATGGTCAAAAACACCTCTGAAGTTGCTTTTCACAGAGTGTTAGGTAGGGTAAGCACTCATAAATAACACTGGTGAGGGGGCAGCAGTATACATTAAAATGTTAAATATCTATATTTTTATTGTATAAACAATAGCAAAGTTGGCTCAAGGAAGGCAATATTGTCGCCCAATAGCTGCCGCCTAGGAAGTGATTAAAGTTAAAGGGTAAGGCAACCCCAAAATAAAAATTTGTCTAGTAACATTCTAAGCTACTTTCCAATATAATCTATTAAAAAAATGTCTGTGCTTTTGAAATTATTTGTAAAAAAAATTGCTACTGAAAGCAGCATTTTTACTGGTTGCTACTTAAAACAATGTCTTGGTTCCCTAGCAAAGACAGGTCTGTTAATCAGCTGCCTTGTCTAAAGGTGGCCATACACGGGCAGATTAAAGCTGCAGATAACAGTCCTTTAGACCGATTCGGCAGCTTATCTGCCCATGTGTGGGGGCTCCCGACGGGTCCAACCGATCGATATCAGGCCAAAAATCGGCCAGATATCGATTGGTCAAGTTTGATACAGGACAGCATTGGCTAGTTGATGAAGCCCATTCGAGGCCCATTTGCAGTATCGTAATCTGATCGTTCAGCCCTGGAGCCGAACATTCGGATTCATCCGATATCACCCAGCCGTTAGTGGGCATAACGGGTCAACATCCGCTAGTTTGTCGACCTTGCCAAATGAGCGGATCTTATAGTGTATGGCCACCTTTACATTGTATTAACACTCTGAGCCACCAAAACAGAGAATAGAAAGGGACAGACAAACACTGTTTTCAATAGCATTACATATACAAATAATTTAAAAACCATGGAAAAATTGCAATGAATATATATTGCAAAGTTGTATTATTTTTGGGGTTGAAATTCCCTTTAAAGGAACAGTGCCCAAAGCTGCCTGCCTAAGAGAGTGATTTGAGTTGCAGGGTTCAATACATAAAAAGGGCATTTACTGTTGTTTAAATTGTGTCATTATAAATGGATCCTCCAGAATCTGTTTATGTAGGGAACCTTTACTATGTGGCATTTATGTGGCGCAGTGAATAACTTATAACTTATAATGCTGCTGTGACAATATTGGGCTGGCTGAACTGTGACTTGTGGCGCACACAGCACAACGTAAAACATTTTGCACTTGATTGCCTAGCTTGACAACTCTCCAATTTAGCTCAGAAAGACCATATTGGCACCCTATAACTGCTCTGTACGAATACCTTGAGAAGCAGGGTTCAAGCAGCAAGTCCCATGTATGAAGCACTTGCACCTGAGGCACCATCAGATTGCACTTGAATCTGGTACAGGGTGCAGAGCTGCCAGGCACAAAGGGAACCGTGCACATATCGTATACCAGTGATCCTCAACCAGTACCTCGTGAGCAACATGTTGCTCACTGACCTCTTGTATGTTGCTCATAGTGGCCTCGAAGCAGGTGTATATTTTTGAATTCCTGACTTAAACAGAGCCTCATGTAGGCTGCCAGTCCACATAGGGGCTACCAAACAGCCAATCACAGCCCTTATTTGACATACCCATGGACTTTCTCATGCTTGTGTTGCTCTCCAACTCTTTTTACATTTGAATGTGTCTCACGAGTAAAAAAGGTTGGGGACCCCTGTCGTATACCATAGGCTGGTTCTCCAGTTCCTTACAATACATACAATTGGGGCAAGTCCAGGTGCCATATCGTTTAATTGGGTAGAGACCATCTCTCTCTCTCTCTCTGGAAATTGGACAGCGCAAACTACTTTGGATCAACTGATGATTCATTTCCACAGTGTTTTATGTAAAGTGAATAAGGTGAATCAAGCAGTAAGGCAGCTCCCACTCATATGAATAAACTGAGAGTAGTGATTTTTACATGCAATTAAAGTACTGTCTGTAAACATGGAACGTAAAACCTTATTTTGAGTACAATATTATTTTTTACTGTTATTTAGCTGTAATGTGTTTCAGTGTTTGATATTAAGCATTATGCATACTGTGTCTATGTTTACTGTTGGCTGCTGCTCATGGAAAAAAAGCCAATGCATATGACTACAGTAAAAATGAATGATCCTGTGTCTAATTATAGAGGGACAATTATTATGGGTGTTTGTGTAAAGCAGGGCATATCTCACAGTCTGGCTTATTAGTACAGTATCTGGGTTATTGTTGTAGGTAATCTCATTTGTTTGTCTTGTGGAGCATAAAGAACCTTTTGGTCATTGTATTACTAAAAGGAGGAGATAATTATACGGGGGAGGGAGTGTGAAATTTTCAGGAACAAATGCCCAGGAACTACCCTAGAGCAGAGTCACTCCTCCAAAAACACTCCAGCTGAGCAGATCCCAGGCATTGGCAGTCCCTGATACAGCCAGGAACACACAGGTTTGTGCTTTATCTCATGTATTTTGGAAGGATATTGGAGAGATAATAGAAAGCTATGCTATGATGTAAATTTATCCTTAGGGAAGTGGCACATGGTAGGATAGTGGGGTTGCCATTTGTGCTGTCCCCCAACTCGACAGGTGGTGGCCAAATGCTCACAATTGCCTTTTTTAATACACTTTCATGGTAAGTGACCTGATCTTGCCAGTGCAATCTTGCGTCTGGTACAATGTTCACTGTTTGACCTGTGATTGCAGTGGCACAGTCATGGCTAGAACCATGCACCAGCTGAACTACAACTTTCTCTGGACTATCATCCCAGCACGGACATAGCCTGCAGAGCATTTTGGACAAGGTGGAAAGCTGAACATGCAAACATTCGATATCGAATCTGTTAAACCACAGGCAGCTTTATTCCTTTTTTTGTATAATTTTGAAAAAAACCTGATTCCATTTATTGTGACGGGGGGATGGGAATGGACAGTGCACAGCTCTAGACTGTACTGCCGGTGTTAGATCAGATTACATAATATCCTTTTATTACAAGGGTGTGAGTAAATTACATAATCTTTCCCAGTATCCTGAAAACACTGCAAAGATACTGCTCTTACTGAATTTTGACTTAGGGAGACCCTTTAATCCTTCAGTATTCAGTATTCAGCCATGTTTCCTTGTCATCATGTGATCATACATGTGCGCCTTACTGGACAGGTAAAAATACCCAGGGCTACAATAATATCCAGAGCTAGCTTTATATATATGTAGCAGGGTAAAAGTTTGGGGACTTTAAGTAGTCCTCATAAGGAGATAGTAGAGCAGCCACAGGCTCTGACAAGGATAGAAGAAAGAGTTAGTTCCCCTCGAGTGGACCACCCACCACAGTAGGATCTCAAGTGGTTAGATTCATGGATAGAGAGCAGGGGGGGTGTAACTACAGAGGAAGAAGACCCTATGGCTGCAGGGGGCCCAGGAGGGATAGGGGCCCCATGAGGCCCTAATTAATGAGCAATTTCAAAATCTATTGGTCAAACAGGACAACCTCTGGGCATGATGGGGGCCCTAAAATGAATTTGCTGTGGGGCCTAGTTACGCCACTGATAGAGAGATCTGCTGAAGGGTTAGTAACCCTCCAAGATGGAGATCTCCTGTGAGTACTACCACAGGTAAAAACTACCAACTTATCTGTGCTCAATATCATTAAGGTAAATAGCTTCTGAAATATTTTGAAGTGACTGTATTCAATGGGTAAGTCCACACTGGGCGTTTTCGGGAGATTTGGTCGCCTGGTGACTGGCAGTTTTTCAATTTAAGCTGGCACAGAGTGAGGGAAGGTGTTTGGGGAGATTGGTCACCGCAAAAACAAGGCAAATCTCCCCAAAACGCCCAGTGTGGCCTGACCCTAAAACATTTGACGTAACATAAAAGAGACTGTTTTTGATCCAAATAAAAGTTAATTATTAGTTAAAGGGGTTGTTCGTCTTTGAGTTAACTTTGTGTGATGTAGAGAGTAGTATTCTGAGATGATTTGCAATTGGTTTTCATTTTTTATTATTTGTGGTTTTTGAGTTATTTAGCTTTTTATTCAGCAGCTCCACAGTTTGCAATTTCAGCAATCTGGTTGCTAGGCTTCAAATTCCCCCAGCAACCATGCACTGATTTGTATAAAAGACTGGAATATGAATAGGAGAGGGCCTGAATAAAAAGATAAATAATAAAAAGTAGCAAATAACAATAAATTTGTAGCCTTACAGAGTGTTTGTTTTTTAGATAGGGGTCAGTGACCCCCATTTGAAAGCATGAAAGAGTCAGCAGAAACAGGCAAATAATTAAAAGGATTCTGTCATGATTTTTATGGTGTATTTTTTATTCCCAAATTACACTGTTTACAATGCAAATAATTCACTCTACCATATAAAATTTAATTTCTAAACCAACAAGTGTATTTTATTTGGTTGTAATATTAGTGTGTAGGCACTTCAGGGGGCAAATTCACTAAAGCGTGAAGCAGCTAATGCTAGCGCGAATTCACCAGTGTGACGTAATTTCGTTACTTCGCCGATATACTAATGGGCGCTGGCGTATATTTACTAGCGAAGTGGACCTACTCTAGCGCTACTTCGCACCCTTACTCCAGACAAAGTTGCGCTATGGCGAAGGGACGTAACTACGCTAATTCACTAACTTGCGCATTTTACTGAACATTACCTCTTGCGCCAGACTTGCCTTCACCACCTCAGACCAGGCGAAGTGCAATAGAGTAGATAGGGATTGCTTCAAAAAAAGTTAAAAATTTTTCTAAGTCCCGAAAATTGCTGGCGTCTTTTACCTTTTTAAGGGTGATAGGCTGAAAAAGATCATACATTTTTTTGGGGGTACCCTCCTTCCCCCCTACATTTCCTAACATATGGCACCTCAACTATACAGTGGGCACATGTGTAGGGCAAAATAACAACTCTATTTTATTTTATGAAGCTTTCCCAGGCTTATGTAGTGTAATGTATTTGCTGCTACATATACGTCTATTGTATTTTAACTTGGCACCGTATGCAAATTAGGCATCACTAGCGTAACTGCGCTTTGCTTGACGAATTAACTGTAGCGCAAAATTCGCTACCTTTCGCCCCCCTGAGCGCAACTTCGGATTTTAGTAAATTAACGGCACCCTGGTGAAACTTCGCCTGGTGAAGTGTGGTGAAGCCAACGCTGGCACAACTTTGAAGTTAAGTAAATTTGCGCCCAGGTAATCTTGCCTGGTTTGCCTTCCGAAAGAGCCAGTGCTGCACTATAAAACTGTTTTCTGACAGCCTATTGTTTCTCCTACTCAGTGTAACTGGGGTCACAGTGGGACATGGGTTTTTACTACTGTGCTGTTCTTATATATACCTGGGAGCTATTATCTTGTGTTATTGAGCTGTTGCCTGGTTTACCTTCCCATTGTTCTGTTAATGGGCTGTTGGGGGGTGGGGAGGGTGGTGATATCACTCCAACTTGCAGTACAGCAGTAAAGAGTGACTGAAGTTTAGCAGAACACAAATCACATGACTGGGGGCACCTGGCAAACTGACAATATGTCTAGTCCCATGTTAGATTTCCAAATTAAAAAAATCAGTTTGCAGCAGATTTCAGTGCAGTGCAGTCTGCCAGCAGCGCTATTAACTGAGGCATTTTGAAAAAAACTTTTTTCCCATTATAGTATCCCTTTAAACACAATAAAAAATAAAAATAAAGACCACTTGCTTAGAATCGGGGATTGTATAAGATACTAAAAGTTAACTTAAAGGTGAACAACCCCTTTAAGAAATACTCCCCAAGTCATTGAGAGATTTACCCATGTGTCAAAGTTGTTAACCATTCATCCATCCTTTAGAGATGGCCCATCTGAGAGAGTCCCAGAGGGGCCATACCTTATGGGGGATTTCACTTTTATGAAATCCCCCA
This sequence comes from Xenopus laevis, assembly GCF_017654675.1. Taxonomy (NCBI): domain Eukaryota; kingdom Metazoa; phylum Chordata; class Amphibia; order Anura; family Pipidae; genus Xenopus; species Xenopus laevis. Next base: position 39,922,980 of record NC_054381.1, read on the forward strand.
TAGAGTATGCATACCTCCTAACTGTCCTGTTTTGAGCAGAACAGTCCCACTTTTGAAAGCTCAACCCGCAGTCCCAGATTGTTATTGAAATGTCCCAACTTTCTCTTTGATCGCCTGCATTGAACTGCCAGAAGCAGATACAAAGTTTCTAACTTAATTGGCTTTAGGTAGAGCGCCCACAATAGATACTTAGATACTTTTGTAACTATTTAAGATAAGCAGATCTCTTGGGAATCCTGTGATTTGCAGCTTAAAGGACAATTCTCCTTCATTTACAAAACTGTAATACATAAAAACCACAGAAATGTGTTCAAACTTTCATAACCTTCCAAATTTTTTAAAAAGGACATAATCATTAGGGGGTGTGGCCACAAAAATGGGCATGGTCAAAAATATTTTTGTCCCTCTTTCTATTTCTAAAATGTTGGGAGGTATGAGGTATGTTTACATATGTCCTCATGTTAACATTGACTGCGCTGACTGCTTGTATTGTTGGTGCAGCCAGACGTGGACCTGTTATCCAGAATGCTTGGGACTTGGGGGTTTTCTGTAATTTGGATCACCATACTTTTTAGTCTGCTAAAAAAATTTTTTAAATGAATCGAGTAAGATTGTTTTGCCCCCCATAAGGATAGATTATATATTAGTTAGGATTACCGGTAAGTACAATATACCGTTTTATTGTTACAGATAAAAAGGAAATCATTTTAAAAAAACGTAATTATTTGTGTAAAAGTGAGTCTATGGGAGATGGCCTTCCCATGATATGGAGCTTTCGGGATAACGGGTTTCCAGATAATGGATCCCATAGCTGTATTTTTACTCACAATGTCCACAAGAGTATGCCATACAACAGCTGCAAATTGGATTTGTCATTGTTTTATGTTTTCTTTAAATGCTGTCAGTGTCAGACGCTTCCCATTGAAGTGAAAGTGAGAAGGCAGGGGCAGTTTTGGGCTCAGTTGACTGGAAATTGTGAAACGAGGACAACTGTGCTGAGACTAGTGTTTCAGTCAGTTACCCTGGCCGCATTAGGAACAAATTAATTTTAACTGGAAACTAGACTGGGTCACAGTGACATTGTTAATGTTAAACTCTACATGCAACTTTGGCTAAGAAAGTCACCACTGGAATACACTGGAAACCTGATATATACAGTAAGTGAGGAGAATGAAACCATGCTACTATTACAAAAGAAAAAACTTATCTAAGGAATAATGTGTATAAAACGCATTGGGGGTCATTTATAAACTTCACGCAGGGCAGATTGGTTCGCAAAGTGAATGTCTTTGCCCTGTGCATGGTTATATTTATAAAGCTAAATTTTATTTTTCACAATGCGAATTTCTATAGCAGCTTTTTAAATATGTCATGATCCGCAAATTGCGAATATTTATGCGCACACTCTGCGACTAAATTACCCACAACTTTGGAGCCGGATAAAATATTCTCACAACAGTTTGGCAAACTGCGAATTTAAGTTACTGTCAACGCTATTTCCGAGCACAACAACCTCGCACATTGGATGCACTGCGAATTCGCAAAAAAAAACAGAAAGACGGGCAGAGCAGTGCAATATATTAGCGTTCAGGAAAAAACATGCGCAATACAACCATTTGTGAAAAATATGCGCTGTGCGAACTTTTTAAATGACCCCCATTATGTTGTAGAGTTGTAATTGTGTTCCATCCATTCCTCTAAGAATGTAAAATTCTCATTTTAATATAAGTGATGGGAGAATTTATTCGGCAGGCGATTCCACGCGATTCGCGAAACTGCCGCGAAAATTCAGCAGCGAAAATTTGCCGGAGTCAAATAAAAATGGACGCGGGCGTCCGTTTTTTGGATGCCCGGCGCAATTTCGCCAAAAATGGACGCCGGCGTCCAAAAAAAACGGATGTACGCTGACGTCAAAATTGAGACACCGGCGTCGTTTCATGAATTTTTTGATGTTTTTCTGCAAAGCGACACGCCCCAAATTCGCCCATCAATATTTAATATGCATTAGAAGCTTAGCACTGGGTGGAGTAATGAGAAAGGTGGTGTACACGTGAAGGGGGAGGAACAGACAGTGTGGAGAGATCAGCCAGGAATAAAGCTGACTTCGACCCTGCACTATGGTATCTCTGTGTGCATTCACCTAGTTCTGCTACACCCTGCATTGGGTTATCACAAAAACCAAATGAATAAAGGAGTGACAAAGAGATTTCCTGTTATCTGATGCAATTCTTTCATTTAGTCTCTGCCATGAGCCAAAAAAAAAGGGGAACTATCGCAAAAAAGGAAATTTAATATAAGATTTATCACACTGAAATAATAAACTTTGTATTTTCTAAATACAATCAATGAAATATTCTGCATCGTTTATGATATAATCAAGTTTAACTTCACTATTCCTCTCTCAGCATCTGTTTCTCTTCGTTCTGTCTTCATTCAGGAGTTGGGAGTCAGATATTCATTAGACAGTTAGATCCAATATATCTTATAGGGGGGCACCTTTCCTAGCAGATGTGTTAGAACTCAAATAACTGATTCCAGTACAAACAAAATCTAACAAAATAACTGCCTTTTGCACAAATCCTGCATGTAGAGAGACATGATGTCTGGTGATTTTAATAGAGTGAGCGCTGATACATCTTCTAGGGAAAAGGAGCCTCCCTATATTTAGAAAACTTCTTATTTCCGTTTGCTGAAGCTTATATCAATTTTTCATTTTTACAATAGTTCCCCTTTAAGGGAAAATGACACACAAGTTTGGCAAATGTGTTAAAGCAGGGATGGCAAAACAACATAATGCTGTGACATTGCTGGTAATGCACATTGCTGCAGGTAAATGATTTAAATTGTGTTAGTGCATATAAATGCCTTGTAGGGAAAGTTTGCAAAATGATGTGATTTGAATACTTTGCCTGGGGCAATAACCCATGTGGCATGCCCTAAAATTTCCCCCATGTAAGTAAATTGAGTTCTAATTAGTGAGTGCCATTCACATGAACATGGTGATTTTAAGCATTTTCTCTGTCTCCCTGGGGGTGACAGGTAGGGTTGCCACCTTTTCTGGAAAAAAATAAAGGTCTTCCTATATATTTATCTTTTTTCCATATTAATAACATTGGGATCAGCCATCATTTTTACCGGCCAGGCCAGTAAAATACCGGCCAGGTGGCATCCCTAGTGACAGGCAACAAAGGCAACAAAAAGCTCAGAATCATCCTTTGTGCCATTGCCATAAAGGCATAGAATTGCAAATCAGACAAGTGTGAAGCAAACATAAAGGGCAGGCATAATCAAATGTATATATATAGTGGTGACATTCAGACCTCCACACAAACATACTCACTTAAAGGAACAGTAACACCCAAAAATTTAAGTGTATTAAAATATAATTTTGTTTTTTCCTGCACTAGTAACATTGGTGTGTTTGCTTCAGAAACACTACTACAGTTGATATAAACAAGCTGCCGTGTAGCCATGAGGACAGCTATTCAAATCACAGGTTACACAGCATATAACAGACGCACACTGTAAAATACCATTGTGTTCTACAGAGCTTATCTGTTATATGTTAAGTAAACTATACCTTTTATCTTTTCTCAGCTGGAATGGCTGCCCCCATGGCTACACAGCAGCCTATTCTTATAAAGAGAGTAGTCTTTCTAAAGCAAACACTTAGGGGCCGATTCACTAACTTCGAGTGAAGGATTCGAAGTTCAAAAACTTCGAATTTCGAAGTTTTTTTGGGCTACTTCGACCTTCGACTACGACTATCGAAGGATTCGAAGTAACAATTGTTCGACTATTCGACCATTCGATAGTCGAAGTACTGTCTCTTTAAAAAAAACTTCGACCCCCTAGTTCGCCATCTAAAAGCTACCGAAGTCAATGTTAGCCTATGGGGAAGGTCCCCATAGGCTTGGCTAACTTTTTTTGATCGAAGGATATTCCTTCAATCGTTGGATTTAAAACCTTCGAATCGTTCGATTTGAAGGATTTAATCGTTCGATCGAAGGAATTATCCTTCGATCGTTCGATCTAACTATCTGCGCTAAATCCTTCGACTTCGATATTTGAAGTCGAAGGATTTTAGTTCCTAGTCGAATATCGAGGGTTAATTAACCCTCGATATTCGACCCTTAGTGAATCGGCCCCTTAACTTTCCAAAGCAGGGCAACAGTACATTATATTTTAATTACTTTAAAATGCTTTTATTTTTTAGTGTTACTGTTCCTTAAGGGTAAGTCCACACTGGGCGTTTTGGGGAGATTTGGTCCCCTGGTGACTAATCGCCTTGTTTTTAGGCAACCAATCTCCCCAAAATGCCTTGAGGCACGTTTGAGGCAACTTCGGTATACGAACCGCCGCGTGTGATTAGCGCCGGTGTTTTTTTTTTTTCATTTTAGCCGGCGCAGGAACAGGGAAGGCGTTTGGGGAGATTGGTCGCCACAAAAACGAGGCGATTAGTCGCCAGGCGACCAAATCTCCCCAAAACGCTCTGTGTGAACTAACCCTAAAGGATTTTTGAGGAAAGGTCCCCCTGCCCCATGTGCTTTGGATATGGAGCTATATTTTGAATAACAGCAGCAGTGAAAGGCAGACAATCTCTAAATTACACTGTTTACCACATAAAATGTATTTCTGAACTAAGTGTAGCCGGGGAGCTAAACATGCTTGAAAGAAGGTCCTGAAGTTTGCAGAATAAGGGTTATGATTAGCTGTCTGTTAACCCCATCATGTCGACTGCTAGACTGCAGAAGCCTTTGCTCGGAAGTACACTTGTGTTTTTATCATCCTTTATTTTATATGCATAGTGCTGATATGTTACATAATTTACAGAACTTGGCTAGGGATCAGTTACTGTAATAAACCACTAAAAATCACAGGCTGTATTTACAAACACAAAGACAAATGTTTAAGCATTTTATCATAAAAAAATGAAGGCTTTCACTGAGAATTTGTATAGCCTAATGGATTTGTGTAGATAATGGACTTACCATTTACTGTTAGGCAGCAATTAGTGATGGGCGAATTTATTTTATAAATTTGTGAAACGGCTGCGAAAATTCGCCGGCGTCAAAAACGAGACGCCAGCGCCGTTTCGCGAATATTTTGCAAATTCGCCCATCACTAGCAGCAATATATATACTAGTGTGAATCTAGAAACTACATTTCCTAGCAGGATGTGTCCTGCAGAGGAATAAATATTATTATATGGGGCCTGAAACAAACAAATAACTGGTGGAGAAGAGCAGCAGGAGATAAAACGCTAGAAGCTGTGACCACTCTACTTGCACCATTGCCATTAAGAGGGTATTATTTATCAAAATTTAAAGTATATGTATTATCAGACAAAATGGCTTTATATTGCATTGCAGAGCTTTTATTCACAACATATAATGGTCACAAAATGCAAAACCCAATACTCAAAAAATTTAATATTTAACTCTTTACAGGGAGCGCAACCCTTTCGTTGCACTTGTTTATAGATGATCATGACTTGCACACAGTTCTGCTTATGGGCACATGCACTTTTTTTAAAGTAAACACTAGTGGGTGCTCTTTTGCACCTCCCTAGCGCTCTTGTACCTGTGTCCAGGGTCAGAGTAAATAATCTCTGTAGGTCTGTAGAAACTAAAGTAACACATGAAGCCTAATGACTTAGAATACTTTTATCTGATTGCAAAAATGTGTGTGTAAATCTGTCAATTCCTTACCTAGTGCCTTCAGATAACCTGTGTTAACGTGAAAAACCAAAGAAGACATGGACTCTGAGTATGCAGTCAATAAATCTAAAACAACAGACACTTTACTGGATAAAGCACGGGAGAAGACAACGTAAGTATCATATTTGCACAGCAGGGCACTGCTGTTTCTGACTTTTACAACAACATTTCAGAAGCCAGCCAATTAATAAACATGTGAAGACATTGTAGGAAATGAAAGTCTTGTCCTTCTGCTACACTTTTGCAAGAGTCTTTATTTGCAGCGCACAAAAGGGATAAGCAAATACTATTTTCAATTGCAACTACATATATCCATATAGAAATTATTAATTAGAAAGCTGCTTAAATTGACATTTTCTTTCATTATGCAAAAGAATGAGTGGACTGTAAAAACTTCTGTGAGCATTAATAATAGCATTCTGTGCTATAATCTGTACTAACCTTTCATGTGTATGTATATGTAGGGAGAGGAGGGAGTCGTAGATAATCTGCCTTGCATTTTGCTAATCCTTATGTTATTATTTCTGTTTTTCTTAAGGATCGAAAAAGTAAAATGTAAACAGGAACAAATAAAAGCAGTTGGTCCAATCCACATTGTAAGTCTTACAATCATTTTTTTACCCTGCACGAATGCCATTGTATATTGGTGCTTATACTTGCAGATAAGATCTGGGTGCTATTCACAGAATATAATGAAAAAGAACTACCACACTTACATGAGTTATGAGTAAAACGTGTACTCAAATATATCCAGTGGTTCAGGCTCCACTTAGACCTGTCCCTGTATATTTATACCCTTAAATAATCAAAATGTCCCATATAAACATACAATTCATTAATAAAAAAAAACTCTTTAGTCATCACAGTAGTGAGTGTGGACATAGACAGACCCGAAGCATATACACACTATCTTAAAAAGTATCAAATAACAAGCCAAAGTGACCATAAAGCATATAAAAGTAAAAAGAATGTTTCATGTACCAGTTTGGCCAGCAGTTGTAATATCTTCCCCGACTGCAGTAATGCATGCTGGAATGTTGTAAAATCTCCATGAAGACAACCTGTACAACAAACTGACAGTGTCTGCTCTAGGGATGCACCGAATCCACTATTTTGGATTCGGCCGAACCCCCGAATCTTTCTTGAAAGATTTGGCCAAATACCGAACCGAATCCGAACCCTAATTTGCATATGCAAAAAAAAAACATTTTTACTTTCTTCTTTTGTGACAAAAGTCAAGCGATTTCCCTCCCCTTACCTAATTTGCATTTGCAAATTAGGATTCGGTTCGGCCGAATCTGAATCCTGCTTAAAAAGGCCGAATCCTGGCCAAATCCCGAACCGAATCCTGGATTCGGTGCATCCCTAGTCTGCTCAAATGGGTTCTGTATGTCTTCTCTGCCAAATAATCAGGGTCTTGTTAAGGAATCTAAATAGTGGACAAAAGTAGAAGATCATACTGAAAAAATGTTGACACCGGCTAATTTTCATGGCAAATTCGCGCCTGCCGAATAAATTCCCCCATCACTAGTTATTTTACTTACCTTTTGTTATAAATATGTTCAGCCTTTGCCACTATAAAATTACTGTGCACAATCCTATCTTTATGATTCACTATTGTTGCCACTGCCATTGGACCTTGGTGGATTATTTACATTCCTTTTATGGTGTAAGAAGATTTTCTCACTCTGCTGTATTTGGCTAAGGTCACACTGGGCGATAAGTTGCCCGTGATTTTTAAAAGCGAGTCCTGGCGACAAGTCGTTCGTTTTGTCGACACATCAAGGTGCATGCAAATCGCAAGCTAATATGTACACAGCGCGATTTGTTGAGATCGCCTGTAGCTTTAAAACGGGCAGAGACCCTTTTTGGAGCGATAGGTGAGAAATAGCATGTACATAGAGAAGCACAGAAATCTCCCACAAATAAACACACACACAAAGAATAGTAGCCACGATAATATGGAAATTTTCGCACTGACGTCAAGACGCTACGGAACAACGCTACAAGAGGCCGCACCAGTACAGTCAAATAAAACACGCGAGGCAAGACGTAGCGCACAGCACTGTGGGATGATAATCGCTTCCTGGTAAAAGTCGCTCAAAACTTTCCTTCTGCACAAAGGCGATCGCCCAGTGTGACAGCCTAACGCTGTCTTTTTTTTATTTTACAATAGTCACATGTAACAATAATCTCACCAATCCCCAAGTACCCCTAGACTCCGCTGAGCTGTGGGTAGTTCCACTGTCTGTTAAAAGAGGGGCACTGAAAGGAATCTCCTCTAGAAGTGTTGAGTAAAAACTCTAATTAAGATTTAAACCTTCTCCTTCATAGAGGTGAATTAGTAATGGAGTAATGCTTATTTTTCTGCTGTCTCTGTGTTTATCATATATCTTCTCCTTCTAGTTCCGATTTGCAGACTGGCTGGATGTTTTCTTAATGATCTTTGGAGTGCTGGGTGCAATGGGGTGTGGCTTCTGTTACCCACTTATGAACCTTGTATTTGGGGAAATGGCTAACAGCTTCCTGTGTCACAACTCATCTCTTCAGAACTCCTGTAAGACCCCTGGTTCATTACCATACCTGTATTTCACTTGTTTTCCAATTCACTGGTCATTTTCAGTCAAGGTTGCTTGTTTTGTTGGCATTACTCCCTAAAGGATATTTGGACCTAATAGTTTTTTTCACTTGTCTCTGCTCACAACAATATTTTTTTCACCAATTCTTTGATTGCTCATTAATCCTTACTTTCTGTATTTGCAGCATTATGTGCAGAGTTTAAATCGATTGAAGAACAGGTACAAGTGTAAGTAAATATGTTATTTTTAATGCAAACTATTCCAATGCAAATGTGTGGTGGGTTGGCTATTTCTGCCACTTCGATTTATCGTCCTTTTCGCTACAGAGTTCAAATAACCCTAAAAGTGTCCCTTGGGACATTACCTCAAAATAATTTTAAGATTGTTACCATGACTAGAATTAATTGGGGCAATGTTTGTGTACCCATAGCAACCTATCAGCTGGTAGAACATCTTATTGGCTGCTGTTGGTTATTGCACAGGACAAACTTTCCCCCATGTATAATAAAATGCACTAAGTTTGCCCAGGAGCAGTAACCAATAACAATCAATAAAATGTTTGCCTTTAAGAAGGTGACCAGTAAATGTTCCTGCTTTGGCTTCAATGGGTTAAATAGCCCCAGTGTCCCAGTGTTTATTACATATAGGGATTATTGAGAAAGGAGGCACATAAAACATATGATCATATATCTAATTTACCTGTGCATTATTGTTCATGCACCCTAACATCTTTCTTGATCTTGAAAATGAATGTGCACTTAAAATGAGGCTTATTTCACTGCAAACCCAAAACCCAGTGAGCCAATAATTTGAAATATTAAATGTGTTTCTTTAAAATGACTGTGACATGTCGTATTCAATACATTATCCCTATACTGGGGATTGTGGGGGTTGGTTTATAATTTTATTTTGGAATAGGTAAATTAAGCAAAGGCACATACTACCCAGTAGTCTCTATTTAAAGAAGAAGGAGGATATAAATCACTGGGCAAATGTTAGGCACGCAGGGCCGGATTTATATAGCGGGCGCCCCTAAGCCTGCTGTAGTTCGTCACCCCCATCCCTTCACATTTATTTGCTCAACTTTTCATCAGGACCAGAGCAATGAGGATTGGAGCAAAGGAAATGTAAAACACCATAGTATCTCCAGTGCATCCCCAGTGTTTGTGAACCAATGTTGGTGTGGATGGGCAGTATGCCCGGGCTTTGGTGGCCTCTCCACAAATCCGGGCGTGTGGGAACCCCCCAGTGATTGTAATCTCTTACCTGATACCCCAGGCTGGTGCTCCTGTTAGCAGAAAACTGCACTGGCCTGAAGTAGTTCTCAGCGAGCACCGTGGACCAATCCTCTTCATGCTTCTTCTTTCTTTGCACGGGTATGCATGAGCAGTAAATTGAAAAGCCAAACTTTTACAAAAAAAGTTGTTTTTTCATTCTACTGCATGTGTATCTGTCCCAGGCATAGAAGAAAGAAGGAGCATAAGGCCAGAGCCAGACTATGGCGGCCTGTGTTTCTCCACAGGCAGAGACTGCGCTTCTACACCTGGCAGCAGGTCTGGACTGAGAAATTAAATAGGCCCTGGCATTTCAGGTAGACAGAAGCCAAATCAGCCCACACAGAGGCCCAAACAGCCCCCACCAGCCCACTAATCAGCCCACACAGAGGCCCAAATACTGACTTTCTATGGTACCTTATAACAGCCCCTCTGGCATTTGCCAGAACTGACAGATTGCCAGTCCGGGTCTGCCTGGCAGCATTGTTTCTGCTTGGTTGCAGGCAGACACAGCGGATTTCAGCACTGAAACTCGACATTTTACATTTCTGGGGGGTTTCTGCCACAGTTGATTGGCATTTGAGCTTCCCATACTCACCAGTGGCAATCACCTGCTGCCAGATGGGCACTTAATATATAGAGATGGTGGGGTGCAGTACATATGTATATCTTTTTACAGACATTCTGTGGTTGCTTGCTTGTTTTCCCAGATTCTCACTGTACTATGCAGGAATAGGCTTTGCCGCTTTAATCTGTGGATATCTCCAGGTCTCCTGCTGGGTTTTAACTGCTTCCAGACAGACAATGAAAATGAGGAAAGCTTTCTTTCATTCAGTGTTGTCTCAAGAGATTGGTTGGTTCGATGTCACAAAATCTGGAGAGCTCAACACCCGACTTACAGAGTAAGTGAGCTTTAATACTTGGTATTGACACTCAAACCCAACAAGCTCAGTTGCTAATGCTTTTATAATGTTCCATTTTCTCCAGAGACATCAATAAAATAAATAATGGAATAGGAGATAAAGTTGGACATTGTTTTCAAAATGGCGCAACCTGTTTATGTGGCATATTAATTGGATTAATCCAGGGGTGGAAGCTTGCACTTGTCATCTTGGCTACTAGCCCAGTTCTAGCATTGGCATCAGCAATGTTTGCAAGGGTAAGTAATGGAAGATATTCTATTTCATAAAATCTTTGTGTATTAGCAGAAAGATACTACTACTACTACTACGTTCAGAGTAGGATGAGTGAGTTTAGCCCTGCTATACACAGTTTTTATCTTATTTTCAATAAGTTGTATTTATCTATGTTAATGTATATTGTCTTGGCTTGTGTAAATGTATTATTGACAGTGCTACACTTTTAAGGATGCCATTTCTTGTAAACCACAAAACCCTTTCTTATTACTTTTTAACCCTCCTGTTGTGTCTTATCCAAGCCAGAGGGAATTTGCATTTGCTGCCAAGGAGGTGTTTAGTGCTTTCAGTTCTGCAATCAGCCAAAAATGACCAATTATAAATTTATATAGTCATATCTGTCATAGGAGCAGCCCACAAAGATATTGCCACTATATCATATAGGTATTATCTTTCATTGTTTCATTATAGCCTTATAATACCTTGCTTTAACTTTAGATATTGGCTTCCTTAACCACCAAGGAACTCACAGCCTATGCAAAAGCAGGTGCAGTGGCCCAAGAAGTACTTTCATCAATAAGGACTGTTGTGGCTTTTGGAGGACAGGAGAAAGAAATAAAAAGGTTTTCTGAAAAGTATTCTGCATTTTTTTTCATTTTCAAAACTATAGTTGACATACTCACATTTGGGAAATATCAGATTTGAATTATACAGACAATATAAACACTCTTCATTATTGGTCTTCACCAAAGGTACCATGATATATTTAGATATAAATACAGCAAATATAAAGATTATTATTAAAACAATACAACTGCCATTTTGGTCTCTCTTGAATAAATAGATAGCCGATTGCCTCAACCAATTCGTGTTTATATGGAAATGCAATTACTAATGTTATGGGATGTTGTAACAATGTCTGCCATATTTATAATTGTATTAAAATGTTTAAAATCTAGGCCATTCTTAGGCCAGGAGGAATTCATTGTGCTCTTCTTCTTGTGACTAGCCAATTTACCCTCAAAGGACCTCTCTGGTTCCCAGTCAGATTGTAGAAATTTGGCAGATACGTTAAGAAAAGATGTATTTAACTTTTTCTTATGTTTTTCAAAATAATCCTTTTAGATACACAGAGAACATGAAAGAGGCCAAAGACATTGGAATAAAAAAGGCAGTTGCATCTAATTTTTCACTTGGATTAACATATGGAGCCTTTTTTGCTTCTTACGGAGTTGGTTTTTGGTACGGCACAACCTTAATATTAGGGGATGATGCTTACAGAATTGGAGATGTGCTAGCGGTAAGTACTGGGTAAATTGTCCATACTACATGCAATGTAGGACCTCGCACACCCTAACCAAATCGGCGGTACAGAGATGCCTGGTGCATACTGGTGGAGGCTTAGCCACCTCCTAACAATAGTCCATTGCTTGACAAAGGGGTCTGCCCCGAAAAGTTGCATTGCACTCCGTAATAAACACTTGAAGTGATCTAGCTAACCTGTGTGCCCTTGAATTTTTCTATTTGGTAAATTGTCCATGCCCCATAGTCCTTGGGGACCCCTAGCTTTCCTGTATAGTGACAGCTTTATGAAGCTATACATGGCCCCTGGAGGGTAGACTCATTTGGAAGATTTCACAGGGCCGCCATCAGAAATCGCAGGGCCCCATACTACAAAATTTCCTGGGGCCCCTGGGCTGTGCCCACCGCAAGCCCCACTTACAGGTCCACACTCCCCACCACACAGGTCCACCCCCACCACACAGTAAAAAAACATTGGTGGCTAGGGTTCCCAAATGTTAATAAAAAAATATTGGTGGCCAGGGGCCCCCATACCCCATAAAAAAAAAAAATTTGTGATCAGGGGCCCCCATTAAAAAAAAACATTTGTGGTCAGGGCCCTCCCATTAAAAAAACATTTGTGGTCAGGGCCCCCCATTAAAAAAACATTTGTGGTCAGGCCCCCCCATAAAAAAACATTTGTGGTCAGGGCCCCCCATAAAACAATTTGTGGTCAAGGCACCCCATTAAAAAATATTGGTACCCAGGGCCCCACCACACAACAGGGACCACATAGGGTTACCTTTAGGGGGGCCCTGCCATGTTACACTTACTTCATTAGTGTGGCCCACCTGCTGTAAGTGAGGTGCCAACTACAGAAGGGAGCACAGGTGGCTGCATCTTCTTCCAGTGACAGCATTTTCTTCCCTTATTGGTCACAGAATTTCAAGTCCCGGTAAAGCTGCATGGTGATTGGATAAGCTGGAGGGGAAGTTCAAACCTCAGGACTTAAACTCTGTGACCAATAAGGGAAAGTAATTGACAGAAGATACCTCCCCTTGTAATGAAGTAAGTGCGGTGTGGACGGGCCTCTCTTACCCTTGGGGCCCCCTGATGGCGGCCCTGGATTTTAATGTAAAATTCTTGGATGTTTCAGCGGAGTGTTTGCCTTTTAAAGTATCATATGCCTTTTTACCTGAAAACAAGGAAACATCCAACATTATCTGATCGGATTTTACATTACAGCATAGAGGATAAGATTTGTTGGATATTTGACAAGATTGGAACTGCATGTATTTCCCATATAATACATGTGTCTGGCCAAATTGCAATAAAATCCAGCTGATTTGCTGGACTATTTGTGAGTCTTGCCAACATTAGTGACAGCAACACTTCAGCTACATTCCTGACTGTATAAAGCACCAATGTTTTTGTTTCAAAGAGTTCCATTTATTTGAGGCTCCCATCCGACTGGTTGGTGTGCCTATGGCTATTCTCACTGTCGTATCCTGCATATGATGTGTGTGCTCAAATCTAATCATAATTATAACAATGGGGTAAGGGTTGTACTACTCTAATTGTATTGTTCGAACGTCTTCTACATTGCTTAATGATACCATGTAAGGTTAGCTTTTTTTTTATTACAGGTGTTCTTCAATGTGACTATAAGCGGTTATTGCATTGGTCAGGCAGCTTCACATTTCGAAGCCTTTAATATTGCAAGGGGCGCTGCTTATAACATCTTTAAAGTGATCAAACAGGTAAGAATCCAGACTAAATACAAAACTATTGTATATAATATTTTACAAGTCCAGAATTATTTCCAATTTTTCATCTGTTGAACCCTCTGACAAGTGCATTGTTATTAGCTTCCTGTCACGTCTTCCCCGAGGAGATGCCATGGAGTACCAGGAAGTTGGGAGTTTAAAGACTGGGTAAAACAGGGTGTAACCATGCACATAAGTATTGGGATCAGAATCCATGATCCTGGGGGGGGGGTATCACTCAAATTTGCAGTACAGCAGTAAAGAGTGACTGAACTTTATCAGAGCACAAGTCACATGACTGGGGGCTCCTGGGAAACTGACAACATGTCTAGCCCCATGTCAGATTTCAAAATTAAATATAAAAAAAATTGTTTGCTCTTTTGAAAAATGGATTTTAGTGAAGAAGTCTGCTGGAGCAGCACTATTAACTAATGTGTTTTGAAAAAAAACATGTTTTCCCATGACAGTATCCCTTTAATGACCAAGCACTGGGCAAAGGTCAGGGGCAAGCTTATAAAGGGTCAAAACTGAATAATGAGAAACAGATGGCGATAATGAGATGGGCAGAGAGATGATGATGATGATGATGATGGTGAACCAAGAACTCATAGGTGAACAGTACTAAAGACCTCTAGTGGTCTTAAGGTAAATGCATGGATAGTTCTGCACAGAGTTCAGAGTTTGAAACTCATAAAGTCCTGACATTTCCCTTGCTGTTTAAAAGCTGAATTTCCTTTGATAGTGGTGATCAGATAAATTCCCGTTCCTGCTGGAAATTCAGTGTAAAAACACCCCAGATCACCTCTATTGTTAGTGCTGGGATTTGTGTTAAACATCAGCAAGGGTTGTTCTAAGAGTTTCTTGCTGAAAAAACACTTGCATTGGGCAAAAAGAAGTAACATTGTTGTCATCTCCTTTCTCTCACTTCCCTGGACAACTGGACATGGTAGAGAGTAGGACATGGATCTCTCTGTACAAGCAGCTTTCTGATTTTTTCCCCTTCCTCTATACTTACAGCCCTGCAGCCATGGTGATTATAACTGCCTTATTGATTGATATCACAATCTTGGCTCGCATGTTTTCTCTGCCTCTAATCCTCTTTTCAACTCAAAAATCTGTCTCTTTTTGATTTCAACAGCGAATTCTTAATCCTTTCTGATCATCTCTTTTACTGTGTCACGTTCTCCTACTCCACCTACTTCTTCCCCCACTGTCCTTTTTTGAAATCATGTACTCACAGCCATGCCTTAAGCTGGCCATAGACGCAAATATCTGATCGTACGAATCGAGGATTTGTACGATTTTCGGACCATTTGTGGAGAGTCCCGACATTTTTTATCTGGTGGAGATCGGTCGTTTGGTCGATCGGACAGGTTAAAAGATTTCTGTCGGCTGCCGATAATATCTCTGCATGTATTGCCGAACGTAAGATTTCCAGAGGGAGACTGTCACCGGCTTTGGTCGGACATAACTTTCATACGATTGCTGTCAGGGGCAGAACATCGGCTGATCTGTTCTTTTGTACTTTATTTGATCGGTATGGTTAGTGGCAGGTCGGGAGACAGGAAAGTCTGATCGTACGATCATTCCTACAATCGGATCTTTGTGTCTATGGCCATCTTAATTCTCTCAACACCAGTCTCTCCTTCATTGGCCATTTATCAGATACTCTAATCAATAATTATAACCAAATTCTGTCATCCGCTATCACCTCTTTAACCTCTTTAACACCCTATCAGATAGTTGTGCTCAAAACCCCCACCCCGGGTTACAAACATGATTTTTGGGTTGCTGTGTGAGATCGGCTGAACGTATCTTGAGAAAATCCCATGCACAAGAAGAAGAGAGAGGAGAACAGCACCCATGGCAGTGAATTTAGATAAACCAATTGGCAAACCTAGAGAACGTTATGAGGCCTAGGCCCCTTGGAATATCTCCTAGTATCCTAGTGGGCCAGTTTAACCATGCATCCCTATCAGATACAATATGAAACAAAATTACTTCAATCAAGATTTGGACAAATTTATAAATCAACATTTAGTTTTTTATTAGTGGTTATTTTGGACCATCACTTACCAACATGTAATTGTAAACATGTAAACCTCCAGCATTTGGGACTTCTTGTTACACATGTTGGGCATATTTAGTTTATTATTGCCAGACAAATTTTAATTTTGTAACTTAAACTTGTTATTTTGTCTTTCTTTTTATTATTTCAGCCATCTTCCATCAACAACTTCTCAAATGAAGGCTTTAAACCTGATAACATAAAAGGAAATATTGAATTGAAAAACATTCACTATTCCTATCCTTCAAGACCAGATGTTAAGGTAATAAGAAAGTAAAGCATTTCTTTTTGTTCTCCTTTCTATTTTTCAAATGTTGGGAGGTGTGGCTTCACAGCCTGATTGGAAACTTTGGGTTACTTTGCAAAACCGAAGTGATGTGTATGTTTTCCCACCCAGCGATTGACATTATTGTTGGTGGGAAAGTATTTTCAGGAGATTAGTCACCTGCAATAAAGTGATTTATTGTGGGCAACAAATCTCCACAGGCCTGGATTTGTGGAAAGGCCACCAAGGCCCGGGCGTAGGGTGGCAGGATTTTAGGGGGGGCGGCATGCTGCCCAACCACATCCACATTGGTTCGGAAACACTGGCGATGTGCAGGAGATACAATCATTTTTTAAATTTCCCATGCACCAATCTCCATTGCTCTGGTCCCGATGACAATAATTTGCCTGAATAAAGGGGAGGGGACAGGGACAGCGAACAGCAGTGGGCCTAAGGGCACCCACTATGCAAATCCGGCCCTGCACATGTATTATCAGCCTAAGAGCACTTGAAAAAGGAGTTTGCTCCTGAAATGTTTGTTCTTCTCATAAGGAGAAAGCAAAGCCCTATGCACTAAGTGATGAAGACAAATGTCTGATATAGCAGTGAGCAGCTGAAGAGACTTTTTGAGTCATTACATAGGTCAAGGAGAAAAAAAAATGATGATATTAATGAAAGCCCTATATAAATCTAAGTTTGCACAGCACTGATTGAATATGTAGAGCACAACACAAACCTAGAAGAGTTTGCATCACAGATGTACCTGCATTTTTAAATATGTGAATTAAGTAAGCTTGGATTTCATTAAAGTGAGCTAAAAATAAGTCTGAGCCAAAAGGGGTATATACTTCTTCTGCAGAACTGCAGATTAAATTTAGCAAATTCTGAAGTCTAAGGTAGGTTCCTGCGTGGGTCCAGTCGGGCAAACCCGTGCCCAACACAGACCCACTGACCTGCAATTCTGCATTTTGACACAATTACCTTTGATGAGGATTTTTCATGCAACAGATTGCATCCGATTTATCATCCTGACAACTGAAGTTGTAAATAACCCCTTATGTATTTTCCTAAAATGTTTTCTAACTTTATATACATCTCTTTTACATTATATCTGCAAAGGTTTTAAAGGGGCTTAATCTGAGTGTAAAATCTGGGCAGACTGTAGCCTTGGTTGGGCAAAGTGGATGCGGAAAGAGCACAATAGTCCAGCTCCTACAGAGACTGTATGATCCACAAGTTGGAACAGTAAGACCATTCATAGTTTTCCTTTTAATTTATAAATAGGGAATATTTTATCTATAAACATAGTAACCCTGTTTGACTGTCACTGTTTTCAGTTGACTGTGGATGGACATGACATCAAATCTCTGAATGTGAGACATTACAGAGAGTTAATAGGAGTGGTCAGCCAAGAACCTGTCTTGTTTGGAACAACCATTAAACAGAACATTAAATATGGAAGAGAAGATGTTACAGATGAAGAAATTGAAAAAGCTGTTAAGGAAGCAAATGCCTACGACTTCATTATGGCCCTGCCAGACGTACGTATTTCTGGTCTCTTAAAGATGCAGTTGCCACCAAACATTTGCACACATTTTCACTTTTATCATTTCAGCGATCCCTGGCAAATCCCCATCTGGTTGTGCCACTGGTAGTAACAGTACCATTTCCATCATCTGAACTGAAGGCTGGGTCAGCCTGCAGCTTCAGTTTGGGGCAACAGATGCTCTTTATAATGTTTTTTATCATGCATGTTTTATTGACAGAAATATGAAACACTGGTTGGAGAAAGAGGGGCACAGCTGAGCGGTGGGCAGAAACAACGTATAGCAGTTGCCAGGGCCTTGGTGAGAAATCCAAAAATTCTTCTTCTGGATGAAGCCACATCTGCTTTGGATACAGGAAGTGAAGCTGTTGTTCAGGCTGCATTAGATAAGGTAACCTGCAACCGTGTATAATGTGTCTTGCCATGTATTTTCACTATATTATGTGTCATTACATAATATAGTGAATAAATTACCCCCATTGTAAAATATAATGATATTATAAGTCACTGAGAAGTTCCGTGACCATATAAAAGCACGAGGCAGACAGGTAATGGAACTCCAAGGTGACTTCTAATATCCTCATATTTTCCAACAAGGGGTACTTTATTTATTATAATGCACAAGTTTTAGTGAGTCATGTGACAAAAATGACATCGCTACTCACCATTTATAATTGATGACGTCACTAGTCACTGTTATTTCATGGCTTTTCTGTATTATATTTAAAGAAATTGTTAGGAGGGAAAATGTTCTCAGAACTGACTGCAGTGCCTCCAGTTAGAATGGAAAAACACCCTTGTACTTTGCAACAACTGTGCATTGCATTGCTTGATCTCTCATACACACAGAGATTCCTTATGCCCTCAACTGTCTGTCTCTAGATTTCAACGAGGTTGAATCAAATTTTTACAGCACAAGTAATGCAGTAAGAGGTGAAACAGTTGCACTAGATCTGATACAAACTTTATGCCCTTTAATATGTTGCCCCCCCCTGCACAAATATTTTGTTTTGTGTCACTATCATTACAATGTCCTCTAAGAGAACTTTTCCATCTAAAATGTTTTACTGCTCTTCGTCTCCAGGCAAGTAAAGGTCGGACCACAGTTGTTGTAGCTCATCGGCTGAGTACAATATGGACAGCGGATATTATCGTTGTGATTGAAAAGGGTAGTGTGGTTGAACAAGGAACTCATACTGAGCTGATGGAGAAAAAGGGCTTATACTACTCCCTTGCAACAACACAGGTACATTGCACAGTGTAAACCAAAGCCCTTTGATGGGCTTTGCTCCATCTTGCTATAAATTCTGTTTGGAGAGCAGACTCGGGGGATTTAACCGAATAAATGTTATTCAAAGAAACCAATTAATCCACTGTATTTGAGTACAGGCTGATGAAGCCCTAGTCAGATATCTTTCATGAAGTCCCAAACCTGATTGGTTTTTCTATCTGCGACAAACCTGGCTTTTTCATAAAAGAGCAAAGGATATCACATAGTTTTCATAGTTTATCATCTGAGACAAATGTTGTTATGATAAACTGAGATAATGCTATGTTTATGAAGACTTCACTGCAAGCTGGAAAATATACATTACTACTAACTACTAAAAGAACAGTTGAGTACTTGATATTAATGGCTTTTAGGTCAGATTTAATAGGTTTACTGATTAAAGCTAATGTATTAAATAGTGTATAGGGCATCTTTATTTCAATTTCTGTCCCTCAAACATTTGCTTGGACTAACAGTTTGCTACAGACCAGGCAGTGATGGTCGATGCTAAGAGGCATATTTACTATGCTGTGTAAAAAAACAGCAGGATAATACACCACACATCGCCAGGCTTTACCGTGTAAAAATCTGTGTACAATTTTTTTGTTGTTTTTGTAGGGGCATGTTACCTTTAAGCACAAGATATGGAAGCATTTATTTTAACCAGCTCCAATTTATTGAGTGACTCCTTTTCCTTTTAGACAGCTAAGCTGTGGCACAATCTTGGTTCCTCATCTTTGCCTGATATAGGCTGCTGTCTATCACTGCCAAAATGGACACCACATTTCCTGCTCCTGTTTTCTTTATTCACTTTTCACTACCAACAACTTTATACTTCACACCACACATCGACAGGCTTCATCGAGTAAAAACTTTCTACAGTAAATGAGTTTTTTTGTTAGAGTGACTTCCGACAGAAGCAATCTAAAATCAGGCATTTCACATGTTGTTACATACACCTTGATAAATTCACAATTATTTTACACAGCTTTTTACAGAATTTTTTTCTGTGAATTTTGTTTTACACAGCATACACAGGTTAGAAATGGGATGTTTTTGGGTTTATACTTCATTGGGGCTACAGCACAGTGTTATAGATATGCTTTACCACAAGCAGGATGGCCAGCCATTAGGGGACACCTTGATTGTATTTTTTAGATTATCAAAGTCCTGGACAAGTGAAAAATATAAAACTTGCTTGATGAGAGTCGGAATAATCATGTGTGCACAAATCTTCTGCAACCAGGAGCCTGAATCAATGATAACCCAGAGCCTTACAGACACATACAATTTACTTACATAACACTCTGGAAAATGAGGCCAATGTTTTATGCTTTTACTCTGCATGGACTGCATGATTTACTCTTTAAGCAAATGCTTGTAGTTAGTACATATTGCTCTGCTTTCTTTTCTAGACTGTACAGCTGTCTGATGATAATGAAACTATAGAAACAAAAGAAAATGGAATTTATGAAAAGGCTTCCCTAATACAGCGTTTTAATTCCCATACATCCCTGAAAAATAAGAATTTGGAAGAGGAAGATGAAGAAGAAAGTTCTAAATCAAAAGAGGTATTTAATAAGACTTTGCAATGTCTCTACAGCCTCCTCTGTGTTAGTAGCCCATATGCACTAGGCAAAACACCCTCCATAGCCATCTATCGAAATTGTAAGCACTTGTTGATAGAAGCACAACAGAATATAAACTCTTATAATACACAAAAGCCATGAATATCTTGTAAATTATATCCTTATAAACGGTGAGTTCTGATGTCATCAGTTATAAACGGTGAGTTCTGATGTCATTTCTGTCACATGACTCACCGAAACTTGTGTATTATAATAAATAAAGTACCCCCAGTTGTAAAATATGAGGATATTAGAAGTTACCTCAGAGTTCCATGAACTGTATAAAAACACTCGGCCTTCGGCCTCGTGTTTTTATATGGTCATGAAACTCCTCGGTAACTTATAATATCCTTATATTTTACAAAAGGGGGTACTTTATTCACTATATAAAAGCTAGTTATACATGTATTTGCATTCCAATTAAAGTTAATTATTTCACCTATGCTCATTGTCTACAAACCCAGGGGCTGTGTCACTTAATGAATTGAAAATATAAAAATATTAAATTATATTAATTCCATAACTTGGTAGATCACAGTTAAATTGTATTATTAAAGCAATTTGGACTTAATTGTATCAATGTGAGTTTTGTCTATGGACCTTAAAGAGGAACTATCGCGAAAATTAAAATGTAATATAAGCTTCATCATACTGAAATAAGAAACTTTTCAATATTCTGCGCTTCTGAAATAATCAAGTTTATCTTCACTATCCCTCTCTCAGCATCTGTTTCTCTTCATTCTGTCTTCTTGCAGGAGTTGGGTGTCAGATATTCATTGACAGATAGATCAAATATGTCTTATGGGGGGGGCTCCTTTTGCCCAGCAGATGTGTTAGAGCTCACTCAAATAACCGATTCCAGTACAAACAAAATCTAACAAAATAACTGCCTTTTGCACAAATCCTGCATGTAGAGAGACATGATGTCTGGTGATTTTAAAAGGTTTTATCGGTTTTGTTGTTTCTGGCACTAAACAAAAACAAGAAGCCAGGTTCCCTTTAGCACACCCTGTTACTTCTGGTCCCAAAGAACTTCAAAGATGCTAATAAAACGAATTACCAGTCCAGTGAGAAGCCCCTCATAGTGCCTCAAAGCCAGCCGCTTAGATAAGAGATTTTTTTGTTTGTTAGATCTGAACAAATCGTCCTGTTTATAATGAAATAGGGTGGTGAGTTCAGTGAACACAGCCCAACTTTCAAATTAGTTGTAAAAAAAATAGAAAAAAATGGATTTTCTAAAATTAAAATAATATGCAGAATGTATTTTCAACAAAAGTCCTAATTAATTTGCTAATTTTAGTTTTAGGTGTATATTGCCCTTTAAAGGTATTCTGTCATTATTTTTTAATATAGTTTTTTTTTTCTTAAACGACACTGTGTACAAAGCAAGTTTTTCATTCTACTATTTAAACCAAATGCACAGAATATCATTGCCTAAAAGTTAGTTTAAAGACAA
The DNA here is from genome assembly GCF_017654675.1 of Xenopus laevis. Taxonomy (NCBI): domain Eukaryota; kingdom Metazoa; phylum Chordata; class Amphibia; order Anura; family Pipidae; genus Xenopus; species Xenopus laevis. Next base: position 39,944,969 of record NC_054381.1, read on the forward strand.
ACTATCCCTTTAAGTTACCAAAACGCTATGCTATTCCAAAAATTAACTATAAAATATGTTTTTTGTCTTTTCAGAAAGATCTTCCCAATGTGTCATTTCTCCAAATTATGAAGCTAAACAGATCAGAGTGGCCTTATATCCTACTTGGAATCATTGCTGCAGGGGTTAATGGAGCAGTATATCCATCATTTTCTATATTTTATGCCAGAGTTATAGCTGTAAGTCATCTGGCAGCACAGAATACTATAACTATTTTGCATTAGTAGGCAAATGATCAAAATTTCTTTGACAATAAATATTTTTCTTATTTTTCCCCAGGTTTTTGCATCAAATGATCCAGAAAAAATCCAAAATGATGCTAACATTTACTCAGTTTTATTTGTAGTCGTTAGCGTGGTCACTTTGATTGCTTACACTATAAGGGTATGTCTTTTAATTTTTGATTTTATAGTTTACATAAGTATATCTTATTATTATTATTATTCATTTTAAAACACAGACATGGAAAATAAGAGATAGAACAATAGCCCAAAAAATGTTGTGGGTACTATTTATTCTCAGGGGCAAATTTATCAATGGTTGATCAAAGTTTTACTGCCATTCAGGCTTTTAACCTATGAACTCGAATTAGCTTTACAAAACACCATATTTGAAAGTAAAAAAATCAGCATTTAAAAGCTGTTGAGTTCATGAAGAAGTCAATGGGAATATTGGCAAAATTTAAGTCAATTCGATTTTTTTAAATTTATTCAATCAATTTTGTTGAACACTTCAAATTCTTTGAAATAGCAAACCCTGTTCCTTTGAAGCCTGATCGTTGTATATGGCATTTCCACTGATTTGTTTTTCTCTTTTAAATTGTACCTTTTGCTGTTGACAGGGTTACATGTTTGGGAGATCAGGAGAAACCCTGACAATGCGATTGAGACATATGGCCTTCAAAGCAATGATGCAACAGGTCAGTGGGAAATATTCCTTTACTACATGGCAGGAGAGTGAAAATGATGCTGGGACATTTCATCCCCATAATTCCATTTTGTTGCTGTTTGTAGGACATTGCCTGGTTCGATGACAAGGACAACAACACAGGAGCACTGACAACAAGACTTGCAACAGATGCTTCTGAGATTCAGACTGTAAGTTTAATTTCAGAAAATGTATTGAACTGTTAGTGAAATTAATGCATATTTTGTGCTGGGCCTGTCTGAAATTAGTCCATTGAACTTAATTTGCACCTCGAATAAAGTCGTTTTTATTGATGCACTACATGCTTCAGACCCCTTAGGTCCTTCCTCTGGTGCAACTGCACCAGAGGAAGGACCTAAGGGGTCCAAAACATGTAGTGCATCAATAAAAACTGCTTTTTTCACATTTGAAGACTCTCCAGTACTCCATACTTCATGTTACTACTGTGGAGATTGCTACTCCACCAACCTGTTGAAGAGTCTGACTATTAAGTCACTTGGAGGATCGTTTGGGAACAAAAGTTGGAATCCATTAATTTGCACCTCCTTTAAACTTCGCTTGTGGAGACCCATCAATTGAAGGTCAAATTTTAGTAAAAACCACGATTAAACTCTATTTCTCTAAAACCATGAACGTCGCGAAAGTTATTGAAAGATACGATTATAAAATCACAAACAAAAATAGGCACTGAGTCTTCCGAAGTTTTGTGAGCAAACATTTGTTATGAAACGAACGTTCAGTTTTCTGAAAACCTCTAAAATCGCAAGAAAACAAGGGCAACTTCCATTGACTGTACATGGTCTCGACAGCTTTTACTTGGCATTTGTTCGTATTTGTGGATTTTATGGATTTTACATTTGATAAATAACAAAAAAAATATGGATTAAGGAACTATGAGAAAAATATGGATGTTTGCTGTAAAGCTATGGAAAAACACAGGATTTTGTCAATAGCTGTTTTCAGCCTGTGTATTTTTGCTGGCTGAGTAAAGCAGAGTGCCGCTGCTCCATTGATTTAACATCGATCAGACTGTGTGCAGTCCTTGCTCCCCTCAGCCCTTCTGCCTCCCTATTTCGTCTATCTTTCTTCCCTATTACCAGGTGTCAACCTACTTTCAGTGCATGTAGTATCAAGTTATTCAAGTTGTGTGTGATCTGGTTTTATTCTCCATTATATATATGTATTGACTTGTGAGGGATCCTCAGACTTTTCTTTTCATTCTGTGCTTTAGGCTACAGGTTCCAGACTCGGTTTAGTTGCAGAAAATGTGGTTGGCATCATTCTGACTGTCGTTATTGCTTTTGCGTACGGGTGGGAAATGTCCCTGCTGGCTATTGCAATGGCCCCTTGTTTAGTCATTGCCGGAATGCTGGAGTTTAATGCTGTAGCTGGCTTTGCTACTCAGGATAAGAAGCAGCTGCAGAAGTCTGGAAAGGTAAGATCTAAATCCAATGTACTGTAGGAAACATTGCAATGTTGCATATATTTTCAGTTATCATCATCTTCTAAATTGGAGCATGTGATGAACTATTCATATATCCAATCAAATACCCACAGTTCTTTTTGCTTGATGAACCCCTCCCCTTTTTTTCCCACAATGCAAGCAGTAAATAGCCTCTGTCCTATTGACTTGCAGCAATTTCCATATCCTCATGGCACAATGTTATTAGCCAGCTTGCGTACATAGCATTGCTAATCACTGCTTTAGTGGATGACAAGAAGGGCTGCCTCTGGTTCCTCATAAATACACATCCTACAGATTTATCACAACAATCTCCTATATGGGGATACATTCTGTAGGCCACTGATTATTGGCTACATAGGTAAGAACTATGGGGTAAATTCATCAGAGTGAAGTTCCGCCACTAGAGTGAAATTCCGCAGCTCTCAATTCATTTCTATGGGATTTTGAAAGGCGTATTTATCAATGGGTGAAAGTGAAAGTTCACCCTTTGATAAATACGCCTATAAAAATCCCATAGAAATGAATGGAGAGTGGCGGAACTTCACTATTAACTTCACTCTTTGATAAATATACCCCATCATATGTCACCAGCTTTATTGCATCCGACTAAGTGCTACATACAATCATCATTTTCAGTTTGTATTTCTGGATTGTTTCTAGATTGCTACAGAAGCTGTGGATAATATTCGCACTCTTGTGTCATTAACCAGAGAAAGGACCTTTGAACAGATGTACGCCGAAAGCTTACAGAAACCCTACAGGTCATATAATGATCTTATGTGCAATGCATGTATCTTTTACACACACAAACTCATTTAGAAATACATGAACTAGTTGTTGTATCTCTCCAAGCAGACTATAATAAAACTTTGGGGCAGATTTCTCATGGATTGAACTAGGGAATTCTGAAAAATTCCCGGCAGTTTAATCATTTTTGGCATTTCTCAACAAGTCTTCATGAATTGGCACATTATTAATGAATGTGTCAGCGTGTCCAAAGTGCCTAACTGCTGTAAAAGAGATCTCTCTCAAAACTAATTGATTTAAAATTACTCAGAAGAGGAAACTCTCCTGATGTTGCTGTGCTTACAAAACAACAGAGAAGAGAGTTATATATGATCAGCAATTTGACTTATACAGGTATGGGTCTGTTATCCGGAAACTCGTTATCCAGAAAATTCTGAATTATGCAAAGGCCATCTCCCATAGACTATTTTATCCAAATAATCCAAATTTAAAAAAATTATTTCCTTTTTCTCTGTAATAATAAAACAGTACTTGATCCCAACTAAGATATAATTAATCCTTATAGAAAGCAAAACCAGCCTATTGGGTTTATTAATGTTTACATGATTTTCTAGTAGAATTAAAGTATGAAGATCCAAACTACTAAAAGATCCATTATCTGGAAAACTCTAGGTCCCAAGCCTTCTGGATAACAGGTCCCATACCTGTGCATCCATACATACATAAACCTTGATAAAGCTGTCTGTTGAGACCGAAACATCGGTTCAATAAATGTATTTTTTTTGTTCATCACTAAAGACCTGTGAGTGTGGTGTAATATGATGATTTATAATCTCCAGATTCCTGCACCCAGGCATGTAACCTTATTTAATGGCATGCATACTATTGGCAGTTGCATATATACAGGTATGATAACCATTATCAGGAAACCTGTTATCCAGAAAGCTCTGAATTACAGAACCACCATATCCATTTTATCAAAATAATGCAAATTTTTAAAAATAATTTTCTTTTTCTCTGTATTTATAAAAGAGCACCTTGTACTTGATCTAAACTAAGACATAATTAATCCTTGATGACGACAAAACAATCCTACTGGGCTTAATTCATGTTAAAACTTACTGTATTTTAGTAGAATCCAAATCAAGGAAAGACGTTATCTGGAATTCTGGATAACAGGTCCCATACCTGTATATGTATATAATAAACACAAAAAGAGTAGCCCAATTAGTAAACAAAATAGCTGGTTTTGATTTGGAATTGTTTGCTATAATGTTTAAATGTATAAATCTGTTTTGCAGAAATGCTCAGCGTAAGGCCCACATGTATGGACTGTGTTTTGCTGCTGGTCAGTCATTCATATATTTCATTCATGCATCAGTTTTCCGTTTTGGGGCGTATTTGATCAAAGTTGAACGGATGAATGTAGAAGAAGTGTTTCTGTAAGTATCAGACCTCGGGACTGAATAAATCATTTCCAAACCCTTAAATTAAGGTGGTGCTGTGTAACCAGTACCCGTTATTAGGGATGCACTGAATCCACTATTTTGGATTTGGCCGAACCCCCGAATCCTTCACGAAAGATTCGGCCGAATACCAAACCGAATCCGAACCCTAATTTGCATATGCATATGCAAATTAGGGGTGGGAAGGGGAAAACATTTTTTACTTCCTTGTTTTGTTACAAAAAGTCACATCATTTCTCTCCCCACCCCTAATTTGCATTTGCAAATTAGGATTCGGTTCGGCCAGGCAGAAGGATTCAGTAGAGATGCACCGAATCCACTATATTAGATTCGGCCGAACCCCTGAACCCGAATCCGAATATGTATATGCAAATTAGGGGTGGGAACCAGAAAACATTTTTTGTACCAAAAAGTCACGTGATTTCCCTCCCCGCCCCTAATTTGCATATGCAAATTAGGATTCAGATTCGGTTGAATCCAAATCCTGCTGAAAAAGACCGAATAGCGAACCGAATCCTGGATTCGGTGCATCCCTAGTTTCCAGCACATTTTTTTTACCAGTTCAAGGTAATTGCATATTTTCTTTAAATAGATATAAAACACTTTCATTTTTTGGGGTTGCTGTTCTTTTAATGGGGGTCTAGGAATAAATTCTTTGTTGAGTACCTGACGTTTTGTTACCTTCCTATTCATGGGCGAATAACAAACAGTACTGTAGTACAGGATGAGTAGCCTTTGGGATCTCTGGGCTTAAGCTGGCCATACACTATACAATCCACTCATTTTGAGAGGTCACCAAACAAGCGGATCTTTCCCCAATATGCCCATCTAAGCTGGCTGATATTGTGCTGTCCCTTGGGCCAAATGATAACAACAGGAATACAAGCCATCAGAGCAAAGGCTGCATCAATGAGCTGATCCAGTCCACAATCCGCCTTTGAAATGAAACATATCTGATTGATATCTGGCCAATATATCAGTTAGGGAGCCCATAAGAGAGCCCCATACACAGGCAGATAAGCTTCTGAATCTGTCTGAAGCATTTGCCAGTGCATGGCCACCTTAAGTAGGGACCAGGCACATCAGCAGTAAGGTAACAACTTGGTAGGAAAGCTTTATTTGGAGGCAGGGGCCTTTGTGTGATACTGCAGTAGGAGGTGATGTCCTCTTTACTTAGGTTTGTAGACATCCTGATAAGGGCACATACTATAAAATTCATTTACAGGAATATTGTCAGTTTTCGGTTATCTGGCAAGCTTATGTAGCTCATACTATATATACTGCCTATTAACAGGTCAATAAATAAGTAGCACACATGGGCCATTAGCCCAATGTAGTTTGCTATTGCAAGGGTAAAGTAGAAGACGATTTTTGCTACCCGATCTATGTGTTTTGTTGTTTCTTGACTAAACAGACCAAACAGGGAAACTGAAGCTATTCCATCCTTGTGAGGTAGCTAACTAGATGCATAGATAATCTCACCGCATAACGAACTTCTGTTTTCAAAACAGTCACAACAATAGGGGATGGGAGAGGTTGTATTGTGGTATTCTATCTACCTTGGACAATATTCAGCACAACTGTTTCCATATCAGATCACAACTGCATGCTTTTGACTTCTCTTGTGCAATTGTGTCAGATACAGCTGCCCCTCACAGCTGCAAATACATTAGAATTGTGGAAGAAAATGCTTCTTTCTAAATGAAAAAACATGCAAATTGCACACCGCATTTGATACACTAGATTTAATAATAGCAACGTCTGCAGCAAGTTTATAGTTCTGCTTCTCTCTCTGCAGTGTATTTAATGTCATAGCATTTGGAGCCCTAATTCTGGGAAACACCTTATCCTTTGCACCTGACTACGCTAAAGCCACATCTGCCGCCAGATATCTTTTTGCCTTGTTTGAAATGAAACCCACAATAGACAGCTTCAGCCAGCAGGGGCAGAAACCAGTAAGTGAAGCCAAATACACATTGTAATGGTGAAACACTGAGCATTTTATAAAGTGTCAATTACTGCAAATAAACTGAACAATGATTTTTTCCTGGAGCACACAATATGATAATAGTAATTTAAAGTTTATTATAGACTCTTCATGGACTCTTTCCAAAAAATATTTGACCATTTAATGTGCTTCAACTCACAGGGCTGTGAATTCACATGTGCAACAGCCCAGTAACATTTAATTAATGCCGGTTTACTCAACCCCAATTTCACTTGCATTATTTTTGGATTCCTGATATATATGTATATATACATTTGCTGTGCCTCCTCCCCTGAAGTTAATGATGAAGCACTGTGGCAGCTGGAAATGCTTGAAATCCTGATACAGTTACACCTATAACAGCATTCATGGAACACACAAGACAAGCTGGGACCTGTAAGCATTGCTGGGAATTTGCAGAGCTATCTTTAATTGTATTTGATTTGCTGTATATTTGAAAGAATGCAGCAACCATACACATTTTTATTGTATATTTAGATTATCCCTTTTTTTCACCCATTCATTTTGCAAGCCTGGCATCAATGAGCATTTCAGAAATATTGATTAAAGGGATTGTTCGAATTTAAATTAAAGGGATACTGTCATGGGTAAAAAAAAACAATTTTTCAAAATGAATCAGTTAATAGTGCTGCTCCAGCAGAATTCTGCACTGAAATCCATTTCTCAAAAGTGCAAACAGATTTTTTTATATTCAATTTTGAAATCTGACATGGGGCTAGACATATTGTCAATTTCCCAGCTGCCCCAAGTCATGTGGATCCTTCTTCTGACTTACTCAATATTTTACAGTTTGCTTTGCATGCTCCGCTGCAGTAGCTAGCATTTGTTCTTGAAGATTCATTCTACATTCTACATTCCCTTACAGATAATTTCAGGGTTATTTCATCATTATTTAAAGTCAAAGGACATACAGTCCATACTACTAAAGGTTTTAAAAATCATCTTTATGTTCAGGGCACATCTGACCCACATAGGGTTGCCACCTTTCAGTTTGGTGAATCCGGGCAGGGTGGATGACATGGTGGGAAGCTGGTGATGTCAGGGGGCAGGCTGGTGACATCAAGGCTAAATACCTCAGGGCCGTCACTGTCCTGTCCGGATTTCCTATTTTGAAATCTGGATTGCCAGTTTTCACCCGGACAAGCCTTGCTTTTGGAAGGGCTGTCCAGGTGAAAACCAGACAGGTGGCAGCCCTAGACCCACAGGCCCAGACTGGCAATCTGTGAGTTCTGGCAAATGCCAGGGGGGCTGCTGTAAGATGCCACAGACAGTAACTATTTAGTGGGCTGGTGGGGGACTGTATGGGCCCCTGTTTATTTGAAATGCCAGGGCCTATTTTGAATCCAAATCCAGGCCTGCTGACCCAGTACGTGTCCGTATAAGATTGAGGCTAGCATAAGCATGAACCAGACATTAGCATCCTCATACTTACATAGGTTACTCTTTAAGGGAAAATATAGAAATATAGTTAAAGGAACAAAATGCCCCTTTCCTTGAAGACTAACTAATGTTCTGTGTACAAAATAATCATTTTCTGTGAATCACCCGATTTTTAAAAAAAAAAAAAAAAAGGCCCGTTGTGGCCTGAGTATAACCCATGATGGACTAAAGGCTTTTTATTGTGTTTTTGGCCTCTATGGTGCTGTTCATCAAATACTCCTTCACCACATTTTTAATGCAGTATTTTCCATTTTTTATAATTAGGATCACTTCTCTGGATCTTTACAATTCCGTAATGTTTCATTCAATTATCCGACTCGTTCAGATGTTGCAGTGCTCAAAGATTTATGCGTTAAAGTAGAAAGTGGCCAAACAGTGGCATTTGTTGGTAGCAGTGGATGTGGGAAGAGCACTTCTGTTCAGCTCCTACAGAGATTCTATGACCCGCAGGAAGGAGAAGTGGTAAGATCCAATGGCAATTCTGCTTTTCCGTTGTCTTATTATCATTTATACGTGGTACACTTTGAGTTTGCAATAGCTGCAATAACTTTTTCTTGTGCCAAATGTATTGGAGTCAATTGGCTTTTTTTTGTGGGCAGAATGCATTAAAGGAACAGTAATGCCGAAAAATGTGTTTTGAAGTAATGACAATATACTGTTGTGCTGCACTGAAACAACCGGTGTATTTGCTTCAGATACTCTACAATCGTTTATATATACAAGCTGCTGTGTAGCCATGAGGGCAGCCTTTCAAAGCTGAAAAAGGAGAAAAGGCACAGGATACACAGCAGTTAAAAGATAAGCTCCTTTGTATACAATGGGATTCTTCAAACTGTATCTGTTATCTACTATGTATCCTGTGCTTGAATGGCTGCCCCCATGGCTACACAGCAGCTTGTTTATATAAACTATAGTAGTACTTATCTGTTATCTACTATGTATCCTGTGCTTGAATGGCTGCCCCCATGGCTACTCAGCAGCTTGTTATACAAGTGCAGGGCAACAGTACATTTTATTGTCATTCCATTAAAACAATTTCATTTTTTGTGTTGTATCAGGTGAAACAAATTTGCAATACTCCAAGCAGTCAGGCTTGCATCTTATACTTCTTTATCACAATCAGTAATGATTGTATGCCAATCACTGCAACAAATCCATCATTTGTAGGCTGAATACTGACTCTTCCACAAAAGATTTGCCTAAATATTGAACAAAATCTGAACCCTAATTGAACATTTAAAGTAGCAGTATGAAAAGTAAATGGTACTTTGCCACTTTCATTTGAAATGTTTTGCCACAGCAACAAGTCTGATTCCGTTAGCAGTTAACTAACTCTTTAGATGCCAGGTGGCTTTAATCATATATCATAGCTTCAACAAACAGGTATGTGACAAACAGTGCTGTGGATTCTACCATATACAGTTAATACAAGGGTTAAATGCTGCCTGGTTGCTAATGCTGTTCGTTGCTAAGACATTATGTATTGCACTTGCTAATAACTACAACATTTCATAGTGCTGAACATTGTGTAGTAATTCAGGTAGGGCATCTGTGCTGAGTTAAATGCTGTATGATATCAGTGTGCTGCTAACATGTCATTCTTCTATATGCAGCTGTTTGATGATGTGGATGCCAAATGCTTCAATGTCCAGTGGCTCCGTTCTCAAATGGGAATTGTGTCCCAAGAGCCTGTCCTGTTTGACTGCAGCATTGCTGAAAATATCGCCTATGGAGACAACTCCCGCACTGTGTCTATGGATGAGATACAAAGTGCAGCCAAAGCGGCAAATGCCCACTTATTCATAGAAGGACTTCCTCAGGTAATTTATACTCTAAAGCAAGGGTCCCCAATCTTTTTTACCCCCGAGTCACACCAAAAAATTTGGTGAGCATTATAAGCATGAAAAAGGTTTCTAGGGGTGCCTGATAAGGGCTTCAATTGGTTATTTGGTAGCCCCTTTGTGGACTGACAGACTAAAGGTGGGTCTGTTTGGCAGTATGGTCTTTATTTCTCCAAAGCTTGTTCCAAGTCAGAAATCCAAATACGAGCAACTGCTTTGAGGCCATTGGGAGCCACATTCAAGAGGTTTGAGAGCAACATGCTGCTCGCAAGTCATTGGTTGGGGATCAATGCTGTAATGGCACAATGTAAAAAAAAAAGTTGTTATGAGAAGAATTTTTACTTAGTGTGCATTTAATATGGCCTTCACAAGTATTTAGCTTCAGCTTCAAGTTGGCTAAGAACTTTACCAAATCCCATGTCGTATTTATTTCTATGCACTCTATTTTCTTTTTTTATGCATCAGAAATATGACACTCGGGTTGGAGGAAAGGGAAGCCAACTCTCTGGAGGACAGAAGCAAAGGATAGCCATTGCCAGAGCACTCATCAGGGCACCGAAAATTCTACTTCTGGACGAAGCCACTTCTGCACTAGACAATGAGAGTGAAAAGGTGAGAAGGAAAATCATATAATTGTTAAACACTTCATACAGTCAGGTCAGTGATTAGCTTAGTGATTTGCCCTGTATTTCTAGACATTTTATCTACATGGCCAGTTGTGATTGGAAGCAACATGTTATCTTTAGCAAAGTGGAGAATGTAAAAAAAAAAATTACATGCATGTTGAATAAGTTAGTTTTGTGTTTATCTGGCCTGACACAATAAAATGTTCAAGTCACCCTGGTTTGGTCCCCAAAAATTGTGAGTATGGCCTTGGAATTACTAACCTAACACTCTCTCCTCAGTGGAAAAACAGAATTCCTCTTGCTCTCTATTGCTGTCTGTCTCATATTCATAGAATACATCTGGGTCAATGGGAATGCCTCCCTCCTACAGGGCATAGGTTACCTCCCCAAAATTCCTGGACAGTAGGGCAAGTTGACCTTCCGCATCTCCTATATTTATATCACTAAAAACATCTGATCCCTTAGGGCAAAAGCACATGAATACTGTATGAATTTCCTGCAGTATTTACAAATACACCAAACACCAGATGCCTAAGCTTGTGCTCCACTGCCCCCTTTAAGAACTCCTTAAATGCTCCAGCACCAACACTCGTAATTCTGCCTATAATATTGAGTTATTGGATAAGAAAGAAAACTCTACAACAATTTTAAAATATATAATTTTATAAGAACTGGATAAAATTAGTAACAGGAAACTTCCCTAAATATGGGTGCATTAGACTGAGAATAGGAAACACAGCATGGTGGCTCAGTGGGTAGCCCTTTATGTACCTTGCAGTCCTGGGGTTAGAGTTTAATTCTAGTCAAGGCAATGAGATTTAATGTTTTTTTTTATTTCCTTTAGGTGCTCTAGCTTCCTCTCACAATATATTTTGAGATGCTAGTTTGTGTCTAGCAGCTGTGGGGAGGGGTACATGATATTTCTCACAATAAGTTGTGTGTTTGTCTCCTGTAGGTTGTACAGCAAGCCCTTGATCAGGCCAGGGAGGGAAGGACCTGCATCCTCATTGCACACAGACTGACCACCGTACAGAATGCTGACATTATTGTGGTTATGAACAAAGGAAAGATCATGGAACATGGAAGCCACCAAGAGCTGCTCGCCCAACGTGGTGCCTATTATGATCTAGTCAATGCCCAAACTATAATCTAATATTTTATTAGTAGGACCATAAGGGGCACATTTATTAAAAAGGAGTGTAAATTTCACAATGGAGAAAAACAAATTGTGACTGCCAGCAACCTACAACTTTTCCGATCAGTCGCGATTGTTATTATTGTCATTTTGCACATACTTATGAAAAATAGTAAATGGCAAAAATCACCATCATATAAGCAATGGCAAGTTGATAAATTGGGAATGGCACAGAATCGCTTTTGCGGAAGATACCCTTCCCATTGACTTCTATGGCACCTCAACGGGTTTAAGGTGATGTCATTTAGGTTTATTAATTGTTTCTAAGAAATAGCACAATATTTTAGGCACAAAATGAAAATCAAACAGGTATTTAACTGCACTAGACCAATCAAAGTCAGTTTTTGCCCCAAATACTTTAGCTGCATACCCCTGCACCTGTGACAATGTTATCCATATGTTAGAAAATCCATATCCAACAACCAGCAACACCGGGATTTTTCGTGATCAAATTATTATTATATGTATAACTGACGTGACATTTGGTCCCAATGGGGACCTTTCTCAAGCCAAAAAAAGGCCTTGAGAAAGGTCCCAATGGGGCCCGAAACAACACGTCGGATATACATATAATAATAATTTGATCACGAAAAATCCCGGTGTTGCTGGTCGTCTTTTACATATGGATTTTCTCAACAGGTTTAAGGTGATGTCATTTAGGTTTTTTAATTGTTAGCACAATATTTTAGGCACAAAATGAAAATCAAACAGGTATTTAACTGCATTAGACCAATCAAAGTCAGTTTTTGCAGACCCCTGCACCTGTGACAATGTTATTTGTTGTACAGGTTTCATATGAGCTCTGTGCCTCTGCATTGAAATAATGTGACTTCTCACTCAAAATCCATTTCTGAGTGGTTGCTTTCAGTTACATTTCTGTGTTTTAAATGATCCCTATTGTGTTTGGGGCTGTGCTAATCTACTCTTGTGTGTCACTGGTTATTCATTTGGTTTCAATTTTGCTGGGGAATTTGATCCCTGGTGTTCTCATGCAACATGGAAGCTGCCTGGTATTTCCTATGAATACTTGAGAAAGAAAAGCACTTTTGCACATTTTCTACAATTTATAGTTACCTCTTCAAATGGCCTTTTTTTAATAAGCTCAGTTGTTTATCTTTTATTTGTATTCTTTATATGTTTTACCAAATAGGTTTTGGCCCATTTTTACAGAACGGCATTGTTACTATTGTGCCATTTTTTTTAATACTGACTTAATTTTCTTTTTCTCTCCTTGTTGCTTCTATTGTGTACACATGGGCTTCTGTATCAGACTTCCTGTTTTCAGCTTAAACCTCCAGGGCTTGGGCTTGAGCATGCTCAGTTTACTCCTCTCCTCTCCCCTTCCCCCATCCCTGTAATCTGAGCTCAGAGCTGTGAGCGAGCAGGGAGAGACTTAGGCAGGAAGTGATGTCACAGCAAGCTAATATGGCAGCTGCTATCCTAAAAAAACAGAGACAGTGTCTATAGGTGTTTACTCAGGTATGGTAAAGCATTCTAAAGAAAAAATATGGCATTCTATCTTGCACTGTTGTGGCTAATCTATTGGCAATAAACTACCTTGGGAGCTTTCCGTACCTGCTAGCTATTTGGAAAGAAGTGAGGGCACCTGCACAGACTCTCAGACTGGTATGTGTGGTATGTGTACACTCACTATGCTCACTATGTTATGCATAGTGGCATATTGAGTGTGTATGTGTGTGTGTGTATATACATATATATATATATATATATATATATATACAATTTAAATCAGGTGCACGGTAAGAAAATCCATATGTAAAAAGCGACCATCAACACCGGGATTTTTCATGATCAAATTATTATTTTATGTATAACCGACCTGACGTTGGCAAAAAAAGGCCTTGAGAAATGTCCCAATGGGGAACGAAACGTCACGTCGGATATACATATAATAATAATTTGATCACGAAAAATCCCGGTGTTGCTGGTCGTTTTTTACATATATATATGTGTCTATATATCTATATCTATCTATATCTATCTATATCTATCTATCTATATATATATATATATATATATATATATATATATATATATATATATATATATATATATATATATATATATATATATATATATATATAGTTTGTGAGTCAGCAGTCTTGTGTGTTTGCTTTTGTAGGGAAGGGCAGCTGCAGGTTTGGGGTCAGTGGATGATCTGTGATTCCTTGCTTTCTGTAAGTTGCAGTTTATTAAAATCTCTGGCAATAAGCAGCAATCATCAGTTTTCTGAATGACTGTACTTTTGTCTGTATCACATGGCTTAATAAATAAATGTTCTGTTAGAACCTCCCTTGGGTGTTTTTTAAGTCTGTCTTGGGTCACGCTGACCGATATGATCCCATCTGATAAAGATACTTCTGGTCAGAGGAGGATCAGCAGGACCTGACCAAAACATCATTTAAATCCTTCAAGGAATACAGATGAACATTTGCTGACTTTAAGGAAAAAAGAAGAGCTGACTGCATGGGCAGATAGTTATATGCATAACAGAACAAAAAGGACTGAAATCAGCAAGCAAATAAGCAAAAAAAAAACACTGGATAAGATAAACATGCAGTGGTATATCCAGAGTTCCCACAGCCAGCTGTGCCAAAAGAATTACATAATTATGTACTATGCACTATTGCATACTATGCAGTTTTAAAGCCACATGACCTAATCCCTACTCTGACTATATTTACCACCACTTGCATCTGACTGGCAGAAACCTGCACACTCAACTGCCTACTTGCAACATGTGAGCTGTTTCTTCACATATATCACAAGTTAGACCTTCTCCTTGAACACAGTTTTCAGTTCTCTGTTCCATTATCAAAAAAGCCATTATTGTACTTGTACAAGTTCTGTAAAATGCTTTTATACAATATGGCTTGCATATTATTAGCGATGGGTGAATAAATTCGCCGGCGTTAAAAAATCTTGGAAGCGTGTAGGAAAAGTCAAAACCGGCGCGCGTCAAAATTATTCAGACGCCATCGACTTTAACGCCGTCGTCAAAATTGACACAAGCGTCAGAAATGATGCAGGCGTCAAAATTGATGCAGGTGTCAAAATTTGCGTTTCACAAATTTTTCGCCTTTTCGCAAATTTCGCTGGAAATTCGCAAATTAAGACACTGTCAACAAACAGCTTGTCTAAATCACCCTCCTGTTTCATGCTTTTTATTCAGATATTTATTATGTTAAGATTACATAAGAAATAGTGGTTTGTTTAATATAGCAATCCCCAATCTTTCCAAAATTACTTACAAGTATGTGTGAATGAGACAGGTGAATATGCATTACATGTCAGTATTACTGTATGGATCAATTCTACAGGTATTTAGGGGCATGGCCACAAACTTGATCTTTTTGTTCCTCTATATGCCTTAAGCCTATGGTGAATATATTGTAAGAGTGCATCTAATGTTTATTCCAGGGAAGTGGTGATTGGTTAAAGGAGAACTAAACCCTAAGAATTAATATGGCTAAAAATGTCATATTTTTTATACTGAACTTGCACCAGCCTAAAGTTTCAGCTTTTTAATAGCAGCAATGATCCAGGACTTAACACTTGTCACAGGGGGTCATCTTCTTGGAAAGTCTCGTGCTCAATGTGGTTTGAGCTACTGTTGAGAAGCTAAGCTTAAAGGAACAGTAACACCAAAAAATTAAAGCTTTTTAAAGGAGAAGGAAAGGTTAAAACTAAGTAAGCCTTATCAGAAAGGTCCATCTAAATATACCAGTAAACCCCCAACGTAATGTTGCTCTGAGTCCCCTGTCAAAAGAAACACAGCATTTCTTTCCTTCTATTGTGTACTCATGGGCTTCTGTATCAGACTTCCTGCCTTCAGCTTAAACCTCATTGCCCTGGGCAAGAGCATGCTCAGTTTGCTCCTCTTCCCCACCCCCTCCCTTCTCTACTGTAATCTGAGCCCAGAGCAGGGAGAGACTCAGGCAGGAAGTGATGTCACACCACATTAATACTGCAGCTCCTATCCTAAACAAACAGAGAGTTTCTAGAGCTTTTTACTCAGGTATGGTAAAATATTCTACAGAATAAATATAGCATTCTAGCTTGCACTATTGCAGCTAATCTATTGGCAATAAAATGCCTCCGTAGCTTTCCTTCTCCTTTAAAGTAATGAAAATATCATGTAGTGTTGTCCTGCACTAATAAAACTGATGTGTTTGCTTCAGAAACACTACTATAGTTCATATAAAAAAATCTGCTGTGTAGCAATGGCAGAAACTGAAAAAAGTCTATATGGCACAGGTTAAATAGTGGATAACAGATAACACCATTATGTTCTACAGAGTTTTTCTGCTGTGTAACCTGAGCCTTTGAATGGCTGCCCCTATGGCTACACAGTTGTATTTATAAAAACAAAAGTAGTTTTTCTAAAGGAAACAAAACAGTTTTACCAGTGTAGGGCAACACTGCATTATATTAGTATTACTTTAAAACACTTTAATTTTTTGATGTTACTGTTCCTTTAAGGCAGGGGTCCCCAACCTTTTTTTATCTGTGAGCCACATCCATTCAACAGTTGGGGAGCAACTCAAACATGAAAAAATGTCCCCTAAATAAGGGCTGTGATTGGCTATTTGGTAGTCCCTATGTGGACTGGCAGCCTACAGGAGG
The DNA here is from genome assembly GCF_017654675.1 of Xenopus laevis. Taxonomy (NCBI): domain Eukaryota; kingdom Metazoa; phylum Chordata; class Amphibia; order Anura; family Pipidae; genus Xenopus; species Xenopus laevis. The sequence goes on from NC_054381.1 coordinate 39,961,370, forward strand.
TTCTATTTCGCTGTACACCTGGTTTTTATGCAACCAAAACTTGCCTCCAGGAATTAAAGAATAAGCATCTGCTTTGAAGCCACTGGGAGCAACATCCAAGAGGTTGGTGAGCCACATGTTCCTCATGAGCCACTGCTTTAAGGGTTGTAGCAAATTATCAAGCAGAAAATTAGCTTGGCCTGTAATATAAGCTGATGTAACAGGGCTGATTATTAAGTTATCTGTAATAATTACTAATCAGCCTTTTATTGTGACATTTCTATTCTATGTGTACTGTATATTGTGAGTGGGTCCCTAAGCTCAGTAAATGACAGTAGCACAGAGCATGTGCAGTGAATCAGCTGAAAAGAATATGGGGAGCTACTGGCGCATCTTTGGAGACAGAGATCTTTACTGCTAAAGGACTGTGGTTGCCTTGGGCTGGTACAGAAGCCCAAAACATAACCTACAATATTTCTAGACTACTTCTTTAAGCTTTATTTCTCAATTAAAGGTGAGTGTTCCAGTGAGAGCACCATATAGTTACATAGTTTTATAGTTACATAGTTACATAGTTAAATTGTGTTGAAAAAAAGACAAAGTCCATCAAGTTCAACCCCTGCAAATGAAAACCCAGCATCCATACACACACCCCTCCCTACTTTCACATACATAGCAGACAACCCTAGGCCCCCTGACATTCCTTGTCCCCTGCCCCTGTCCCTTCCTTTGTGCACATGCAAACATTTTCAGTATCGAGTCCAGAGTACTGCGGATTGGTGCACAGAAAATTGTAAAAACAATTGCATCTTCTGCGAATCCCTAGTGCATCCGAACCAATGTGGGTGTGGTTGGGCAGCATACCGCCCCCTTAAAATTCTGCCGCCCTAGACCCAGGCCTTTATGGTCTTTCCATATACAAATCTGGGCCTGCACATAAATTCTCTATACCCATACCTATACTAACTATAGAGTTAAGTATCACAATAGCCTTTGATATTATGTCTGTCCAATAAATCATCCAAGCCATTCTTAAAGGCATTAACTGAATCAGCCATCACAACATCACCCGGCAGTGCATTCCACAACCTCACTGTCCTGACTGTGAAGAACCCCCTACGTTGCTTCAAATGAAAGTTCTTTTCTTCTAGTCTAAAGAGGTGGCCTCTGGTACGGTGATCCACTTTATGGGTAAAAAGGTCCCCTGCTATTTGTCTATAATGTCCTCTAATACTTGTAAAGTATAATCGTGTCCCCTCGCAAGTGCCTTTTTTCCAGAGAAAACAACCCCAACCTTGACAGTCTACCATGACATTAAATAACACCACAAGTGACTTACACAGAGCTGTCAGCTGTCCCTGAAATAGGGAAATTGGGCCCTAATAAATAAAAATACCCCTTGTGCTCACTTTCACCTCCTAACCCTTCCACTCCCTAAATATGACAAAACTCCACCTAAACGCCACTTTTACATCTTGGGACCCTCTTCTTGTTATGGTGTCCCTGACTGAAGTACACACTGATAGGGATGTAGCGAACGTCGGAAAAAAAGTTCGCGAACATATTCGCGAACTTGCGCAAAAATGCGAGCGGTTCGCGAACGGTTCGCGAACCCCATAGACTTCAATGGGAAGGCGAACTTTAACATCTAGAAAAGACATTTCTGGCCAGAAAAATGATTTTAAAGTTGTTTAAAGGGTGCAACGACCTGGACAGTGGCATGCCAGAGGGGGATCAAGGGCAAAAATGTATCTGAAAAATCTGCCTGTGTGTGCTTGGAAGAGATAGTGTAGGGGGAGAGCTGTTAGTGATTTCAGGGACAGATGATAGTAAGTTTGCTGGCTAGTAATCTGCTTGATACTGCTCTGTATTGGAGGGACAGAAGTCTGCAGGGATTTGAGGGACATTTTAGCTTAGGTAGCTTTGCTGGCTAGTAATCTACTGTTCTCTTTAAACAACTGCCATACGTTGACCTTGTAGGCATTGTTTGCCCAGTTTTTTTGGACGCAGCCACTGAAGCACAGTTGCCAGAAAAAATATGCCATATAAATGCTGAAAATAGTCATTTTTCGCCATACGTTGACCTTGTAGACATTGTTTGCCCAGTTTTTTTGGACGCAGCCACTGAAGCACAGTTGCCAGAAAAAATATGCCATATAAATGCTGAAAATAGTAATTTTTCGCCATACGTTGACCTTGTAGACATTGTTTGCCCAGTTTTTTTGGTTGCAGCCACTGAAGCACAGTTGCCAGAAAAAATATGTCACGTAAATGCTGAAAATAGTCATTTTTTGCCATATACGTTGAGTCAACGTATGGCAAAAAATGACTATTTTCAGCATTTATATGGCATATTTTTTCTGGCCTCTGTGCTTCAGTGGCTGTGGCCAAAAAAACTGGGCAAACAATGCCTACAAGGTCAACGTCGTTGACCTTGTAGGCATTGTTTGCCCAGTTTTTTTGGCCACAGCCACTGAAGCACAGAGGCCAGAAAAAATATGCCATATAAATGCTGAAAATAGTCATTTTTTTGGTCGCAGCCACTGAAGCACAGTTGCCAGAAAAATTATGCCATATAAATGCTGAAAATATAAATTTTTTTGGTTGCAGCCACTGAAGCACAGAGGCCAGAAAAATTATGCCATATAAATGCAGAAAATATGCATTTTTTTGGTCGCAGCCACTGAAGCACAGTTGACAGAAAAATTATGCCATATAAATGCTGAAAATATAAATTTTTTTGGTTGCAGCCACTGAAGCACAGAGGCCAGAAAAATTATGCCATATAAATGCAGAAAATATGCATTTTTTTGGTTGCAGCCACTGAAGCACAGAGGCCAGAAAAAATTAAACCAGTAGGGTTTGCACCCTAGTTTGTAACGGTGGCGGAGGGAGGAGGAGGACGCTAAAGGACAGCTGTGTGTGGAGTCATGAGGCTTGAAGAGAAGGACAGCTGCATAGAAGTCAGAACAAGTCTTCCGGCGTGCAGTAACCCTCCGAGATCCACCCCTCATTCATTTTAATAAAGGTCAGGTAATCGACACTTTTGTGACCTAGGCGAGTTCTCTTCTCAGTTACAATCCCTCCTGCTGCACTGAAGGTCCTTTCTGAGAGCACACTTGAGGCTGGGCAAGACAAGAGGTTCATGGCAAATTGTGACAGCTCTGGCCACAGATCAAGCCTGCGCACCCAGTAGTCCAGGGGTTCATCGCTCCTCAGAGTGTCGATATCTGCAGTTAATGCCAGGTAGTCCGCTACCTGCCGGTCGAGGCGTTCTTTGAGGGTGGATCCAGAAGGGTTGTGGCGCTGCCTTGGACAGAAAAACATTTGCATGTCTGACGTTACAGACTGGCCAAAGGGCTTTGTCCTTGCAGGTGTGCTCGTGGCAGGATTACTGGCACCTCTGCCCCTGGAATGTTGATGAGTTCCTGAAGTGACATCACCCTTAAAAGCATTGTACAACATGTTTTGCAGGCTGGTTTGTAAATGCCGCATCTTTTCGGACTTGTGGTATGTTGGTAACATTTCTGACACTTTATGCTTGTACCGAGGGTCTAGTAGCGTTGCGACCCAGTACAGGTCCTTCTCCTTAAGCCTCTTGATACGGGGGTCCTTCAACAGGCATGACAGCATGAAAGACCCCATTCTCACAAGGTTGGATGCAGAGCTATCCATCTCCGCTTCCTCATTATCAAGGACTGCATCATCCACGGTCTCCTCCCCCCAGCCACGTACAAGACCAGGGGTCCCCAAAAGGTCACCACTAGCCCCTGGGAAGCCTGCTCCTGTTGGTCCTCCTCCTCCTCCTCCACAAAGCCACCTTCCTCCTCTGACTCCACTTCTGGCACCTCTCCCTGCGTTGCAGCAGGTGCCTGGGTTCGTTCTGGTGATTCCGACCAGAAATCGTGCGCTTCCAGCTCCTCGTCACGCTGGTCTACAGCCTCATCTGTCACTCGTCGCACGGCACGCTCCAGGAAGAAAGCGAAGGGTATTAGGTCGCTGATGGTGCCTTCGGTGCGACTGACCATATTTGTCACCTCTTCAAAAGGTCGCATGAGCCTGCAGGCATCGCGCATAAGCACCCAGTAACGGGGAAAAAAATCCCCAGCTGTGCAGATCCAGTCCTACCACCCAGTTCAAAAAGGTACTCGTTGACGGCCCTTTGTTGTTGCAGCAGACGTTCCAACATAAGGAGCGTTGAATTCCAGCGAGTCTGGCTGTCAGAAATCAAACGCCTGACTGGCATGTTGTAGCGCTGCTGAATGTCAGCAAGGCGTGCCATGGCTGTGTAGGAACGTCTGAAATGGGCCGACACCTTTCTGGACTGGGTGAGAACGTCCTGGAATCCTGGGTACTTGGAGACAAAACGTTGGACTATTAAATTTAACACATGTGCCATGCAGGGCACATGTGTTAAATTGCCTAGTCTCAACGCTGCCAACAGATTGCTTCCATTGTCACACACCACTTTTCCGATCTGCAGTTGGTGTGGGGTCAGCCACCGATCGGCCTGTGACTGCAGAGATGACAGGAGTACAGATCCGGTATGGTTTTTGCTTTCCAGGCACGTCATCCCCAAGACAGCGTGACAACGGCGTACCTGGCACGTCGAATAGCCTAGGGGGAGCTGGGGGTGCACAGGTGTGGAGGAGGAGAAGGAGGACCCAGCAGCAGAGTAGAAGAAGAAGAAGAAGACGAGGTAGAGAGCGATGGAGGAGTAGAGGTGGTGGCAGAACCGCGTGCAATCCGTGGCGGTGACACCAACTCCACTGTTGTTGTTGAGCTACCCATTCCCTGCTTCCCAGCCATTACCAAGTTCACCCAGTGGGCAGTGTAGGTGACATACCTGCCCTGACCATGCTTGGAGGACCATGCGTCAGTAGTCATATGGACCTTTGGCCCAACACTAAGTGACAGAGATGCGGTAACTTGGCTCTGCACATGTTGGTACAGGTGTGGTATTCCCTTTTTAGAAAAAAAATTGCGGCTGGGTACCTTCCACTGCGGTGTCCCAATTGCTACAAATTTGCGGAAGGCCTCAGAGTCCACCAGCTGGTATGGTAAAAGCTGGCGGGCTAAGAGTGCAGACAAGCCAGCTGTCAGACGCCGGGCAAGGGGGTGACAGTCAGACATTGGCTTCTTACGCTCAAACATGGCCTTCACAGAAACTTGGCTGGTGGCAGATGACTGGGAATGGGAACAGGTGGTCAAGGTGGAAGGCGGAGTGGAGGGTGGTTCAGACGGGTCAAGGAGAGCAGAGGTAGAGCAGTAAGATGCTGGACCAGAAGGAGTGTGGCTTTTAGTTTGCCTGTTGCCTTTGAGGTGTTGCTCCCAAAGTGCTTTGTGCTTGCCGCTCATGTGCCTTCGCATAGAAGTTGTACCTATGTGGCTGTTGGGCTTACCAAGGCTCAGTTTCTGACTGCACTCATTGCAAATTACAATGCTTTTGTCAGAGGCACACACATTAAAAAAATCCCACACTGCTGACTTTTTGGAAGTGTGCGATCTGGCGGTAACAGTAGAAGTTGGCGGAGTTGGCGGTATTGGCGGCAATGGCGGGTGCGTTGGCCGGCTGAACACAGGTGCCGATACATGTTGTTGCCCTACTGATCCCTGCGGGCTGTCCTCCCTGCTTCTTCTAAGTCTTATTCTCCTACTGCCTCTCTGACTCTCCGTCTCTCCATCTGAACTACCCTCCTCTTGCTCTCTTCTACTAGGCACCCACAAAACATCAATCTCCTCATCATCATTCTCCTCAGATGCATCAATTTCTTCTGACACATCACAGAAGGAAGCAGCAGCGGGGACCTCCTCCTCATCACTCATTATGTCCATCTCTATCGTGTTCTCTGCCAGAATTAAATCTGGTGTAAGGTCCTCATCTCCTTCATCTTCTTCTGGCAATAATGGTTGCGCATTACTCAGTTCAAGAAACTCATTGGAAAATAACTCCTCTGACCCAGTGAAGAAGGGGCACCGGTGGTGGAGGAAGTGTTACGTGGGGTGGCCATAGCAGTGGAGGATGAGGAGGATGTTGTGGTAAAGTTAGAAACGGTAGAGGATGGGGTGTGCTGTGTAAGCCAGTCAACTACCTCTTCAGCATTTTGGGAGTTCAGGGTCATTGGCTTTTTAAAACTGGGCAATTTGCTAGGGCCACAGGATTGCATAGCAGCACGGCCCCTAGCACGGCCTCTGCGTGGCGGCCTGCCTTTGCCTGGCATTATTTTTAAAAAAACAACAACAACAACAAAAACTCAGTTGGTTTTTCTGGAAACGATAATACACACAGCTAGATGGCGGGTTGAAGAAAACACTGTGCAAATAATGCCTACAAAGTCAACGTATACACTACTACAGCGGTGGATACGGATTACGTAAAATATATGAATGCTGCTTGAAAAAAGTGACTCCGGTGTTTTTTCTGGAGACGGTAATATTATGGATATTTAGACAGAATGGGAACAAGGTCACACAGCTCGATGGCGGGTTGAAGAAAACAGTGTGCAAATAATGCCTACAAGGCCAACGTATACACTACTACAGCGGTGGATACGGATTACGTAAAATATATTATGGCTGCTTGAAAAAAGTGACTCCGGTGTTTTTTCTGGAGACGGTAATATTATGGATATTTAGACAGAATGGGAACAAGGTCACACAGCTCGATGGCGGGTTGAAGAAAACAGTGTGCAAATAATGCCTACAAGGCCAACGTATACACTACTACAGCGGTGGATACGGATTACGTAAAATATATGAATGCTGCTTGAAAAAAGTGACTCCGGTGTTTTTTCTGGAGACGGTAATATTATGGATATTTAGACAGAATGGGAACAAGGTCACACAGCTCGATGGCGGGTTGAAGAAAACAGTGTGCAAATAATGCCTACAAGGCCAACGTATACACTACTACAGCGGTGGATACGGATTACGTAAAATATATTATGGCTGCTTGAAAAAAGTGACTCCGGTGTTTTTTCTGGAGACGGTAATATTATGGATATTTAGACAGAATGGGAACAAGGTCACACAGCTCGATGGCGGGTTGAAGAAAACAGTGTGCAAATAATGCCTACAAGGCCAACGTATACACTACTACAGCGGTGGATACGGATTACGTAAAATATATTATGGCTGCTTGAAAAAAGTGACTCCGGTGTTTTTTCTGGAGACGGTAATATTATGGATATTTAGACAGAATGGGAACAAGGTCACACAGCTCGATGGCGGGTTGAAGAAAACAGTGTGCAAATAATGCCTACAAGGCCAACGTATACACTACTACAGCGGTGGATACGGATTACGTAAAATATGTGAATGCTGCTTGAAAAAAGTGACTCCGGTGTTTTTTCTGGAGACGGTAATATTATGGATATTTAGACAGAATGGGAACAAGGTCACACAGCTCGATGGCGGGTTGAAGAAAACAGTGTGCAAATAATGCCTACAAGGCCAACGTATACACTACTACAGCGGTGGATACGGATTACGTAAAATATATGAATGCTGCTTGAAAAAAGTGACTCCGGTGTTTTTTCTGGAGACGGTAATATTATGGATATTTAGACAGAATGGGAACAAGGTCACACAGCTCGATGGCGGGTTGAAGAAAACAGTGTGCAAATAATGCCTACAGGGCAAATAATGCCTAAAAGGTCAACTTATACACTACTACAGCGGTAGTAAAATAAAAAAAAGTAAAATAAAAAAAAATGAATATTAAAAAAAAAAATTAAAGTTGGTGCTGCTGAACTACTAGGAGCAGCAGATTAGCACACCAGTCCCACTCCCCAACACTGCTAGACTAATAGCACTGGGCTCTTATAGTAGTAGTAGTAGTAGTAGTAGTAAAACAACAAAAAAATAAATAAAAGCAGTCCTTACAAGGACTACTGTTATTGCAGCAGTCAGCAGATGAGATCAGAAGCAGGACAGCTGCCCACTGCAGCTACATACAGAGCACTGCAGTAGAAGGTAGATTACTAGCCAGCAAAGCTACCTAAGCTAAAATGTCCCTCAAACCCCTGCAGACTTCTGTCCCTCCAATAACAGAGCAGTATCAAAACGATTACTAGCCAGCAAACTTTCAACTGTCCCTGAAATCACTAACAGGCAGCAGCTCTCTCCCTACACTATCTCTTCAGCACACACAGGCAGAGTGAAAAAACGCTGCAGGGCTTCGGTTTTTATAGGGAAGGGGAGTGGTCCAGGGGAGAGCTTCCTGATTGGCTGCCATGTACCTGCTGGTCTGGGGTGAGAGGGCAAAAAAAAGCGCCAACAATGGCGAACCCAAAATGGCGAACGTCGCGCGACGTTCGCGAACTTCCGGCGAGCGCGAACACCCGATGTTCGCGCGAACAAGTTCGCCGGCGAACAGTTCGCGACATCTCTACACACTGATGCCGGCCCAGGCTATGGTACATGGGGTGCTTTTTACAGATGCTTTTAGGAGTTTCTCTGTCAAGTCAATGGAAGACGGCAGAGGTGGTTTTGGGAACTTCCCCTTTGTGCCAGTTGTGGCAAATTGTTGTGTTCTTGCAGTGATGTCCAGGGTAGCTATTTTAATATTTAAGCCATTTACCTTTCAAGCTATTAACCCAGACGGGTGAAATAAGGGCAACTGTGCTGACTTACTTTTTAATTACCCAGACAGCAGTAAAAAATAAGCACAGTTAAATAGGAAACAAGTCTGGGCACTATGACTTTTTAATTGGTTCATATTTAACTCAGCTACAGTTGGAACTTTTGCACCTGTAAAGCTTCTGTATTGACTAATTGAGCCTATATATTGTTACAACCAGTTACTTCTAGAAGTTATTAGCACACTGGGCCCATGTAATAAAGAGTGATTAGACAACTCCAAAGATCAGGACATTCTTCTGCATGTATCTGAAATGCTGAGACAAGTATATGATGAAATGCTTGTGGTAATTTATGATAAGAACATTGTGCCATGAAATAGCTATAGGTCATTGAATTTGAGCACACCTTGGACACTATTATATTACCTCTATCATACTGGTTCAGAATTAAAAGGGGCCCTCCTAATGACATACTCTGTAACTCCTATATGGGCTAGGTGTGACAAAAGCAATGCACTTCTTTTGTAATATCACAAATACTTTTTGGCCTAGTGGGTAACTGCCTATCGCCTGATACCTATCAAAAAAGTAATTATTTTCTATGAACTAAAAGATATATGGGGGAATGTAATAAAAGTCGCAAAGAGCAAAACAATTAGCACAAAGACGAATACTCTTCCTTAAACTGTTATTACATTGCGAATTTTAATTGTGCATTGCCCATTTTTAAGAAGTGCTTGAAAGTGTCGTAATCTTTTGGAGCAAACATAACAACTTTTTCAGTAAGAAGTTTTATTTACATTCACTGCGCACTGTCGCTAACTATAGAATTCGCAAACCTTCTTTCACTGTCGGAAGTGGTCGCTAAACAGTTTACGGGTTCGCAAAAGCTATATTAATTTCACACAAAGGCAGATTTGTTCGCACAGAGGCATAGCTTTTCGCATTTCGAATATTTGTTCCATTACCGACTTTTATTAAATTCCCCCATTAGGGATTTTTTGCAGTTCTTATTCGAGTATCCATGTTTTCCACAGATAGTATTTCTGTGAGGTTTCTTTTCAGTTTCTTTGAGATTTTCTCCCATCAGTGCCTTGCCTCACCATTTGTGCTGTTCTCCTCATAGTTAATTGCATACATTATTATCAATCCTTCTCTATCTATGTTATTTTCTGTGCATTGTTGTACTGCTGCCATCTGCTGGCCAAAATTTGCATGCTGCACGCCTCTGTTCTTGTTAGTAAAGTTTTTCCTCTCGGCGGCGTGGTTTTCTGCCAGCTCAGTCCTTCTCACTTCCGGCAGCCATTTTCAGTGCTTCATTACTGTGTGACTGGACATTCAGACATTTTGGGCTTGTGAAGGCATCAGTTTTTGAGCAGCAGTTAGCCTCAGGAAAGTCATATACAGGACAGTATTGATACCACTACTACAGAACAGTATTGTATCACCGTATATTGCTGTATTCTGGATCAAATAAACCCAGGCTGATTTCATGCCTGTGTCTACGTTTGGATCCATCCAACCTGAGCGTCTGCCGGTCCGGTCTGCCCCACTGCTTGGATACGAAGGTAGGAAGTCACACAGCTACTGTTAGTTATACCTTCATTCGCCTTCATGTGGGGACAGAACAGTCAAAAACTGCCTTAATGCCCATACCCCGGCCACAGATTACCTCACAGTTCAGTACCACACTCAGGAATCTCCCTGGCAACAGGCCCACCTGCAGCAAATCTGCCCAGATACAGTGCACGTCACAGAAGCCAAAGGGCAAGCACCACGTGTCTGCAGTATCTATACTCTCACCTGAAAGTCCTCCACAACCCATCAAGCCATTTTCTACATCCTGTATTAACCTTCGCTCGCATAGTACAAGAATTGTTAATGCACGCGGGGTCCCCTCCAACCAAACCCCGCAATTCACTGAAAACACCTTAGGAACCTTGTCAGGGTGCCTCAGCGGAGCCGCACTGCTATTTTCAGCCCCCAATTCAAAAGTTTATTTTCTTAAAGAGACAGCGCACCTTAAATCAAAATGGCCGAAAAAGACCTCACACAGTTCCCCAGTGATGAAACAATGCTAATGCAACCCGATACTGATCATTATGAAGAACAGGAAGCAGATTCCACACTTCCAGCAGACCAAGTTGTGCGACCAAGACGCTCTCTCAAACCGACAATAAAGGTCAGAGAAAACTATCAAACAAGGAAAGATGAGCTATGCGATAGCCTGGAAGAGCTATGGGAACGAGTCTCCTCCATCATGTCAGGACTTAAATCCTCGGGTGATGCCACAAGCTTACAAGTTGCTATAGGGCGGCTGAATACAGCTCATGAAAGATATAAGAGACTGTCCACAAGGTATATAACCTTTCTAAAAGATGTTAATAATGATGAAGCCCTGTCAGAACTGAGCAAGGCAGAATTAATAGACGGACAGAGAGACGCCATGGTGCTGCGTGCTAAAGATAAAGCGGAACTCCGTATCTCCCATCTGCAAGAAACTAGATCCCACAGATCAAATTCATCTAAACATTCTTCTCGGTCATACAGATCATCGTGCTCAAGAAGCTCAGCCCTAAGCGACCGACTACTAGAGGCCCGCATAAATGCAGAGCAATCCAAGGTGAGACGCTCCTTCACTGAAAAAGAAGCTCTTGCAAGGGCAGAAGCAGAGACAAAAAGAGCAGACGCAGAGGCTAAGAGGGCAGAAGCAGAGGCGGAGGCTAAGAGGGCCATAGCAGACGCAGAGGCTAAGAGGGCAGAAGCAGAGGCGGAGGCTAAGAGGGCCGAAGAAGACGCAGAGGCTAAGAGCAGAAGCAGAAGCTCGAATAAAGATTCTTGAATCAGAGATGGAAGAGGAAATTGCATTAGCTAAAGTAAGACTACTTGAGCAAGCATTGAGCCAAGGCCTTGACCCAGTCTGCTTGCCACCTCAGGAGATAGATGATCCAGCTGATCGCACCAGTGACTATGTACTGAAACAGTTACCTGCACCACCCCCAGTTTGCAGTACTGTCCAAGCCGACAACACTGAAACCCTCAAGTCAACCCTACCTACAGTGCCAGTGCCACCCACAGCACCTGAGCAACCTGATGACGTTCTCCCAAATGTGCCCTCTCAAGGACAGGTGTTACAGCAAAAAGGCTACCCGGCATTTCCCGGCCTACCGCCACAGCTCAAGCAGCAGTCATCACAATCTACAGAGGCTAGACCACAGCTCAACCCTGCAGCAACATCATTCTACCCGGAAGCATCTCACCCTTTCACGCCACGCAGCCCACACGCCCCGGGGGCATCACAAGTTGTCATGGCAACAAGCAGTGAGAAATCGGATATGTCTGAGTTTGCCAGGTTTATGGTGAGCAGAGAGCTAATTAACACAAGTCTCTCAAAATTTGATGACCGTGCAGAGAGCTACAGAGCCTGGAAAGCAACCTTCAAAGCCGCCATTGCCAACCTCAACCTGACCGCAGAGCAGGAGCTCGACCTCTTGATCAAATGGCTGGGCCCAGGCTCCACAAGTCGTATTAAGAGCCTCAGAACTGTCTATGTGGGACAAGCAGAAGCAGGTCTCGCTGCCACCTGGCAGAGACTCGAACGTACATTCGGCAGTGCAGAAGCAATAGAGAATGCCCTATTCAAGAGACTGCAGAACGTCCCAAAGATCAATCTCAAGGATGTCCATAAGCTTCAGGATTTGAGCGATCTGCTCATGGAATTAGAGCTTGCCAAAAGAGACCCTCGCTTGACCGGCCTGTGCTACCTGGATACAGCCCATGGAGTGAACCCAATTGTCGTGAAGTTACCCTACAGTCTGCAAGAAAAGTGGGCGGCATCAGTCTCAAGGTACAAAAGAGTGCATGACGTCACCTTTCCCCCATTTATTCATTTCTGCAGATTCATCAATGAACAGTCCCAGATGAGGAATGACCCCAGCCTCGATTTCCTGGAGTTCAACACTACAGCTTCAGCGACACCATCTTCAAAGTATGAAAGTGTCCTGCAGAAAAACAGAGACTTTAAGAGCAGCGTGAGTGTCAGAAAGACTAACCTACCATCACCTGCAGCACCCACGGGTAAACAGTACAATCCCTCATCAGGAGACAAGTCCTTCAATCGTGAATGTCCCATTCATAAAAAACCACACTCACTGATAGAGATGTCGCGAACTGTTCGCCGGCGAACTTGTTCGCGCGAACATCGGGTGTTCGCGCTCGCCGGAAGTTCGCGAACGTCGCGCGACGTTCGCCATTTTGGGTTCGCCATTGTTGGCGCTTTTTTTTGCCCTCTCACCCCAGACCAGCAGGTACATGGCAGCCAATCAGGAAGCTCTCCCCTGGACCACTCCCCTTCCCTATAAAAACCGAAGCCCTGCAGCGTTTTTTCACTCTGCCTGTGTGTGCTGAAGAGATAGTGTAGGGAGAGAGCTGCTGCCTGTTAGTGATTTCAGGGACAGTTGAAAGTTTGCTGGCTAGTAATCGTTTTGATACTGCTCTGTTATTGGAGGGACAGAAGTCTGCAGGGGTTTGAGGGACATTTAAGCTTAGGTAGCTTTGCTGGCTAGTAATCTACCTTCTACTGCAGTGCTCTGTATGTAGCTGCAGTGGGCAGCTGTCCTGCTTCTGATCTCATCTGCTGACTGCTGCAATAACAGTAGTCCTTGTAAGGACTGCTTTTATTTATTTTTTTGTTGTTTTACTACTACTACTACTACTACTACTATAAGAGCCCAGTGCTATTAGTCTAGCAGTGTTGGGGAGTGGGACTGGTGTGCTAATCTGCTGCTCCTAGTAGTTCAGCAGCACCAACTTTAATTTTTTTTTTTTAATATTCATTTTTTTTTTATTTTACTTTTTTTTATTTTACTACCGCTGTAGTAGTGTATAAGTTGACCTTTTAGGCATTATTTGCCCTGTAGGCATTATTTGCACACTGTTTTCTTCAACCCGCCATCGAGCTGTGTGACCTTGTTCACATTCTGTCTAAATATCCATAATATTACCGTCTCCAGAAAAAACACCGGAGTCACTTTTTTCAAGCAGCCATAATATATTTTACGTAATCCGTATCCACCGCTGTAGTAGTGTATACGTTGGCCTTGTAGGCATTATTTGCACACTGTTTTCTTCAACCCGCCATCGAGCTGTGTGACCTTGTTCCCATTCTGTCTAAATATCCATAATATTACCGTCTCCAGAAAAAACACCGGAGTCACTTTTTTCAAGCAGCATTCATATATTTTACGTAATCCGTATCCACCGCTGTAGTAGTGTATACGTTGGCCTTGTAGGCATTATTTGCACACTGTTTTCTTCAACCCGCCATCGAGCTGTGTGACCTTGTTCCCATTCTGTCTAAATATCCATAATATTACCGTCTCCAGAAAAAACACCGGAGTCACTTTTTTCAAGCAGCATTCATATATTTTACGTAATCCGTATCCACCGCTGTAGTAGTGTATACGTTGGCCTTGTAGGCATTATTTGCACAGTGTTTTCTTCAACCCGCCATCGAGCTGTGTGAGCTTGTTCACATTTTGTCTAAATATTGATAATATTATCGTCTCTAGAAAAACCACTTGAGTTACTTTTTTTCAAGCAGCATTCATATATTTTACGTAATCCGTATCCACCGCTGTAGTAGTGTATACGTTGGCCTTGTAGGCATTATTTGCACAGTGTTTTCTTCAACCCGCCATCGAGCTGTGTGAGCTTGTTCACATTTTGTCTAAATATTGATAATATTATCGTCTCTAGAAAAACCACTTGAGTTACTTTTTTTCAAGCAGCATTCATATATTTTACGTAATCCGTATCCACCGCTGTAGTAGTGTATACGTTGACCTTGTAGGCATTATTTGCACACTGTTTTCTTCAACCCGCCATCGAGCTGTGTGACCTTGTTCACATTTTGTCTAAATATTGATAATATTATCGTCTCTAGAAAAACCACTTGAGTTACTTTTTTTCAAGCAGCATTCATATATTTTACGTAATCCGTATCCACCGCTGTAGTAGTGTATACGTTGACCTTGTAGGCATTATTTGCACACTGTTTTCTTCAACCCGCCATCGAGCTGTGTGACCTTGTTCCCATTCTGTCTAATATCCATAATATTACCGTCTCCAGAAAAAACACCGGAGTCACTTTTTTCAAGCAGCATTCATATATTTTACGTAATCCGTATCCACCGCTGTAGTAGTGTATACGTTGGCCTTGTAGGCATTATTTGCACACTGTTTTCTTCAACCCGCCATCGAGCTGTGTGACCTTGTTCCCATTCTGTCTAAATATCCATAATATTACCGTCTCCAGAAAAAACACCGGAGTCACTTTTTTCAAGCAGCATTCATATATTTTACGTAATCCGTATCCACCGCTGTAGTAGTGTATACGTTGGCCTTGTAGGCATTATTTGCACAGTGTTTTCTTCAACCCGCCATCGAGCTGTGTGAGCTTGTTCACATTTTGTCTAAATATTGATAATATTATCGTCTCTAGAAAAACCACTTGAGTTACTTTTTTTCAAGCAGCATTCATATATTTTACGTAATCCGTATCCACCGCTGTAGTAGTGTATACGTTGACCTTGTAGGCATTATTTGCACACTGTTTTCTTCAACCCGCCATCGAGCTGTGTGAGCTTGTTCACATTTTGTCTAAATATTGATAATATTATCGTCTCTAGAAAAACCACTTGAGTTACTTTTTTTCAAGCAGCATTCATATATTTTACGTAATCCGTATCCACCGCTGTAGTAGTGTATACGTTGACCTTGTAGGCATTATTTGCACACTGTTTTCTTCAACCCGCCATCGAGCTGTGTGACCTTGTTCACATTTTGTCTAAATATTGATAATATTATCGTCTCTAGAAAAACCACTTGAGTTACTTTTTTTCAAGCAGCATTCATATATTTTACGTAATCCGTATCCACCGCTGTAGTAGTGTATACGTTGACTTTGTAGGCATTATTTGCACAGTGTTTTCTTCAACCCGCCATCTAGCTGTGTGTATTATCGTTTCCAGAAAAACCAACTGAGTTTTTGTTGTTGTTGTTGTTTTTTTAAAATAATGCCAGGCAAAGGCAGGCCGCCACGCAGAGGCCGTGCTAGGGGACGTGCTGCTATGCAATCCTGTGGCCCTAGCAAATTGCCCAGTTTTAAAAAGCCAATGACCCTGAACTCCCAAAATGCTGAAGAGGTAGTTGACTGGCTTACACAGCACACCCCATCCTCTACCGTTTCTAACTTTACCACAACATCCTCCTCATCCTCCACTGCTATGGCCACCCCACGTAACACTTCCTCCACCACCGGTGCCCCTTCTTCACTGGGGTCAGAGGAGTTATTTTCCAATGAGTTTCTTGAACTGAGTAATGCGCAACCATTATTGCCAGAAGAAGATGAAGGAGATGAGGACCTTACACCAGATTTAATTCTGGCAGAGAACACGATAGAGATGGACATAATGAGTGATGAGGAGGAGGTCCCCGCTGCTGCTTCCTTCTGTGATGTGTCAGAAGAAATTGATGCATCTGAGGAGAATGATGATGAGGAGATTGATGTTTTGTGGGTGCCTAGTAGAAGAGAGCAAGAGGAGGGTAGTTCAGATGGAGAGACGGAGAGTCAGAGAGGCAGTAGGAGAATAAGACTTAGAAGAAGCAGGGAGGACAGCCCGCAGGGATCAGCAGGGCAACAACATGTATCGGCACCTGTGTTCAGCCGGCCAACGCACCCGCCATTGCCGCCAATACCGCCAACTCCGCCAACTTCTACTGTTACCGCCAGATCGCACACTTCCAAAAAGTCAGCAGTGTGGGATTTTTTTAATGTGTGTGCCTCTGACAAAAGCATTGTAATTTGCAATGAGTGCAGTCAGAAACTGAGCCTTGGTAAGCCCAACAGCCACATAGGTACAACTTCTATGCGAAGGCACATGAGCGGCAAGCACAAAGCACTTTGGGAGCAACACCTCAAAGGCAACAGGCAAACTAAAAGCCACACTCCTTCTGGTCCAGCATCTTACTGCTCTACCTCTGCTCTCCTTGACCCGTCTGAACCACCCTCCACTCCGCCTTCCACCTTGACCACCTGTTCCCATTCCCAGTCATCTGCCACCAGCCAAGTTTCTGTGAAGGCCATGTTTGAGCGTAAGAAGCCAATGTCTGACTGTCACCCCCTTGCCCGGCGTCTGACAGCTGGCTTGTCTGCACTCTTAGCCCGCCAGCTTTTACCATACCAGCTGGTGGACTCTGAGGCCTTCCGCAAATTTGTAGCAATTGGGACACCGCAGTGGAAGGTACCCAGCCGCAATTTTTTTTCTAAAAAGGGAATACCACACCTGTACCAACATGTGCAGAGCCAAGTTACCGCATCTCTGTCACTTAGTGTTGGGCCAAAGGTCCATATGACTACTGACGCATGGTCCTCCAAGCATGGTCAGGGCAGGTATGTCACCTACACTGCCCACTGGGTGAACTTGGTAATGGCTGGGAAGCAGGGAATGGGTAGCTCAACAACAACAGTGGAGTTGGTGTCACCGCCACGGATTGCACGCGGTTCTGCCACCACCTCTACTCCTCCATCGCTCTCTACCTCGTCTTCTTCTTCTTCTTACTCTGCTGCTGGGTCCTCCTTCTCCTCCTCCACACCTGTGCACCCCCAGCTCCCCCTAGGCTATTCGACGTGCCAGGTACGCCGTTGTCACGCTGTCTTGGGGATGACGTGCCTGGAAAGCAAAAACCATACCGGATCTGTACTCCTGTCATCTCTGCAGTCACAGGCCGATCGGTGGCTGACCCCACACCAACTGCAGATCGGAAAAGTGGTGTGTGACAATGGAAGCAATCTGTTGGCAGCGTTGAGACTAGGCAATTTAACACATGTGCCCTGCATGGCACATGTGTTAAATTTAATAGTCCAATGTTTTGTCTCCAAGTACCCAGGATTCCAGGACGTTCTCACCCAGTCCAGAAAGGTGTCGGCCCATTTCAGACGTTCCTACACAGCCATGGCACGCCTTGCTGACATTCAGCAGCGCTACAACATGCCAGTCAGGCGTTTGATTTCTGACAGCCAGACTCGCTGGAATTCAACGCTCCTTATGTTGGAACGTCTGCTGCAACAACAAAGGGCCGTCAACGAGTACCTTTTTGAACTGGGTGGTAGGACTGGATCTGCACAGCTGGGGATTTTTTTCCCCGTTACTGGGTGCTTATGCGCGATGCCTGCAGGCTCATGCGACCTTTTGAAGAGGTGACAAATATGGTCAGTCGCACCGAAGGCACCATCAGCGACCTAATACCCTTCGCTTTCTTCCTGGAGCGTGCCGTGCGACGAGTGACAGATGAGGCTGTAGACCAGCGTGACGAGGAGCTGGAAGCGCACGATTTCTGGTAGGAATCACCAGAACGAACCCAGGCACCTGCTGCAACGCAGGGAGAGGTGCCAGAAGTGGAGTCAGAGGAGGAAGGTGGCTTTGTGGAGGAGGAGGAGGAGGACCAACAGGAGCAGGCTTCCCAGGGGGCTAGTGGTGACCTTTTGGGGACCCCTGGTCTTGTACGTGGCTGGGGGGAGGAGACCGTGGATGATGCAGTCCTTGATAATGAGGAAGCGGAGATGGATAGCTCTGCATCCAACCTTGTGAGAATGGGGTCTTTCATGCTGTCATGCCTGTTGAAGGACCCCCGTATCAAGAGGCTTAAGGAGAAGGACCTGTACTGGGTCGCAACGCTACTAGACCCTCGGTACAAGCATAAAGTGTCAGAAATGTTACCAACATACCACAAGTCCGAAAAAGATGCGGCATTTACAAACCAGCCTGCAAAACATGTTGTACAATGCTTTTAAGGGTGATGTCACTTCAGGAACTCATCAACATTCCAGGGGCAGAGGTGCCAGTAATCCTGCCACGAGCACACCTGCAAGGACAAAGCCCTTTGGCCAGTCTGTAACGTCAGACATGCAAATGTTTTTCTGTCCAAGGCAGCGCCACAACCCTTCTGGATCCACCCTCAAAGAACGCCTCGACCGGCAGGTAGCGGACTACCTGGCATTAACTGCAGATATCGACACTCTGAGGAGCGATGAACCCCTGGACTACTGGGTGCGCAGGCTTGATCTGTGGCCAGAGCTGTCACAATTTGCCATGAACCTCTTGTCTTGCCCAGCCTCAAGTGTGCTCTCAGAAAGGACCTTCAGTGCAGCAGGAGGGATTGTAACTGAGAAGAGAACTCGCCTAGGTCACAAAAGTGTCGATTACCTGACCTTTATTAAAATGAATGAGGGGTGGATCTCGGAGGGTTACTGCACGCCGGAAGACTTGTTCTGACTTCTATGCAGCTGTCCTTCTCTTCAAGCCTCATGACTCCACACACAGCTGTCCTTTAGCGTCCTCCTCCTCCTCCGCCACCGTTACAAACTAGGGTGCAAACCCTACTGGTTTAATTTTTTCTGGCCTCTGTGCTTCAGTGGCTGCAACCAAAAAAACTGGGCAAACAATGTCTACAAGGTCAACGTATGGCAAAAAATGACTATTTTCAGCATTTATATGGCATATTTTTTCTGGCAACTGTGCTTCAGTGGCTGCTAGAGATGTCGCGAACTGTTCGCCGGCGAACTTGTTCGCGCGAACATCGGGTGTTCGCGCTCGCCGGAAGTTCGCGAACGTCGCGCGACGTTCGCCATTTTGGGTTCGCCATTGTTGGCGCTTTTTTTTGCCCTCTCACCCCAGACCAGCAGGTACATGGCAGCCAATCAGGAAGCTCTCCCTGGACCACTCCCCTTCCCTATAAAAACCGAAGCCCTGCAGCGTTTTTTCACTCTGCCTGTGTGTGCTGAAGAGATAGTGTAGGGAGAGAGCTGCTGCCTGTTAGTGATTTCAGGGACAGTTGAAAGTTTGCTGGCTAGTAATCGTTTTGATACTGCTCTGTTATTGGAGGGACAGAAGTCTGCAGGGGTTTGAGGGACATTTAAGCTTAGGTAGCTTTGCTGGCTAGTAATCTACCTTCTACTGCAGTGCTCTGTATGTAGCTGCAGTGGGCAGCTGTCCTGCTTCTGATCTCATCTGCTGACTGCTGCAATAACAGTAGTCCTTGTAAGGACTGCTTTTATTTATTTTTTTGTTGTTTTACTACTACTACTACTACTACTACTATAAGAGCCCAGTGCTATTAGTCTAGCAGTGTTGGGGAGTGGGACTGGTGTGCTAATCTGCTGCTCCTAGTAGTTCAGCAGCACCAACTTTAATTTTTTTTTTTAATATTCATTTTTTTTTTATTTTACTTTTTTTTTTTACTACCGCTGTAGTAGTGTATAAGTTGACCTTTTAGGCATTATTTGCCCTGTAGGCATTATTTGCACACTGTTTTCTTCAACCCGCCATCGAGCTGTGTGACCTTGTTCACATTCTGTCTAAATATCCATAATATTACCGTCTCCAGAAAAAACACCGGAGTCACTTTTTTCAAGCAGCCATAATATATTTTACGTAATCCGTATCCACCGCTGTAGTAGTGTATACGTTGGCCTTGTAGGCATTATTTGCACACTGTTTTCTTCAACCCGCCATCGAGCTGTGTGACCTTGTTCCCATTCTGTCTAAATATCCATAATATTACCGTCTCCAGAAAAAACACCGGAGTCACTTTTTTCAAGCAGCATTCATATATTTTACGTAATCCGTATCCACCGCTGTAGTAGTGTATACGTTGGCCTTGTAGGCATTATTTGCACACTGTTTTCTTCAACCCGCCATCGAGCTGTGTGACCTTGTTCCCATTCTGTCTAAATATCCATAATATTACCGTCTCCAGAAAAAACACCGGAGTCACTTTTTTCAAGCAGCATTCATATATTTTACGTAATCCGTATCCACCGCTGTAGTAGTGTATACGTTGGCCTTGTAGGCATTATTTGCACAGTGTTTTCTTCAACCCGCCATCGAGCTGTGTGAGCTTGTTCACATTTTGTCTAAATATTGATAATATTATCGTCTCTAGAAAAACCACTTGAGTTACTTTTTTTCAAGCAGCATTCATATATTTTACGTAATCCGTATCCACCGCTGTAGTAGTGTATACGTTGGCCTTGTAGGCATTATTTGCACAGTGTTTTCTTCAACCCGCCATCGAGCTGTGTGAGCTTGTTCACATTTTGTCTAAATATTGATAATATTATCGTCTCTAGAAAAACCACTTGAGTTACTTTTTTTCAAGCAGCATTCATATATTTTACGTAATCCGTATCCACCGCTGTAGTAGTGTATACGTTGACCTTGTAGGCATTATTTGCACACTGTTTTCTTCAACCCGCCATCGAGCTGTGTGACCTTGTTCACATTTTGTCTAAATATTGATAATATTATCGTCTCTAGAAAAACCACTTGAGTTACTTTTTTTCAAGCAGCATTCATATATTTTACGTAATCCGTATCCACCGCTGTAGTAGTGTATACGTTGACCTTGTAGGCATTATTTGCACACTGTTTTCTTCAACCCGCCATCGAGCTGTGTGACCTTGTTCCCATTCTGTCTAAATATCCATAATATTACCGTCTCCAGAAAAAACACCGGAGTCACTTTTTTCAAGCAGCATTCATATATTTTACGTAATCCGTATCCACCGCTGTAGTAGTGTATACGTTGGCCTTGTAGGCATTATTTGCACACTGTTTTCTTCAACCCGCCATCGAGCTGTGTGACCTTGTTCCCATTCTGTCTAAATATCCATAATATTACCGTCTCCAGAAAAAACACCGGAGTCACTTTTTTCAAGCAGCATTCATATATTTACGTATCTATCACGCTGTGTAGTGTAACTGGCCTGTGGGATATCACGGTTCTCAACCCGCCTCGGCTGTGTGACTGTCACATTGCTAATTGATAATATTACGTTCTAGAAACACTGTCTTTTTCAGAGCATTATATTTACTAATCGTATGCACCGCTAGAGGTATCGTTGATTGTAGCTTATTGCACACGTTCTTCAACCGCCATCGACGTGTGTTGTAGCTTGAAATATGTTCCATTTCACCATTTTGTGTTCACTAAATATTTGATATAATTATATCTGTTCTCTATGAAAAAACCACTTGAGTTACTTTTTTTCAAGCAGCATTCATATATTTTACGTAATCCGTATCCACCGCTGTAGTAGTGTATACGTTGACCTTGTAGGCATTATTTGCACACTGTTTTCTTCAACCCGCCATCGAGCTGTGTGACTTGTTCACATTTTGTCTAAATATTGATAATATTATCGTCTCTAGAAAACCACTTGAGTTACTTTTTTTCAAGCAGCATTCATATATTTTACGTAATCCGTATCCACCGCTGTAGTAGTGATTACGTTGACCTTGTAGGCATTATTTGCACACTGTTTTCTTCAACCGCCATCGAGCTGTGTGACCTTGTTCACATTTGTCTAAATATTGATAATATTATCGTCTCTAGAAAAACCACTTGAGTTACTTTTTTCAAGCAGCATTCATATATTTTACGTAATCCGTATCCACCGTGTAGTAGTGTATACGTTGACTTGTAGGCATTATTTGCACAGTGTTTCTTCACACCCGCCATCTAGCTGTGTGTATTATCGTTTCCAGAAAACCAACTGAGTTTTTGTTGTTGTTGTTGTTTTTTTAAAAATAATGCAGGCAAGCAGGCCGCCACGCAGAGGCCGTGCTAGGGGCCGTGCTGCTATGCAATCCTGTGGCCCTAGCAAATTGCCCAGTTTTAAAAAGCCAATGACCCTGAACTCCCAAAATGCTGAAGAGGTAGTTGACTGGCTTACACAGCACACCCCATCCTCTACCGTTTCTAACTTTACCACAACATCCTCCTTATCCTCCACTGCTATGGCCACCCCACGTAACACTTCCTCCACCACCGGTGCCCCTTCTTCACTGGGGTCAGAGGAGTTATTTTCCAATGAGTTTCTTGAACTGAGTAATGCGCAACCATTATTGCCAGAAGAAGATGAAGGAGATGAGGACCTTACACCAGATTTAATTCTGGCAGAGAACACGATAGAGATGGACATAATGAGTGATGAGGAGGAGGTCCCCGCTGCTGCTTCCTTCTGTGATGTGTCAGAAGAAATTGATGCATCTGAGGAGAATGATGATGAGGAGATTGATGTTTTGTGGGTGCCTAGTAGAAGAGAGCAAGAGGAGGGTAGTTCAGATGGAGAGACGGAGAGTCAGAGAGGCAGTAGGAGAATAAGACTTAGAAGAAGCAGGGAGGACAGCCCGCAGGGATCAGCAGGGCAACAACATGTATCGGCACCTGTGTTCAGCCGGCCAACGCACCCGCCATTGCCGCCAATACCGCCAACTCCGCCAACTTCTACTGTTACCGCCAGATCGCACACTTCCAAAAAGTCAGCAGTGTGGGATTTTTTTAATGTGTGTGCCTCTGACAAAAGCATTGTAATTTGCAATGAGTGCAGTCAGAAACTGAGCCTTGGTAAGCCCAACAGCCACATAGGTACAACTTCTATGCGAAGGCACATGAGCGGCAAGCACAAAGCACTTTGGGAGCAACACCTCAAAGGCAACAGGCAAACTAAAAGCCACACTCCTTCTGGTCCAGCATCTTACTGCTCTACCTCTGCTCTCCTTGACCCGTCTGAACCACCCTCCACTCCGCCTTCCACCTTGACCACCTGTTCCCATTCCCAGTCATCTGCCACCAGCCAAGTTTCTGTGAAGGCCATGTTTGAGCGTAAGAAGCCAATGTCTGACTGTCACCCCCTTGCCCGGCGTCTGACAGCTGGCTTGTCTGCACTCTTAGCCCGCCAGCTTTTACCATACCAGCTGGTGGACTCTGAGGCCTTCCGCAAATTTGTAGCAATTGGGACACCGCAGTGGAAGGTACCCAGCCGCAATTTTTTTTCTAAAAAGGGAATACCACACCTGTACCAACATGTGCAGAGCCAAGTTACCGCATCTCTGTCACTTAGTGTTGGGCCAAAGGTCCATATGACTACTGACGCATGGTCCTCCAAGCATGGTCAGGGCAGGTATGTCACCTACACTGCCCACTGGGTGAACTTGGTAATGGCTGGGAAGCAGGGAATGGGTAGCTCAACAACAACAGTGGAGTTGGTGTCACCGCCACGGATTGCACGCGGTTCTGCCACCACCTCTACTCCTCCATCGCTCTCTACCTCGTCTTCTTCTTCTTCTTACTCTGCTGCTGGGTCCTCCTTCTCCTCCTCCACACCTGTGCACCCCAGCTCCCCCTAGGCTATTCGACGTGCCAGGTACGCCGTTGTCACGCTGTCTTGGGGATGACGTGCCTGGAAAGCAAAAACCATACCGGATCTGTACTCCTGTCATCTCTGCAGTCACAGGCCGATCGGTGGCTGACCCCACACCAACTGCAGATCGGAAAAGTGGTGTGTGACAATGGAAGCAATCTGTTGGCAGCGTTGAGACTAGGCAATTTAACACATGTGCCCTGCATGGCACATGTGTTAAATTTAATAGTCCAATGTTTTGTCTCCAAGTACCCAGGATTCCAGGACGTTCTCACCCAGTCCAGAAAGGTGTCGGCCCATTTCAGACGTTCCTACACAGCCATGGCACGCCTTGCTGACATTCAGCAGCGCTACAACATGCCAGTCAGGCGTTTGATTTCTGACAGCCAGACTCGCTGGAATTCAACGCTCCTTATGTTGGAACGTCTGCTGCAACAACAAAGGGCCGTCAACGAGTACCTTTTTGAACTGGGTGGTAGGACTGGATCTGCACAGCTGGGGATTTTTTTCCCCCGTTACTGGGTGCTTATGCGCGATGCCTGCAGGCTCATGCGACCTTTTGAAGAGGTGACAAATATGGTCAGTCGCACCGAAGGCACCATCAGCGACCTAATACCCTTCGCTTTCTTCCTGGAGCGTGCCGTGCGACGAGTGACAGATGAGGCTGTAGACCAGCGTGACGAGGAGCTGGAAGCGCACGATTTCTGGTCGGAATCACCAGAACGAACCCAGGCACCTGCTGCAACGCAGGGAGAGGTGCCAGAAGTGGAGTCAGAGGAGGAAGGTGGCTTTGTGGAGGAGGAGGAGGAGGAACAACAGGAGCAGGCTTCCCAGGGGGCTAGTGGTGACCTTTTGGGGACCCCTGGTCTTGTACGTGGCTGGGGGGAGGAGACCGTGGATGATGCAGTCCTTGATAATGAGGAAGCGGAGATGGATAGCTCTGCATCCAACCTTGTGAGAATGGGGTCTTTCATGCTGTCATGCCTGTTGAAGGACCCCCGTATCAAGAGGCTTAAGGAGAAGGACCTGTACTGGGTCGCAACGCTACTAGACCCTCGGTACAAGCATAAAGTGTCAGAAATGTTACCAACATACCACAAGTCCGAAAAGATGCGGCATTTACAAACCAGCCTGCAAAACATGTTGTACAATGCTTTTAAGGGTGATGTCACTTCAGGAACTCATCAACATTCCAGGGGCAGAGGTGCCAGTAATCCTGCCACGAGCACACCTGCAAGGACAAAGCCCTTTGGCCAGTCTGTAACGTCAGACATGCAAATGTTTTTCTGTCCAAGGCAGCGCCACAACCCTTCTGGATCCACCCTCAAAGAACGCCTCGACCGGCAGGTAGCGGACTACCTGGCATTAACTGCAGATATCGACACTCTGAGGAGCGATGAACCCCTGGACTACTGGGTGCGCAGGCTTGATCTGTGGCCAGAGCTGTCACAATTTGCCATGAACCTCTTGTCTTGCCCAGCCTCAAGTGTGCTCTCAGAAAGGACCTTCAGTGCAGCAGGAGGGATTGTAACTGAGAAGAGAACTCGCCTAGGTCACAAAAGTGTCGATTACCTGACCTTTATTAAAATGAATGAGGGGTGGATCTCGGAGGGTTACTGCACGCCGGAAGACTTGTTCTGACTTCTATGCAGCTGTCCTTCTCTTCAAGCCTCATGACTCCACACACAGCTGTCCTTTAGCGTCCTCCTCCTCCCTCCGCCACCGTTACAAACTAGGGTGCAAACCCTACTGGTTTAATTTTTTCTGGCCTCTGTGCTTCAGTGGCTGCAACCAAAAAAACTGGGCAAACAATGTCTACAAGGTCAACGTATGGCAAAAAATGACTATTTTCAGCATTTATATGGCATATTTTTTCTGGCAACTGTGCTTCAGTGGCTGCATCCAAAAAAATGCATATTTTCTGCATTTATATGGCATAATTTTTCTGGCCTCTGTGCTTCAGTGGCTGCAACCAAAAAAATGCATATTTTCTGCATTTATATGGCATAATTTTTCTGGCCTCTGTGCTTCAGTGGCTGCAACCAAAAAAATTTATATTTTCAGCATTTATATGGCATAATTTTTCTGGCAACTGTGCTTCAGTGGCTGCGACCAAAAAAATGACTATTTTCAGCATTTATATGGCATATTTTTTCTGGCCTCTGTGCTTCAGTGGCTGCGGCCAAAAAAACTGGGCAAACAATGCCTACAAGGTCAACGACGTTGACCTTGTAGGCATTGTTTGCCCAGTTTTTTTGGCCGCAGCCACTGAAGCACAGAGGCCAGAAAAAATATGCCATATAAATGCTGAAAATAGTCATTTTTTGCCATACGTTGACTCAACGTATATGGCAAAAAATGACTATTTTCAGCATTTATATGGCATATTTTTTCTGGCAACTGTGCTTCAGTGGCTGCGACCAAAAAAATGCATATTTTCTGCATTTATATGGCATAATTTTTCTGGCCTCTGTGCTTCAGTGGCTGCAACCAAAAAAATTTATATTTTCAGCATTTATATGGCATAATTTTTCTGTCAACTGTGCTTCAGTGGCTGCGACCAAAAAAATGCATGTTTTCTGCATTTATATGGCATAATTTTTCTGGCCTCTGTGCTTCAGTGGCTGCAACCAAAAAAGTTTATATTTTCAGCATTTATATGGCATAATTTTTCTGTCAACTGTGCTTCAGTGGCTGCGACCAAAAAAATGCATATTTTCTGCATTTATATGGCATAATTTTTCTGGCCTCTGTGCTTCAGTGGCTGCAACCAAAAAAATTTATATTTTCAGCATTTATATGGCATAATTTTTCTGGCAACTGTGCTTCAGTGGCTGCGTCCAAAAAAACTGGGCAAACAATGTCTACAAGGTCAACGTATGGCGAAAAATGACTATTTTCAGCATTTATATGGCATATTTTTTCTGGCAACTGTGCTTCAGTGGCTGCGTCCAAAAAAACTGGGCAAACAATGCCTACAAGGTCAACGTATGGCAGTTGTTTAAAGAGAACAGTAGATTACTAGCCAGCAAAGCTACCTAAGCTAAAATGTCCCTCAAATCCCTGCAGACTTCTGTCCCTCCAATACAGAGCAGTATCAAGCAGATTACTAGCCAGCAAACTTACTATCATCTGTCCCTGAAATCACTAACAGCTCTCCCCCTACACTATCTCTTCCAAGCACACACAGGCAGATTTTTCAGATACATTTTTGCCCTTGATCCCCCTCTGGCATGCCACTGTCCAGGTCGTTGCACCCTTTAAACAACTTTAAAATCATTTTTCTGGCCAGAAATGTCTTTTCTAGATGTTAAAGTTCGCCTTCCCATTGAAGTCTATGGGGTTCGCGAACCGTTCGCGAACCGCTCGCGTTTTTGCGCAAGTTCGCGAATATGTTCGCGAACTTTTTTTCCGACGTTCGCTACATCCCTACTCACTGAACAAATGCAGAGGGTTTAGATCTAAAACCATACAGGAGCGGAAGAAAGTCCTCAGCGAGCTTGGGGTATGTTTCAGATGCTGCGCTTCATTGGAGCACATGGCTAAGGACTGTAAATCCATCATCAAGTGTGAGGAGTGTCATAGTTACATAGTTAGTTACATAGTTAAATTGGGTTGAAAAAAGACAAAGTCCATCAAGTTCAACCCCTCCAAATGAAAACCCAGCATCCATACACACACCCCTCCCTACTTTTAATTAAAATTCTATATACCCATACCTATATTAACTATAGAGTTTAGTATCACAATAGCCTTTAATATTATGTCTGTCCAAAAAATCATCCAAGCCATTCTTAAAGGCATTAACTGAATCAGCCATCACAACATCACCCGGCAGTGCATTCCACAACCTCACTGTCCTGACTGTGAAGAACCCTCTACGTTGCTTCAAATGAAAGTTCTTTTCTTCTAGTCTAAAGGGGTGGCCTCTGGTACGGTGATCCACTTTATGGGTAAAAAGGTCCCCTGCCATTTGTCTATAATGTCCTCTAATGTACTTGTAAAGTGTAATCATGTCCCCTCGCAAGCGCCTTTTTTCCAGAGAAAACAACCCCAACCTTGACAGTCTACCCTCATAATTTAAGTCTTCCGTCCCTCTAACCAATTTAGTTGCACGTCTCTGCACTCTCTCCAGCTCATTTATATCCCTCTTAAGGACTGGAGTCCAAAACTGAACTGCATACTCCAGATGAGGCCTTACCAGGGACCTATAAAGAGGCATAATTATGTTTTCATCCCTTGAGTTAATGCCCTTTTTTATGCAAGACAGAACTTTATTTGCTTTAGTAGCCACAGAATGACACTGCCCAGAATTAGACAACGTGTTATCTACAAAGACCCCTAGATCCTTTTCATTTAAGGAAACTCCCAACACATTGCCATTTAGTGTATAACTTGCATTTATATTATTTTTGCCATAGTGAAAGACATGCCTCAGCTATGCACCCAATTCCGCTCACCAGAGACTCACCAGCTGTCTTCACCACCAGTCCTGCTCCAAGTCATGGCGGGGAGCCTCAGAATGACGCTAACACAGCCACCGCCGTTTCCTGCTCATGTTTGGAAGTATGTGGCGACAGCCAGAGTGAGAAATGTTGTGCCCGAATATGCCTAATCAAGGTCTATCCAGAGGGACTACCAGAAAAGGCAGTAAAAATGTATGCTATCATTGACGACCAATGATTAGCAGGACCTAAATTCTTCGATGCCTTTGGAATAGAAGGACCATTAGAACCCTACATCTTAAACACCTGCTCGGGCCGCATAGAGACTAGCGGAAGGAGGGCACAAGGATTCATTGCTTCTCCCATCAATGGGAATACAGAAATACCCCTACCAACACTGATCGAATGCGATCAAATACCTAACCATAGGGATGAGATCCCTACCCCAGAAGCTGCATTTCACCAGCCACACCTAAGGCACCTTGCCAATGTTATCCCACCTATGGACAACAACGCAGAGATTCTACTCCTGCTCGGCAGAGACAATCTAAGGGTGCACAAGGTGTGCCAACAATGTAATGGTCCCGACTACGCGCCATATGCCCAGAGACTGGACTTGGGATGGGTAGTCATAGGAAATGTATGCTCTGATCAACCAAGAATTAACTCCTTCAAAACGTACGTGCGTGGAGATGGACGCACGACTTGCATTAAGCCGTGTCCTCATCACTATGAAGTGAAAGAGAAGTCTCCAGACCTCATACAACCACCTGACATCATTTCTCCCCTCTTTGCTGACAACCTGGGGAGATCGGTCTTTCACACAACCAAAGATGACGATAAAGTAGCCTCGTCAGTAGAGGACAAAGAGTTTGTCAAGATAATGGACAGTGAGTTCTTTAAAGACAAAACCAATCACTGGGTCTCTCCATTACCCTTCCGAGCCACCAGGCCTATGTCTATAGGTTCTTTTACTAACTCTTCTTGGCTTACAGGTCCAGAGTTTCTGCTAGGAGAGGCGGATGAACGTGTACAGGAAGATTTCAGCATCCAGGATCCGGATAATGATCCAGAAATCCGCGCTGAAGTTAGTGCATTAGTCACTGAAGCAAGGCAAACCTCCAGCCTCCATTGTCATCGTTTTGAACGTTTCTCCAGTTGGATGAGACTCATCAGAACTATTGCAAGGTTAGTGCACATCACTAGATGTTATCACAATACTCAGGAAGATAAAGATTGTCATGGTTGGCATGTCTGCCATAAACCCTTCTCTGCTGAGGACATTTCTCATAGCGAATCTCTCATAATACGTCACGTCCAGCAGGGAGAATTTAACGTAGAATGGAAGTGCTTGTACAACAGACAGCAGATTCCTATAAAAAGTCCTCTTGCCAACCTAAATCCATTTATAGACAGTTTTGGCCTGCTCAGAGTTGGTGGTCGCTTGAATCAAGCCCACCTAGGAGTTGCAGAACAAAATCCTCTAATTATTCCCAGCAAACATCATATCACCGTGTTGCTGATCCGACATTACCACAAAAAGGCTGAACACCAGGGCAGACAAATCACCGAAGGCAAGTTAAGGTCTGCAGGTCTTTGGATTATAGGTATGAAAAAACATGTAGCCCAAATACTGCATGACTGTGTGCACTGTCGCAAAGCCAGAGGGAAACAGCTACACCAACAAATGGCCGATTTGCCTGCGGATAGACTATGTTCAGAACCGCCCTTCACCTATACTGGCCTGGACGTCTTTGGGCCATGGATGGTGTCCGCACACAGAACCCGTGGCGGTCACGCAAACAGTAAACGTTGGGCTGTGCTCTTTACTTGCATGAGTGTGTGAGCCGTTCACATAGAGGTGATAGAATCCATGGACACATCCAGTCTCATTAATGCCTTAAGACGGTTCTTCGCAATCAGAGGACCAGTGAAACAGTTGAGGTCAGACCAAGGAAGTAACTTCATTGGAGCCTGTAGAGAACTGAACATCGACACTAAGCCCATTCAAGATCAGTTGGCGGAGAAAGGTTGCACCTGGATCTTCAATCCTCCTCATAGTTCCCATATGGGGGGTTCCTGGGAGAGAATGATCGGGATCTCACGCAACATCTTAAATTCTATGTTGATGGATGTAAACTCTTCAAGACTCACACATGAGACTCTTGTCACCCTTCTTGCTGAAGTTTCGGCTATTATCAATTCAAGACCCCTTGTGCCAGTGTCTATGGATCCTGAAACACCAGCCATACTGACTCCAGCTACTCTACTTACCCAAAAAACTGAGAATATACTAATGCCTAGTGGAGAATTTACTCACGCGAATATCTACCAAAAACACTGGAAACGTGTACAATACCTGGCGGATTACTTCTGGAACAGATGGCGAAAGGAGTATCACAATATTCTTCAAGGAAGAAGAAAATGGCAACACCAAAAACCAAACTTGAAAGAAGTAGACCTTGTATTGATGAAGGAGCAACAAACCGAAAGGATTGCCTGGCCTATGGGACTAATTACAAAGGTTTTCCCTAGCAAGGATGGCAAAGTCCGAAAAGTGGAGTTGAAGATCTTCAGGAAGGGCGAGCTGAAAACGTTCGCAAGGCCAATTAACGAGCTCATTTTGATATTACCAATCGAGAACGTTCCTGGAGGATGAACAGGACTGAAGTTGAACTATAGACATCTTCTCCATTACAAGCCAAGAAAGCCAACTATATTGTTATGTTTATTGCATTCTAACATGTTTTTGTTGCAGGTTTGTGTTATATTTCATGGACATTCGTCATAGTGAAATCTCCAAAGTAAATTTCAGACGGGGAGTGTGCTGTTCTCCTCATAGTTAATTGCATACGTTATATTGCTGTATTCTGGATCAAATAAACCCAGGCTGATTTCATGCCTGTGTCTACGTTTGGATCCATCCAACCTGAGCGGTCTGCCGGTCCACTGCTTGGATACGAAGGTAGGAAGTCACACAGCTACTGTTAGTTATACCTTCATTCGCCTTCATGTGGGGACAGAACACCATTAAGCATAATTGAGCATTATATAGTCCTCACAGCACATCATAGACAGGTGCAACAATATTGCACACAGCTCCCAGAATCCCCACATTCTTTTACAGTGCTACAGTAGTCCACATTAAGGTGCCCATTTACTTAGCTCGAGTGAAGGAATAGAATAAAAATAGAATAAAAAAAACGTTGAATTTCGAAATGATTTTTTTGGCTACTTTGACCATCGAATTGGCTACTTCGACCTTTGACTACGACTTCGACTCTAACGATTCTAACTAAAAATCGTTCGAATATTCAATAATCGAAGTACTGTCTCTTTAAGAAAAACTTCGACCCACTACTTCGCCACCTAAAACCTACCGAGGTGCAATGTTAGCCTATGGGGAAGGTCCCCATAGGCTTTCTAATTTTTTTTTGGTCGAAGAAAAATCGTTCGATCGATGGATTAAAATCCTTCAAATCGAACGATTCGAAGGATTTAATCGTAACTATTTGCGGTAAATCCTTCGACTTCGATATTCGAAGTTGAAGGATTTACATTAGGCACATCGAGGATTAATTAACCATCGATATTCGACCCTAGGTAAATCTGCCCCTAAGTGATTCCAGGTTAATACTCCCATCATTTTTGCAGGCAACAGTGCCTTAAATTATTTTTTCCTTACAGTTTCTGATTGGACCTCATAGGAGCCACTATGGTCTGGTATGTGGTATTTAACTACTGGGGGAGGGAAAAGGATGAATGGAGGATGGTATGTGAAGGTGTGATCTCATGTTAGGAAATATACTATAAAGGGGCCAGGTATGGCCTAGGCCCTGAGGTATCCCTTTTTCATGTCCCTTAAATAAGCTGCTGTGTAGCAATTCTCTTTTTTTTTTGGTTTGACTGGAATGATGTTCAAATATGTGGCCACTACTTATCTTATAACAACAGTAAGATTCAGTTTTAAATCTTGCTAATAACAGGACTCATTATATTTCTATAAATCCTATGAAAATATAGCACCGACATTACATTACAGTGTCTTATCCAGTGTCTTATTACTGCAGTAATTTTGGGAACAAATCCTGGGAACAATTTTGGGAACAAATCCTTTTATTTAACATAATATTTGGCCCATTATCTTATTTTCTATACTGATTTTATACATGAAATCTCTGATTAAACATATCTTAAACTGGTACCAATCTAATACCCAATGTCTATGAAACATGGCCATTGATATTGCTTTTACCTGATGTCAAGCCATAACCAATTCACTCAATGCTGTTTCAATGCTGTCATTTTTGACTGTACAATTCCTTACCTAGTGCCTTGTGGTTGTCTATATTCATGTAACAAACCAAAGAAGCCAATAAACCAAACCAAAGTTGGACACAGAGTATGCACTCAATACACCAAAAACAACAGGCACTTTACTGGATAAAGCACAGGAGGAAACAAGAAAAGTGACATGCATTGTTCCATGTGCTTAAATTGTCTTAAAGCAATGTTTCCAGCAACTTAGGGTTCAAGTTACCATTCGATACCTGTAATAAACATTGCTACAGCACCATCTTCTGTATACTTCTGATAATGCAATGACGCAAAGAGAATGTCATTGACTATAATCACATTATTATTACTACTATTACTATTATTATTATTATTATTATTAATAAGATGTATTTTAGAGCACCAACCTATTCTGCAGCACATAATGGGTTTATACAAAGAACATGCAGAATTACATACAAGTACACCGACCATGACCAGTAATCGATACAAAGTGTGAAGAAGGCCCTACCCAAAAGAGCATACAATCTAAAAAATGTACTTAAAACTTAGAAGTTACGTTTCCAGATATTAGCTGTAAAGATTAAAAACCCTGGGCCCAGGGCACAGGTCCATACCCATGTGCAGTGCCCACAATCAGCTCGTCCTGTGTCCCTGCTGTCACTCCATGCTGTCTCTTCTCTCTATTTTTCTTCTGTCCTTTCTTCTTCCACCTTTTCTCTTACTTTCTGAGCTTCCCTGTATACAGTTATGTTATATTTTTGGAATATTCTTCCTGATTTATTTCTCTTCCAATGTCATTTTATCATCAGAAATATTACGCCCAGGCTGGATGAAAGGGAACCACGAAAGGGCGTTTTTTCACTTCAAATTTTCCACTGTGAATTTTTGCCACAGTTTTGTGAAAACATTCGCACATGGTGAAATTCAGAATTTCGCAGCGAATCCATGACAGGTGCAGCGTCGAGTCTGTACCCCTCCCCTTCTGATCGAGACCCCATACCCACTGCCCAAAGAAACACACACACCACTGGTTTGGAAAGAGATGGCCGCAGTTGTTTATTTAACAAAGTAATACCATACTTAACATGTATAACATATTCAACTTAACAAGCAGTTTGTATAACAAACCATTTTTGCCTCAACTGGTAAGATTGGTCCCTCCTCCATTTTTGGGGGCCCTAAACCGGGCTGCCTAACTTTCCCATGAGGACCCAGGCCTACCAGGCTACATCCAGTCGCTGTAAAATACCCCATTTTAACTCCCCTTGGGGGTCCTTGTAAAGGTACCCTCCGCCAACTGCGACGGCCAACACACCTAATTACAGGGGGGGGGCGGGATGCTGCGTCCTGCTGCTTCCACGTCCCGGCGCCGACTGGTGAGTACCTTGTGCGCTCTGCCTCCTCTGCCGATCCCGGGAACCTGACAGCCAATCCCAGCGCCCCATACCAAAAGGGGGTGGGGAGTGGCCCTCTCCTATCCCTGTCATGCCCTGCTTCCCCTATTCGGCTCATTGGGTCCCATGACAGGTGCAGCGTCGAGTCTGTACCCCTCCCCTTCTGATCGAGACCCCATACCCACTGCCCAAAGAAACACACACACCACTGGTTTGGAAAGAGATGGCCGCAGTTGTTTATTTAACAAAGTAATACCATACTTAACATGTATAACATATTCAACTTAACAAGCAGTTTGTATAACAAACCATTTTTGCCTCAACTGGTAAGATTGGTCCCTCCTCCATTTTCGGGGCCCTAAACCGGGCTGCCTAACTTTCCCATGAGGACCCAGGCCTACCAGGCTACATCCAGTCGCTGTAAAATACCCCATTTTAACTCCCCTTGGGGGTCCTTGTAAAGGTACCCTCGGCCACTGGCGTGGCCGCTTGACACCTTAAGCGCGGCACGACTCGCCACTCAAAAGGCCGAGGGCCCGTTCAATACCTTCCATAAGGGCCAAGGTGAAAAAGGAATTCCCCAATTCCGACAGGTGAACTCCGTCCTGACCGTAGTAAGCTGGCATTTTATCATCTAGATTGGAATGACGTATTACAATTCCGCCAAATTTTCTCACAAATGAGGCCATCAGCTTGTTCATCTTGACCCTACTCCTGTCCATTTTTTCCCCATTCCTGGCATATCGCCAAACTAAACGCGGTACCATCTCAGACCAAACCAGAATCAGATCCGGGAACAAGTGTCGAATTTTGTCCAAGTCCTGTTTCATAATCAACACCAACTCCCGTTGAGACCGAAGCCCCATGTCATTACCGCCAGCATGAATCAGTAACACATCTGGACGGCGACCTGACCTTACGTTACGCAACAATGTAGGCCAGACTCCTGGCCACCTCAAACCTGGAACACCAAACCAGTGTATGTTCACCTGGCCTTCCGGAAAGCCCAGCTGCGGACCAGATTTCTTAACTGCGGCTCGCCGTCTGGCCCAGGAGATGTAGGAATGGCCCAGTAACCACACAGAAATTGAACCACCTGTTAAAACAAAACACAATAAGTACACATGCAAATAACCCAAGCAGACACACGAAAACATAAGCACATTGCAATGAACCTTTATTAACCGCGTCACACAACAATCATGCACATGAGCATAGTGAGATGAACAGTGAATAATTTCAGCATGAAACAATTTATTTTTTTTATATATATATATATATATATATATATATATTGTTATTGTAGTGTCGTCAACGGTAGTTTAAGGAAAGAATATGAAACCTATATCGTATGTGCCACTAGCAAACCTGGCCGGATATAACCCTGAAACCGTTTAGATTCCCATCTCCCGATCCTTTTCACAATGGTGTCACCTAAACCTAACCGCGCCGCTTCGGTCGCCGCTCCTATACGGAAGGAATGCGTACCAAAGTCGGTCGGCTGCACCCCAATGTCTTGTAAACCTTTCCGTAGAATGCTCAAGAATTGAAATCGTGTGAGCGGGGACCCATCCTCGTGAATGAGCAAAGACATGCCAATGCTGGGCCGCACCTTAAGGTACCTTGTCATGCCCCCCACCAGACAAGCTAAACCACCATCCAATTTATACAGGACCACGTCCACTCCTTTCCCCCACACATCCGTTTTTGATTTACGAAGCCGAACCTGGACCGAAGAGTCGTTGACGCTGAGGTCCGTTATCCCTAGTCCACCTGGCACTTTCTTGCTGCTGCTGACCAATTCACCTACACGAAATGCCCCAAAAAAGGCAAGCACAAATGCTGCTTGGAATAGCAATGTTTCGAAAGCCGAAGTGCAGCAACGAGATATCACCCCTTGAAGCCGGACTAGCAAATCAAAGGAAATTGGTCGCCTAGAATCCCTGGAAGCCTGATTCTTTTTAAGGCCTCGAATAGCCTGCCTAATCAGAAATTCTTTGGTGGGATCCCCCGATCCTGTTAATTTAAAAAGGAATGCCAAAGCCGCCATGCGTTTCTCAATTACTGACACAGATTTGCCCGTCTCGGCCAACCAAGTCACGTACCAAATCAGAGCAGCCCTCCTATCCTCAATGTCTTTGAAGCCACCTGACCATTCCTCCAACTGTTGCCATTCAGCCCACACTTTGCTATACGCCGCCCATGTAGATGTAGCCACCGACTTCTCAACCAGCTCCATCAATTTACGTTCCCGAGATTCCAAAGATGATCCGGGAAATGTGAGCCCACCTTTTCCGCATCCAGCGCCACCTGCCAAAACCGCTCCCACTGAAAGCGAGAAAGTGCGTCAGCAATGACGTTCCTTTCCCCTGCTACATGACGAGCTCTGCAACGAATATTCAGCTTCAAACAACGCAACACCAGAACCCTAAGCAGCTTAAGGACCGGTGGTGAAGACGCCGACCAACTGTTGATCCCGTGAACTACACTCATGTTGTCTGAAAAGAAAACTATACTCCGGTCCCGTAACTCAGCTTCCCAGACAAACAAAGCCACCACTATCGGGAATAGCTCGAGGAACGCCAAGTTCCGGATCAAGTCCGAATCGCACCACTCCCTGGGCCATGCCTTAGCGCACCACTGCCCGGCAAGATACGCTCCAAAACCGACGCTTGCGGCCGCGTCGGTAAAAAGTTGCATTTCCTGCGCCGTGGTTTCAGGCGCCTGGAACAAGACTGTACCATTAAAGTCTCTCAAAAATGTGTCCCACACCTCCAAATCCGCCCGAATATCTTTGTTTAGCCGCACGTGATGGTGTGGTGCGGTAGCGCCAGACGTCGCTTGTGCCAGCCTTCTACTGAAAACCCTGCCCACTGGTATAACTCGACAGGCAAAATTTAACTTCCCTAGCAAAGACTGTATTTGGCGTAAGGTGGGTTTAGCAATCAATCTAATCTTACTGACCTCAACTCTGAGGTCCCGAACCTTGCTGAATGGGAGGCGGCATTCTCCAGCCACCGAATCAATCAACCTCCAGGCCCAGGAACTGCATAGTGGTCGCTGGACCCTCAGTTTTCTCGGGGGCCAAAGGTACCCCAAAAAGTTCCGCAACCTCCTGCAACGTTTTTAGGATGTGGAAGCAGTTATCAGACTTGGCTGGGCCCACACACAGAAAATCATCCAAATAATGGACAACCGTGTTGAGCCCTGATTGCTTCCGAACAACCCATTCTAAAAACGTGCTAAACGCCTGAAAATAGGCGCAGGAAATAGAGCACCCCATTGGCAAACACAAATCAACAAGGCTCCTTCGAACCAACAACCTACTAAATGGTGGCAATCAGGGTGTATGGGCAAGAGGCGGAAGGCCGCTTCGATGTCAGCTCTGGCCATAAGGGCCCCACGTCCTGCCCCCCGAACTAACGCGATGGCGTGGTCAAAGGAAGTATACGAAACTGAACACAAGTCTCTGTCTATATCGTCATTCACCGAGCCTCCTTTGGGATATGACAGGTGGTGTATCAACCTGAATTTCCCGGGGTCTTTTTTGGGGACTACACCAAGCGGGGAAATTCTCAAATTATTAAACGGGGGGTGGGGAAACGGGCCCGCTACTCGACCCAGCTGAACTTCTTTATACAACTTATTCCGAACAATCGACGGGAATTCTTGGGCGGACTTCAAATTCCTTAAAACAAGCTCACCCCTTTTGTCTCGGAATGGGATCCTAAACCCGTCCCTAAACCCCCGTTCCAATAAAATGGCCTCCTTACGTTTACCGTACTGGGCGAGCCACGGCCGCATCGCGTCTAGCCTCACCGGTGTTCTCCCCTTTGGAAGCATCACTTGTTTTGGGGTTTCCTTTTCCCTTCTTAAAGCAGCGGACATAAGAGTGCGCCCCGCCGCAACCCGAGCACTCGTGTTTGTACTTGCATGAGTTGCCGAACTTACAGTGGCTGTCGTTAAACAGCCAGTAGTAGCCTGGCTTAATAGGGGCCGAGGAGGCGGAGTATTGCACCCCCCGGCCCCCCGCTGAAAGGGGGATGCTTTCTGAGCCATCATGAGTTTGAGCCAGAGGGTAATGTCCATCTGGTCCCACCTCATGGACGGGTTAGCTGCCAGACGCTGCCGAAACTGTTCGTCGTAACGCCACCATGCGAGCCCTCCATACACCTTAAATGCATCCCAAATACCGTCAACATAGCAAAAAAGTGAGGAGCATTTGTCAGGGTGTTTTTCCCCTATAATACTGGCCAAAATGCAAAAAGACCGTAACCAGTTACCAAAGGTTTTTGGCAATTTGGAGTATTTTTTCTTTTTTTCTTCCTCCTCTTTTTTGCTATCTTTCATCATCCTCCTTTAACTCTATTGTCTCATCCAAGGGGAGGAGGGAAAACAATTCCACAAACTCGCCCTTCCAAATCTTTTCCTTCACGTCCTGCTTCACATGAACTCCTAAGGGGCCAGCGAATGACACATAGGCATTCTGCCTGGCTGCTTCCGTTACGCCGCTTAAAGCCGCCCTCTCAGATTCCCGTTTTTCTATGTCACTCGGGGCCAGATCCTTACCCGAACTTACCACTGCAGTGCCACAACCTGTGGCGCCACCAAACCGGTAACTGCTGATGTTGCACCTGGTCCCCCAACCCAAACCTGGGATGGCCCCCCCACTGCGCTGGGTCTCTGGCCCTCCCAGCCTGCTAAAAACTGCTTTAACCCATGAAGAAGTGAAATGGAATTCTCCCCTTGTCCCACCCCTTCCATTAAACCCTGCAGCTCACCTCCTGGTCCTGCGGCAGTAGAAACCTTGGGGACCGTCACCAAGCTTGCCAGTGGTGTGGATACTCCTTGTGCTGTTCCTGGCCCGTGTGAAGCCGTTTGTCTGCTCACGGTATGTGGTCTGCTGGGTGACTTGCGAGCGTCGCCTCCCCTAACGGTGCCTGATGGCCGACTCCTGACCACCCGATGGATCCTGCTCGTTGAACGGCTCCTAGATACCATTGGTCTCCTAGACGAGGATCGACTTCTGCTGGCCCGTCTGCGGCTGATAGATGAACGGCACCTGTGAGATCTTGTACCCCGTTCCGTGGAATTGCTTCTAGTGGTCCATCTACCCCTCGCCACGCCAGACATGTCCCGGTCCCCATCGGATTCACTGGAACCATACCTGTAAGACATGCAAGAGCGAGAGAGTTCCCTCCTCCCCCCCCTGTCCCTCTCCCTGGGGGGGGGGGCTGTTCATAATAGCCCTTCGCGGATCCAATCCGGCCCCGTGATGGGCCGTGTCACTTCGCTGAGATCTGTTGTGGGTGCAGGACCTACTCCTAGACCTTGATGATTGACACCTACTTCTCCCTGACCTCCTGCTAGGGGATCTGCTACGCCGTCTGGTATTCCCATAATCACGTGGCCTAGTTACTTCTGCA
This sequence comes from Xenopus laevis, assembly GCF_017654675.1. NCBI lineage: Eukaryota > Metazoa > Chordata > Amphibia > Anura > Pipidae > Xenopus > Xenopus laevis. Next base: position 40,000,760 of record NC_054381.1, read on the forward strand.
CTACTTCTGTGGTCCCCACCAATTTCCCGAGCGGAGGTGCCCGCCTGTCTCAGGGGATGTCTGGTTCGGGTGTAAGAGGTGGCTGAAGTACCTGGCCTTTCATCTGGGGCCGTATTCTGTCTTAGGGTCTCCGGGCCTGAAACATGCGCTGTGGCCGTGACTATATTGGCAGGAACCCCCCCGAGTTGATCCTGGGTACCCGTGTTGGAAACCCGTGAAGCTGGCTGTTTTCCCTTTGTGGAGACATTGGGGGCCTTGCTAGTATTGCGCCTGGAAGGAGGGACAGATCCATCCTTTCCCTTACCCGCCCGTGGACTGTAATTGGCGGGTACCCTTTTGTGGCCCTTAGTGCTGGCAGAATGCTGGTCAGGAAGTGGTGCGGGTGCTGTGGTTCCCTTATCCCCCCGTGAGGTGAAAATCCTCAGGCCCTGTGTCCTGAGGGCCCCTGGTAAATGCGGCCCACGTGCAGTGGTCCTAACCGCCATGGAGGTGGGTGTGGGGGGAGGCGTGGAACCTGTGGCTCCATGCGCCCCCCGTAGGCTTGAGCTCCGGGGCCGTCCCTGGGACCCAGTGGGACCAGGTGAACCAGGCCCGTGCTTAATGCGGCCCCCTGCATTGGCGCGAGAAGTTGCGCGGTTCGTTGGGGGAGGGTCTTGCTGGCCCCCTGCCTCCCCTTATAGTGCTGCTCCGTAGGCCCCCGGGGGATGGTATGGCCCCAGGCAAGCTGTGCTCCCCCTCCGATTCCCCCCCTGTGGCGATCTGAGACCTGGGGGAAGGTGCGTGAGGCTCCCCTTCTGCCCGTGGCGTGCTGCTGGTAGGCCCCAATTGAGTGGTAGTGCTGCCCCTGGGGTCTGGACTTACCGGCGATACTTCCCTGCTCTGGTCTGCCTGCTCCTCTTCTTCCTGCTGAACCGACAGCCGTCTTCGACCTCTGCCGACCGGACCCGACGTGGTGCTCCTCTCCTGCGACTGTTCTCTGCGACGACCTGCAGCCGATGATGAATCTCGCTGGAATCCCGGACTCAACCTCTGCGGTGGACGTGTTCTTCTTGTTGGACGACTCCTCACCGTCTGTGCCTTGACGCCGTGAAGAAGATCCCGGAGCTGGTCCTGGAGCCACGAAGATCCGTGAAGTTTCGCCGCCTCCCGGAACTCTCTCACCACGTGGTCCATGCTCGCCTCCATGCTGCGTCCTGCTGCTTCCACGTCCCGGCGCCGACTGGTGAGTACCTTGTGCGCTCTGCCTCCTCTGCCGATCCCGGGATCCTGACAGCCAATCCCAGCGCCCCATACAAAAAGGGGGCGGGGAGTGGCCCTCTCCTATCCCTGTCATGCCCTGCTTCCCCTATTCGGCTCATTGGGTCCCATGACTGGCGAATAAATTCGCTCATCACTACAGGGCACTAAAAATTCTACTTCTGGATGAGGCCACTTCTGCACTAGACAATGAGAAGGAAAATCATGTAGCACATGGAGTACATAGAAATGTACGGGATACAAGGTGACAGGATAGTAAAAGGCCTACTGATGTCCCTGTATTTCTAGACACATGGAAACAAATAATGAACAATAATGAATACACCAAATATTTTTGTGCAGGTCATTCTGAATTGAGAAAGTCAGTCGGATGACTAGTGAAAAGTCTTCAAGAAAAAAGAAAACACATGCAAATAAATGACAGTGTTGTTTAATTACCCATCAATATGCAATGTTTAGTTAAATTGGATACTTCCAAAAACAGAATTGCAAATATTTTGAATAAGGATTTTGAGAATATGGGGGCGCATTAACTATGGGTGCAGTTAATCCTAGCTTAATTTAACAATAACAAAGGGGAAGGATTTCATCCAAGACTATAGATATAATAGATAAAAATTGATATAGTCATCTTCATCTAAAACTATAGATCTAGGGGTGAGATGTAATTAAAAGTCACAGCGTTATTGAAAATGGCATCTTTGCGAATGCTTAGCAATGCTCGCAATGTAAAACAACTGCTCTGGAGTTTCGTTTAATATTTTGTCTCAAAAAAGATTTTGTGATTGCGAAAAAATTTTTACACGCACTGCGAACGTTCGGATGAAGCTGTTGAGGTCTTTAATCAGTCAAAAAGGATGCAAACGTCGCTAACTTTCGCAATCGCCTTTGCGCAGGTTTTTTGCTCTACCAAAACAGTCTATAGTGTTGAACAGGGTATCTATAGCATTAATGTTTTGCTAAAACATCACCACAACTAACAGCATCCACATGTCATATATGGTTTCATAATATGTTCTTTACTGCTTTTTAAATCCCTTAATGGCGAAGGAAAGTAAGACATTTGCCAATTAGTGAAGCACCCCAAAGGTGACCAAGATCAATCACCCATATCCCTGGGTCAGTGCCATTCTTCTTCATAATAACAAAACAAACATTTGTACAGAGCACAGCAGCAAATGCAAATGTTCTGTACTGCACGTGCACTCAAATACTCTCACCCCCCCCCCAACCATGGGATGGGACACCTGGGAGCACTCTGCAGAAAGTAAAGGATTTGAGATGTTGGTCACTGGAGGCTTGCCTAAAAAGTCATCTCCTGTCAATTTCCCAGCTGCCCCTGATCATGTGACTTGTGCCTGCACTTTAGGAGTGAAATGCTTTCTGACAGGCGGCTGTTTTTCCTTCTCAATGTAACTGAATATGTCTCAGTGGGACATGGGTTTTTACTATTGAGTGTTGTTCTTAGATCTACCAGGCAGCTGTTATCTTGTGTTAGGATGCTGCTATCTGGTTACCTTCCCATTGTTCTTTTCTTTGGCTGCTGGGGGGGGAAGGGAGGGAGGTGATATCACTCCAACTTGCATTACAGCAGTAAAGAGTGATTGAAGTTTATCAGAGCACAAGTCACATGACTTGGGGCAGCTGGGAAATTGACAATATTTCTAGCCCCATGTCAGATTTCAAAATTGAATATAAAAAAATCCCCTTTACTGTTTCGAACTCCAGCTGCAGGGACAAAGATCATGGAGCCAGATTTAAACAGATAAACTGGGATTCTATTTGCAGGGTTTTTTTTTGCTGCAGCCACTGGTTCTGCAGTTGGAGAAACTTTGTATTAAACAATACAAAAACTATAAAATCCAAATTAGATTAAATGACAGCACAGGACCCAGTGCAGTCTGTATATTCTGATTATTAATCAGTCTTGCTGTATCAGCTTCTGGCAGATATTATTTGACTTGTGCTGTTTTGATAATTTATGACGATCCCTAAGCAGCAGCCCAGGCCACACTGAGCATGTGCACAGTCTTGGACTTACAATGATGTTTAACAAAGTTACAAGATGGTGACCCCCTGTGGCTAACTTTGAAAGCATAAACCATTTGTTTGATTAGGCATGTGATGCAGTAAGTTCATGTTTATGTTTAGTATACAAAATACAGCATTTCTAGCCTTATTCTATTTTGGACTTTGCTTTCCCTTTTAATGTGAAATTTGTGTTTCCTAATTTTATTTGGCCATAGAGAGTGCAACAATGGAGTAATGTTTTGGGCAGTCAAGTCACTCTTTGTCAGAGTGTGTGGTTCCTGCTCTGGTAAGTGCCTGACCATAGTGATAACAGACCAGGTATCTAAGAAACCTCAGCTCCACCACCAGTGATTTCTGTAAACAGTGTATGGGACACATTCACAACATTGGAGTCCCTTTGGACATTACACTGCATTGACATAATTCCATAATTCAAATTCTTTTTTTCATTGAATCCAGAGGAAAATACTAATACTGTTTTATGATTTGGCCAAATACCAGATATTTCGCCTAAAACACCCCAGTGCTGACACTATAGATTCTGTGTTTCCTATTGCATTTTTAATCTATGCCATGACGACCTTCATATGGCAATACACAGGGTAGATATGAGCTGACAGCCAGTACTAAATGGGTTGACTGACAAAGTTTTACTGTGTATTGCAAAAAATATTTACGGGGGGCTTCATGCACACCCACATGTAAGGTGCACCACTTGGGTTAATAGTGGGGTAACAGTCTTTGGGAAGAGATTGGGGCTGTGGGGGCAGTAGTAGTACAGGAAGTTGACATCAAGGCAAGATGATACAGGTGTGGGACCTGTTATCCAGAATGCTCTGGACCTGAGGTTTTCTGAGTAACGTAATTTTCTGTAATTTGGATCTTCAATCCTTAAAGGAGAATTCGACCCTTAACTAAAAAAAAACCCCTACCTCCTGCCCCATGTAGACCCCCCCCTCTTCCTCCTGCACCCCGGCCTAGCAGCTAACCCAGGGAAATGCCCCTAACTTTTTACTTACCCCTCGGTGCAGATTCAGGGATCACAGTTCACTGCAGCCATCGTCCGGATTTTCAGTAATCTGAGACTGAGACTGGCGAAGAGGCACATTAGAGAAATTACCTGGTTCGCATGCGCCAAAATAGACAGAAATTGTCGAAGCACCAGAATAAGACACGAAGACCTGGAAGATGGATGTCGTGAACTGCAATCCCTGAATCTGCACCGAGGGGTAAGTAAAAGTTAGGGGCATTTTCCCGGGGGAAGCAGCTAGGCTGGGGGGGAGGGAGGGGCGTCTACGTAGGGTAGGAGGGTAGAGGTTTTTTTAGTTAAGGGTTGAATTTTCCTTCAAATGAACAGTAGCAACAAAAAATGAAAGTGTATTAAAGGAATGACAATATAATGCATTGTTGCCCTGCACTGGTAAAACTGGTGTGTTTGCTCCAGAAACACAACTATAGTTTATACAAACAAGCTGTTGTATAGCCATGGGGGGAGCCACTCAAGCACAGGATACACAGTAGATAACAGATAAATTCCATTGTATACTACAGAGCTTATCTGCTGTGTATCGTTTGCCTTTTCTCCTTTTTCTGCTTTGAATGGCTGACCCATGGCTACAAAGCAGCTTGATTATATATATTATTGTAGAGTTTCTGTAGCAAACCCACCAGTTTTAACAGTGCTGTGCAATCTGTATATTATAGTTTCATTATTTTAATATTCTTTCATTTTTTACTGTTACTGTTCCTTTAAGTCTACTAAAAAAATCATTTAAATATGAAATAAACCCAATAGGCTGGTTATGCATCCAATAAGGATCAATAAGGATTAATTATATATTAGTTTGAATCAAGTACAAGGTAATGTATTATTACAGAGAAAAAATGAAATCATTTTTACTACTTTTGATTATTTGGATAAAATGGAGTCTATAGGAGACGTCCTTTTTTTGGATAACGGATCCAATACCTGTATTAGGAAAATATTACATCATCTTTCCCCAAACAACATCCTTTTATTTGAAAGGCAGGTCTCCACAACTATTAGGGGATATGGAAGGATGGACTGCCCTACTTATATAAATAATGGAAGCCAAAAAAGCTGGTTCCCCTTGTCCCTGCTCACTACTAAATAAAGCCTCTCAATACAAACTTGTTTCCCCAAGTGTCACTTTCCCTTTAATAGAATAATTTGTACTATAGTTAAACATAGGCTAATTTCTTACAGTATTTCCTTGTGGTCAGACATGTTATTTTCTTTCGGGAGATCATTTTTATAATAAACCTACAATGCTAAGCAACTAAACAATTAGATGCCAGTAACTGCATATTATTTTTAACAGCAAATTCCTTTGAGTTGAAATTATAGGTTGCAGAATATTGTAATAATAACAGCCCTTGTTCCTAAGCAGATAGCAAGTTATGAAGATACTTTAAGAATATGTCAAGTGCTGTTTCTGTTTGTGGCACATTTTTCAAAGGAAAATTGCCTGCTGGTAATCTGCAAAATTCTTTATATATATATATAGATATATATATATATATATAATATATATATATATATATATATATATTGCATAGACAATGTTTTTCTTGCAATCTCCACCTTAATATATATTGCTATGTTGATTTGTTGGATCAAGGCAGTTTCAGAATTCAGCCTGATGCCAGTTGGCAATAATGTCTAGGCATTCAGGACAGGATGGTTGAACAAATATCAAGCAACAGGGTGTGTATGTGGCCAACACAGAATAGTCACTTCCAGTCTAAGCTTTAGAATTAGAATTTTGTTATATATGAGCACCCCTGCTCCAGATAGTCTAAAAGGAACCATTATTGCACAACTCATAAGCAGTTACTTAACCAATCTGTTGATGACTGGTGAGCGATGCATACTTCTGATGAGAAGCACAGCCATTGCATAGATGGGTATCTAATCAGCATTAGCACCAAGAAGGAGAACACTCCTATAGTGTAAATCAGTGACCCCCAACCAGTGACTCACAAGCAACATGCTGCTCACCAACCCCTTGGATGTTGTTCCCAGTGACTTCAAAGCAGGAGCTTATTTTTTAATTCCTGTCTTGGAGACAAAGAGAGCCTCCTGAAGGCTGCTAGTCCACATAGGATCTAACAAATAGCCAATCACATCACTTACTGGAACTGGTGTAGATCATTAAAATGCACTTGCAAGAGAAACTAGTTCATAGACTATTGTCCTATTTTAATATTTGATGTAAATAAACTACATTTTTTAACTTGTCAGCATGCCTTGGAGAATTATTTAAATTAACGAATAACTAAACCGCATATGCACAATGCACTATAATCTGAAAAAAATTCTGTATGTTCATGCTATTTAAAAAAAAGTATTTATTGTATCGTATTAAAATGCATGACCCCACATGGAGGCTCCATGTGGGGGCATGCATTTTAATATGATACAATAAATACTTTTTTAACATAGCATGAACATAGAGATTTTTTTGGGGATTATAGTGTATTGCCTATTTTTGGTCACTAGAGGTCTATGTCATGCTTAATTTATTTATCTTATACCTACTGTAGACTCATATATTTCTTTGGGCATATACACAATAGTACACCTCCAGACTCCCCATTCCTTCCTTTTTTTACCCATGTTGCCAAAAGAGGACCTAGTACTTGAGGGCCTGATGCTTAACTATACAGTATGCTGTGTTTGGTTTTGCAACATCACTGTACCATCACCTACTGTTGCACCCCAGTAAAATGTATTGCTTACATGGGGTGGACTTTCCCATAAACCTGATCTATCAGCTCTTCTAATGTGCATTCTTCTACCATATGTTTCTTCAGATCTGATTCTGACTTTGGAGGCAACCTGTTTCATAATAATAATAATAATAATCTCAAATGTTTGTGTTTTGCAGTTAAACAGTGAAGTACGAGATTCAGTTGTTAACAATCACCAGCAGCTGCCAAAAGTATTGGTTTTGGATATTGTAATTCACAGGAACTAAAATTCTGAAGGCTTGATGCTCCTGCCATAGATAAGCAGTAAAGCTGCTGGGATGTGGGTTAGATAATTTGCAGTGAATAATGGAAAACTCTTCTTCTTCTTGTAGTTTATCTAGAAGGATGAGGGTAATGATACTGGAAGCATGGATGTCTGTCATTGCTAAGCCATACCACTTTGGAGCCATGCCACTCTGCAAGGATTTTAACATAGTTTACTCATATGTTTGTTTTCATCATGTAGCTTAATAATAAGCTATTCATAAATATTAATTATGGTTTGGGTGTAGGTTGGTGTAATAAGTACCTGGCAAAATATAATAATTTTTGTTTCTTTGTTTACAGGAAAACTATACCCCCAAAATGAACACTTAAGCAACAGATAGTTTATATCAAATTAAGTGGCATATTAAAGAATCTTACCAAACTGGAATATATATTTAAGTAAATATTGCTCTTTTACATCTCTTACCTTGAACCACCATTTCGTTATGGTCTGTGTGCTGCCTCAGAGATCACCTGACCAGAAATACTGCAACTGTAACAGGAAGAAGTGTGGAAGTAGAACACTGTCTGTTAATTGGCTCATGTGATCTAACATATGGTTTGTTTGTGTGAACCGTGAATCCTAGGATCCCAGGGGGCGGCCTTTATTTTTTAAAATGGCAATTTTCTATTTATGATTACCCAATGGCACATACCACTAAAAAAGTATATTATTATGAAAATGGTTTGTTTACATGAAGCAGGGTTTTACAAATGAGCTGTTTTATTCAATATCTTTTTATAGACACTACATTGTTTGGGGTTATTTAATTATGTTTTCTTTATCTACTTTTTAGACTTGTTTGAATATCAGACGATGTTTTAGTTCACATTGATATAAAAATATAGAAAAAAAATTTCAAACTTTGACGCACGTCTGTAGATTCACCAACACGTATTTACTTTTTTATAATCACTAAAGTGGTGCACCTATATTTTATTGTAAAATGTGTTTGCATGGCAACCTGTAGCATAGAGCATTGAGCCAACCGCTATACTAAGAAGTGTTAAACCAAACATACCCACACCATAATTAATATTTATTAATAGGCTATTATTAAGCTACATGATGAAAACTAACATATGAGTAAATTATGTTAAAATCTTTGCAGAGTGGTATGGCTGAAAAGTGGAAAACTTTCATTCATGACCAGTGTCGGACTGGGACACTAGGGGCCCACCAAAAAACTTTAGACCAGGGGCCCACTCTCAGTACTATTTTCTTCCTCTCCTCACTCAACCTATGTTTTTCTGTTCTCTATTTAGCCTCTTTGCTAAGGAAATAAGGAATGGCCATGAAATAGGTAAAATGTTTAGTAGCAGGAGGGCCCACTGACACCTGGGCCCACCGGGAGTTTCCCTGGTATCCTTGTTGGCCAGTCCAACACTGTGCATGACTATACATAACTTCAGGGAAAATCGTCCTCTCCAATCACAACACAAGCTTGATTTTTTTTTCTGGCAGGGCCCATTAAAACATACCTAGCATCATTGTGCTGGGTGCAGAAAATCAGGTGCAAAATGTACTTACAATAGGCTGATCTCAATTGCAAGGCTGGTTACTCACTGCAGACACCCTTTGAGAGATAACGTAAAAATGCACTGCTTATAAAACAAAACAATGCACTTTTGGCTTCCAGAGACTAACCTCTAGCTAGGTTTTATTTAGTCTTTCATTTGCTTACATTTCCCCATGTGTAATTTCTTAGAGAACCATTAGATGGCACTGGCTTACTTAGGATAGGAAAGCAACAAACTTTAATTGAACATATTATTGCTTTGCTACCATGTTACGATACTCACATGTCTGTATTTACTGCCGTGTTTTATGCATTCTACAGTTTTCTGATGGGCCTAGTAGCATTCTAGGAGAAATACACAATCAAAGAAAGGAAACAAACTATTCATCGCTTAGGGCAATGGCACACTGAGAGATTTGTCATCCGCAATTAAAAAAAGGTGGTCAATATATGTCGAAACTCTAGATGACAATAAAAAAGAATTTATTCATAAACTGATGGGGAAGGTTGATTGAAACTTTAGGAATATAAAATAGTTGTCAATCCATTCACATAATTGCTGATTTGTATTTGCAAATAAACTCTTAACAGGATATTAAAATCACTTTGAGGCAACGTTGGCAACTAAAGTGTCACATATGTCTTCCCACCAGTGATTTGCATTATAGTGTGTATCAGGTCCAGTACCCTACAACAACCAATAAAAATGTAGCATTTAATAGCTTACTCTTTGAAAGAAAATCTCCATATGACCCTATAAAGAGCATAATTGTTTTGAAACAATAATGTATAATGTCTCATTAATGTTTGTTCAGACCATTCTCAGGCTGTTCCAAGACAATTTGCTGTTATTCTAGTAGTGTTCGAACACTATTTAGCTGACTCCCCATGTGATTCCTGGATTTGGTGCATCTTTATTAAATATATTGCAGCAACAACAAAAAACTCACAGATCTTTAATTGTCCTTTTATTGTGGTTTGTAGTATGCAATGTGTTTAAGTGTTTAATGTAATTATATATTAATTATCAATTAAAGTATATATATAAAAATTAGTGGTGAGCACAAGTTTCCCTTGTTTGTTATAGTTATACAGGAGCAGTGACCAGCTCCATGTTGTAGCTCCCACCCTTCCCAGCTATAGTCAGGTGATCCCACTGGTGTCTAATAAAAGGGCAGCCAAGTTTGGGAGGTTTACTTTGAAAGCAGCAAGTAAGTTGCAGGTAAAACCTAGTCAATTTGTAAAATGTATAATGAAGAAATAGAATTCTTAATGAATCAGATGAAAATTGAGCATTGGACTGGCCAGATATGGGATGACTTTGACGTAGTTGGCCAGCTTAAATATATTGCAATATATGGACAAACAATCCCTGTTTTGTTTAAAGGGTAAGGCACTTTTCAGTAGCAGTATGCACAAAATGTCTCTTTCTTAAATATATTGATAATGGGTTGAGTGCAGAGGACTCTTGTATTTGTCTATATGTATTTATATATATATATATATATATATATATATATATATATATATATATATATATAATATATATATATACACACACACATAAATATATGATATTAATGATCAGATAAATACATCACACTAGTCGTTCTTGCATGATTGGTCATGGGTAATTTACAAACTATGGCAACCTGTTGAACTCTGAAAATATTACCTAGGATAAAGATCAAGTTCCGGGCCGAAGCAATTCAGGCTAATTACTGTAGGATGTGTTCCATTTTCACCTCCTGGCTTGACAGATGTTCTGCGAGAGAACAAAGAAGGTGACAGGGTCGAAGGTAAATCACGGCACATTTCAAAGCTCGTGTCTGCATTATGACATGCGCGCTTCTCTTTACATGAAATCCTTGTCAGGTTAGGCTATGTTGGTTAAAGTCCAAAAATTTATTTAATTGCTCACTTCCTTTCACATATTTAATATAACTAGCAGATTACTGAAAAACCCATTCAAAGAAAGTGATGTTCCCGAGTTCTAACAATAGAGAGGATTAGTTTACCTTTATTACCCTCTCGTCTCATGTGAGCCTGACAGTCACAGCAATCATATTATGTCAAGCATACTAACCTGTAAAGCAACTAAATATTTTACTAATCTACAGTTATGCATTTATCCCTTTGTTGTAGATATGCAATGAAATACTATCTGATGGAAAGAGAGTGGTTGGGTATGTATGTGTTACTTTTGATGAGCTCTAAGCAATAGCACCCCCTGGACTCTCTATTGACCTTCCTACAATTGAATGAAACTCTGTCCTATTTCAGAATTTAGAAACGTACAGGGCAGTTTGCCTTTAGTGTTTGAAATGGCATCTTATGTACGGTGTGCAGATCTCTCTGAGTTATGGCTAGAAGTCTTTGGAGCAAAGCCCCTGCCTGGGACACTAATGTGTTTATATCAGTGGAGGATCACAATGTAGAAACTTAGCATTTCTAGTAGAGTGAGCTGCACCAGCTAAACAATTTCCTATGTTATCCGCTGTTAAATCTTTGATACTCCAGATGACAAATCTCCCAAAAAAAGACATTTCACTACTGTGGGAGACAAATGTCCTAACTATCCATAGGATAACATTGACATTGCCGCAAGCAGAACCTATGGGAATGTCAGATTGCTGTGAGTAACAGCTTTTACTTGCCATGATCTCAATGTTATCCTATGGAAAGTCTTTTTGGGGAAATTTGTTGCCCACGGTAGCAAAGAATTATCTACGGGTGTAATCACCCTTAGGTTTGAATTTAGTTGTCGGAAATTGACTTATCACTGGATTTTTTCATCTCAGAAATGAAAAAAAATGGCCAAGAAATCTATAGAGAGATTTGGATATGAAACTAATGATACACATTGTATGTAAGAGAATCCAGCCCGTACAAAGGACAATGTAGATAAGGGATTCCTTGGAATCCTCCAAACAGCTTTAACTCTTCATAAAAATAAGTTATTAATATCATTTTATACATTTAGCATTAAATATTGATATTAGTATTATTTGGAGGTATACAGGTATAAGGAACATGGTGGAGTTTTTTTTATTCTTATTTAAATGATTGCCCTAATATATTTCTATTAATAAATTGGGACAACAGTGAAAACTCCAGCCTGAGAGCAGTAGAACAAAAAATACACATAAATATATAGAAATTAAAAATGAAGACCAATGGCAATTTGTTTTAGAATTCTGCCTTTAAGGCAATGTACTTATCACTGCACCCACTTACCTATACTCTATAATTATGTCCATGTGCAGTTTAAAATTACTATTATTACCCATATTTCTTTTTCACCTTCACTCATTAATATTAATTGTGGATTATTAATTTACCATTGACCTTTACAAATGCCTGATGATTCCTAATAGGTAAGCCTGTATTTTCCCCAGGAACAGTAATATTACAACTCAGAAATTGGAAATTAAGTTTTGGTGAATTGAACCCATTACATGTCAGTTATATATTTTTTTTTATGACTAGGTAAAGGCATGACTATGCCAAATGGTACCAGCGAGCTATCCTTTTAATGTTGGCTCAGAGTTCCTACAACCATCATTATTCATCACAGGACTCAGCCTTCTGTGTTACCTCCAGCAGTTCATATAGAGGCGTCCATCAAGCTGGTGGAGTGATGTGAAATGTGTGAAATATACTGAAGGTTGTATTATCCTATATCCCTGGTAAAAGTACTGAACTGTTGAAGTATCTTGCACTTTTATTGTTCTTCAGGCACAGATACTATAGCGTTTCCATACGTCATAGCAGCTGGCACTTCTGGAACATCATTTAATGTTTTAGAAATATCGATATTTTAAAGAACTGTACATGGAACATTTTGCAATTCATGACTGGCTTACAGAAGAAATGGTTTCCAAATTATTTAGCTTTAGGCTAATATTGTTAAGGCAGTTATGCCTAGTTTGTTTGTACAGGTATGGGAACTGTTATGTGTTTTTTTGGATATTTCTGTAATTTGGAGCTTCATACCTTTAGTCTACTAGAAAATCATTTAAACAATAATTAAACCCAACAAGCTGGTTTTGCCTTCAATAAAGATGAATTGTTTCTTAGTTGGGATCAAGTACAAGGTACTTTATTATATGTTTTATTCTTACAGGGAAAAAGGAAATTGTTATGAAAAATTTGGATTATTTAATTATAATGGAGTCTATGGGAGACGACCTTTCTGTAATTCTGAGCTTTCTGGGTAATCGGTTTCCGGATATATTTTATTACTGTATTACTTTATTTATACACGCAGCGCTGTACAATACATAAAAGTACACACTGGGAGTACAAGTAACATAATAAATACAATAAATATAAAGTATGGATATAAATACACACAGCTTAAAGGAGAAGGAAAGTTGTTTCACACTTGGTGTTGCCAAGGTTAGGCACCCCCAAGTGAATGTATTGACTTACCTGAAAACCCGGGCCGGTGTTCCTATCAGAAAACTGCACCAGCCCGGGGTTATACCAGTGAGCACCACGGAGCGATCCTCTTCCGGCTTCTTCTTTCTTCTCAAGGCTGCGCATGCGCATTAGAGTGAAATGCCGAACTTTAAATAAAAAGTCAGCTATTTCATTCTACTGCGCGTGTGTCTGCCCGGGAAATTTGAAGAAAGAAGACCCTCAGTGCTACCGTGTATCACAGGGCTGATTTTTCTTCACAGATCATCTAAACTGCCTGATAAAACTCTCGTTCAGTGAAGAACATGTACATGAACATGTATCTAGTCTGCAGATACAGGTACAGGTATGGGATCCGTTATCCGGAAAACCGGTATCCAGAAAGCTCCGGATTATGAAAAGGCCATCTCCCATAGACTCCATTATAATAAAAGAATTAAAAAAATTCAAAACGAATTTCTTTTTCTCTTTAGTAATAAAACAGTAGTTTGTACTTGATCCCAACTAAGTTATAATTAATCCTTATTGGAACCAAAACCAGCCTATTGGGTTTATTTAATGTTTACATGATTTTCTAGTAATCTTAAAGTGTGAAGATCCAAATTACGGAAAGACCCGTTATCCGGAAAGCGTAAGGTCCCGAGCATTCTGGGTAATAGGTCCCATACCTGTATAACAAACAAGGGAAAGTTGTGCTTACCACTATTTTTTAAAACCATTAGGCGGGGGTGCAATGAGGCTGTGACCACAAAATACATATAGTCAAATACAAGAGTCCTCTGCACTCAACCCATTATCAATATATTTAAGACAGAGACATTTTGTGCATACTGCTACTGAAAAATCCCTTACCCTTTAAACAAAACAGGGATTGTTTGTCCATATATTGCAATATATTTAAGCTGACCAACTACGTCAATGTCATCCCATATCTGGCCAGTCCTATATATATATATATATATATATATATATATATATATATATATATATATATATATATATATATATATATATAAAATATATATATATATATATATATATATATAATTAATACTTATTGGGAGGAAACGTAAACAGCCTATTGGGTTTATTTAATGATTACATGACTTTCTAATAGATAAGGGATGAAGATCCAAAATACAGAAACATCCCTTATCTGGAAAACCCCAGGTCCCGAGCATTCTGGATAACAGGTCCCATACCAGTACGATGTCCTGCCACCTGCAAACAAAAGTGGGTGTTGGGGTGAAAGGTTGGTATTGAAATATGAGCTAAACAGGCACTTACATCAGGTGGCCAGTAGCAGAAGTCTGAAACTTTATTAAAGTTTATATTAGTCCACATTTTGTTAATATCAGTTATTAGGACAGTGATCCCCAACCAGTAGCTCGTGAGCAACATGTTGCTCCCCAAACCCTTGGATGTTGCTCTCAGTGGCCCCAAAGCAGGTGCTTATTTTTGAATTCCTGGCTTGGAGGCAAGATTTGGTTGTATAAAAACCAGATGTACTGCCAAACAGAGTCTCCTGTAGGCTGCTAGTCCACATATGGGCTACCAATAGCCAATCACAGCGCTTATTTGGCTCCATCCAGGAACATTTTTCATGCTTGTGTTGCTCCCGAACTCTTTTTACGTCCGAATGTTGCTCATGGGTGAAAAAGGTTGGGGATCCCTGTATTAGGAAGTAGGGATAGGGCTGTTTCATTATTATGTGGTAGTGTAAGTATGATAGCAGCCCTGTAATTCTGTCCAACCTTGGATAACCTTTCCCTTTAAATGGGTGGTTCACCTTTAAGTTAACTTTAGTATCTTATAGGATGACCAGTTCTAAGCAACGTTTCAATTGACCTTCATTTTTCTTTTCATAGTTTTAGAGTTATTCCTTCATCTTCTGACTCTTTCTAACTTTTAAATGGGGGTCATTGAACCCCCCCCCCATCTAAAAAACAAATGTTCTGTAAGGCTACAAATGTATTGTTATTGCTACTTTCTATTACTCGTCTTTCTATCCAGGACCTCTCCTATTCATATTCCAGTCTCTTATTCAAATTAGTACATGGTTGCTAGGAGAATTTGAACCCTATGAAACCCCAACCAGATTACCAGAACTGCAAACTAGACAGCTGCTGAATAAAAAGCTAAATAATTCAAAAAAACACAAATATTACAAAATGTAACCCAATTGCAAATTGTCTCAGAATATCACTCTCTACATCATATTAAAAGTTAACTCAAAGGTGAACAACCCCTTTAAATAGGTATCCTGGCCTGTTGGCTGGGCTAGTATAATCCAGGCTGTGGTGCCTGTAGCAATGGATAACCTGTCAGTCACTCTTAGCCAGCTCTAGGGTTCATGCTGAGAGCTGTAAGGCAGCCCTGGATAATCTCATTATCCCACTTCCGACCTAAGTGCCAAGGTCAGAACTTTCTAAAATTCTCAAATTACTTCTTTTTATTAAAAAAAAAGCTATTTTAGCAGACAGCTAGACCTATCCTTGGGATTCTTGCTTTCACTGTTTAAAACAGTAGCTCTGTGTCTGCCTTCACTATTATTATCTTCCATTAACATCACTGCAATGGTTGTGCATCAGTATTTGCTGCCTGTTGCCCTCTGAGAATAAGAGCAGTATAAATAATATATATATATATATATATATATATATATATATATATATATATATATATATATATATATATATATATATATATATATATATATATTCCAGTTTTAGTTTGTTTAGATTGAAGCCATTGCAGTGTTGCACCCTTTAATTTTCTCATATGCCAAAATATATTTTACAGCTGACTTCCCTCCATGTGCAAAAAACCTGAGCAAGTGCCATTTTTTCTATACTTTTCATCCTGCCCTGCCACAGGTGTTTGCATACCAAAATGATGAGTATAGTGCTGCCACCATTCAGTAGCACTGTATTCATGAGAGTCAGGCACTGAGGTGCCCCTTTTGCTACCATCCGTCCCCTAACTTGCACATTATTCAGACACACAAGGCAGTCACTGGCTGCAACAGAGCCCTGTATTTAGCTACTGTACTATGGCAGGCAGATAGGACAGGCTTATTGACTGTGATTTGTTTGCACCATCGCTATTATTTTTTTACACCCCCAGATGTAAGTGCACTAAGTGACTTGTTTTTGTGCCTCTTTTAGCTCTTGCACTTGAAATCAATGTCTCTGTAAATGATCCCCATTGTATTTGCATGAGAGATACAACCTTTGGAAATTAAGAAGTTGAATGAGATTCCAGTAGGGCATTAGCATTGCCCCCCCCCCACGCTTGAAGATTCGTCCTCTGCTGGTCTCCCCCCTAGTCCACTCTTGCCCACAGCATGTCGCTATTTCAAAGGTAATAATGGGTTGGGGGGACTATGATACAGCAAACCCTGCGGTCCGGGACTCTCCGCAACCATGCGGTCTGTTGTATAGGTAGTTATGCCACTGCATTATGGGAAATAAGAACTTGTGGAAGGGGAACTCCACAAAAACATAACTTGAGCTTTTTGAAAAGTAAACATAATTTCAAGCAACTTTGCAATATACATCATTTAAAAACATATGCAGACTTTTCAATGGTTTCTGACAGTTCCCTAAGTCTAGCCCCCTGCTCTCCTGCTGATCTCTCTGACTACTGAGCTGTTTGACTACTGTTACTCAGCCTGCATCCTCCAAACCCCACAATTCCCTGCTTATGTGATCTCAATAAGAAACAGAACATTATAGTGCCTGCATGCTGTCTGTAAACTGTGTAACATCAGTGTTTAGAAACCATTTATTAAATTAAATTAAATTTATTAAAAGCAATTTTTCTATAAAAACTGTATTTGCCATTAAAGGACAATGAAAGTCTAAAATAGAATAAAGCTAGAAATGCTGTATTTTGTATACTAAACATAAACATGAACTTACTGCACCACAAGCCTAATCAAACAAATGATTTATGCTTTCAAAGTTGGCCACAGGGGGCTTTCATCTTTGCAAGATCAAGACTGTGCACATGCTCAGTGTGGTCTGAGCTGCTTAGGGATCGTCATAAATTATCAAAAGAGCACAAGTCAAATAATATCTGCCAGAAGCCGATACAGCAAGACTGATTAATAATCAGAATATACAGACTGCACTGGGTCCTGTGTTGTCATGTAATCTAATATGGATTTTATAGTTTTTTGTATTGTTTAAAGGACATGTAACCCCCCCAAAAAAAATTTAATCAGTGAACGGCCTCTTTGAAATCTTTAGATAACTGCCACCGTGGTTAACAGTAAGGATGTATGATCCCACTCACTCATGCATAATCCCACTCACTCATATGCATAATACCACTCATACATGTAATCCCACTCATATGCATAATCCCACTCATACATGTATGAGTGAGTGGGATTACATGCATGGGTGAGTGGGATTACAGGTATGAGTGGGATTATGCATATGAGTGAGTGGGTTTATGAGTATGAGTGGGATTATGCATATGTGTGAGTGGGATTACAAAGCACTGCGTATCTTGACAGCGCTATATAAATAAATGATGATGATGATGTACACACGATTGGGATTACAAGTATGAGTGGGATTATGCATATGAGTGAGTGGGATTACATGTACACACGAGTGGGATTACAAGTATGAGTCGGAATGTGCATATGAGTGAGTGGGATTACATGTACATACGAGTGGGATTACAAGTATGAGTGGGAATGTGCATATGAGTGATTAGGATTGTGCATGAGTGAGTGGGATTACATGTAGGAGTGAGTAGGATTACACATATTTGCTCATAAAGTTACATTGCCAAAAAAAACTTCTGAGCAAGGTCATCAGGCGTGGCTGGATATGCAAATATAAATGATGATGTAGCGATAGAAAATGGCCGTCTGGTTGAAGCAGATCTTGCATTCAGGAAAACACTACAGTGCAGGCTAACGGAGGGGATACAGATACTACCTGACCCAATACAGAGATAATGATGCATTTTGTGTGGGGAATATGTGCCCAACCTAAAAACATGGTAAGGGTTTATAGGGTTTACATGTCCTTTAATACAAACATTCTCCAACTCTCCATAACCAGTGGCTGCAGCAAAGTATCCTCCAAATTGAATCCCTGTCATTTGTTTAAATCTGGCTCCATGATCTTTCTCCCTGTAGCTGGAGTTGGAAACAGTAAAGGGGATGTAAAAGCAAAAATAAAATCCAATACAAATCTCTACACAGTCGCCAACTGCTCTACAGGGAAAAAAACAAAGCTGTTGAGTTCTGCATGGCTTGGAAGTAAGCGGGGGCTCCCCCTGCTGTTCATAAGTATGATTGTTTTCCTGCAGAGCAGTTAGGGACCGTCTGACAATTCCTATCCACAGCAGTAAATGAAGGGGGAATTTCACTGCATACAGTCAGGTTTCTCATAAAAACAGTACACATATTTTAATTAAAGTATATTGGAGATAGGTTTCTTTTTCATTAAAGAAAGAAAAAATGGGATTCTATATTTTTTGCCTTTCCTGGTCCTTTAAATGCAGCCTCTGTCTGTTTCTAAACTGCTGGTTCAGTCTCTTGATACAGTGTAGCAGAACTGAGTCTTGCATGTGGTCTTTACAAGTCTGTTAATCAGCTGGCTTCTGGTACATTGTTTCAAAAGTCAGAACCACAGAGGAGAGAATAGAAAGGGACAGGTGACACCCCTTTCAAATAACTGGTCTACTGGCAAATACCTAATATTTTAATATACATTAGAAAGTTGCCTGAATTACAATGTATTTCATAGGCAAGACTGTGCTTTAGGTTTGCATTCCTATTAAAACAATTTACGCAGGCAAGAAGAGGAAGATGAGAAGAAGTATGATGTGTGCAAGATAGCTAAGAGCCCCCCTGCTCTGCCAGTGCCAGGGTTTGTGCAGGTGGAAGACTGGTGTAAGTTTGCGCCTCATTGAGCACCGGGGCGCACAGGGGAATTGTGTCTGCGCTACAAAGTGCTGAGTGTAACACACTGGGGATTCCTCGGCCAACAAGCCATGAAATGTTACTGCATAATTATTCTTCTACCCAGGGCCTATTAGTGTGATCCTCAAAGAAAGGAAATTAATTAGCGAGCAGCCGGGAGAGGTTAAGCATTTAAGGGACAATCATTTGGGAAAAGAAGGAGGAAGGCTCCGTGGGGACAGAGCTGCGCTTATTCCTACTGCTGAGACAGCGCTACGGCAACTTCTTCTGTGGGGACCAGGCCCGGACTGGCAATCTGTGGGTTCTGGCAAATGACAGAGGGGCTGCTATAAGGTCCCATAGAAAGTCAGTATTTAGTGGGCTGGTGGGGGCTGATTGGGCCTCTGTGTACCTGAAATGCCAGGCCTATTTTAATTCTCAGTCTGGACCTGGTGGGGACCTCAGATCCACTATTCAACATTAACGGATCGCTAGTTCTTACTATCCAGAACGATAGCCTGGTGCCGCTTCTAAGCTCTTGGCTCACACTAAGGATAATAAGCGTTAATTTCAAATGGGTTTTACTATATAAGCGACATCATCATCATTCTCACACGATCATGTACAAGAGAAATCAGGCTAAGCTTCAGGGCACATAATAATTCTTTTGTTTATTTGTTTTTATTTGTTTTCATTAGTATTTAACTCTATTGCCCTGTTAAAGCGTTGCACGGCGCAGGAGGTGCGGCAGGTATTTGCTTACAGTTCTATCGCTGGGTCTGTCAAAGAATAGAATAAAGAGAATTAAGCAGGAATATAAAACAATGACATGGGGACTCTGTGCTTCCCATTGGCAGCCACTAGGTGGCTCTGCTTCCCTAAATTCAGCTGATGCGCTTGCCATTCATTCCCACCTGTAGCCTTTCTTGTACGTTGGCCATATATATATATATATATATATGTATATTTGTGGAATATAATAACACCAGTTAACTCACGTGAACCTTATATTTATGAAAAAATAATAAAATAATAAAAGGCATTGATGTATTGTGCTTATAGGGGAGTTTGTTGCTCCTTTGTTGTTTGCAGCTACGTGCTGTACTTAGTCATAAACACCCATGATATAACCGCAGGGATCCCCAACCTTTTGAACCTGTGAGCAACATTCAGAAGTAAAAGGAGTTGGGGAGCAACACTAGCATGACAAATGTTCTTGGGGTGCCAAATAAGTGCTGTGATTGGCCATTTGGTAGCCCCTATGTGGATTGTCAACCTACACTGAGACTCTGTTTGGCAGTGCACGTGGTTTTTATACAACCAAAACTTGCCTCCAAGCCTGGAATTCAAATATAAGCTCCTGCTTTGAGGCCACTGGGAGCAACATCCAAGGGGTTGGGGAGCAACATGTTGCTCACAAGCTACTGGTTGGGGATCACTGTATTACAGTATACACGTACAAGCACACACATATACACACATATACAGTTATACACACATATACACAAGCTCACACAGACGTGTGCACAGACACACAATTGCGTATACACACACACACACACACTGGTGGAAGCTGTTTGGGCCACTATGTGGGCTGATTGGGCCTCTGTGTACCTGAAATGCCAGGGCCTATTTTAATTCTCAGTCCGGACCTGAGCCGGTTGGACTGGAGTTTGAGGGATCAGCAGGAATCGGGGCCGAGGGTCGGCAGCTCCTTTCTAAATCCTTAATCAGTGAGGAATGAATGGGGTTTGGGTTAATCCAGAAAGGAAGAAGTGGGGGGGGGGTTATTCGTTCCATTTGGGATCTACAGAACTCAAAGAAAGGAACTTCTTTGTCATCTCTCAGTAGAGACTATGTGAATGTATTTCTCTCCTGCTGAGAGCCAGGGACATGTGGTCCCAACTGGATGGTCTTCACCCCCAGTTTTAGCCTAGTTCTCCACCATTTCCAGCCCTGGTGTCATCCAGCCTCACCCACTTAACCTGGCACTTGGCACACTCTTACTCAGATTTGTCTTTACCCATGACATAGTCTCACCCACTTAACCTGCCTCACCCTTACCCACTTTGCCTGGCATAGTCTGACTTAGTCTAGCACTCAGCCTGGTTTATACTTACCCCTCTTAATAGTCTGTCTGAAATCTCCCTATCCTGTGCCTCAAAATAACCTCATTCTCTGATTCACTATCCTGTGCCTCAATTTAACCTCATTCTCTGATTCACTATCCTGTGCCTCAGTGTAACTTTATTCTCAGATTTACTATCCTGAGCAAAAAGCTTCTCGCTTATTCTCAGGTTCCTAGTGCCCCGGTCTTATCAGTCCGAGTCCCTCCTGTGATAAGTGTCAGACACAAAGGCTACACACAGTACAGCAAATCATTTCCAGTTGATTTACTTTACGGAAATTGCTGCAAATTCAAAGAACTCTATAATTATACAGCCTGTGCATTTAAATACAGGTCACATAGAAACGCCACTCACCATCTGCATCTTCAGCCAATTCAGAGGGATTCTGTGTGTATGTGTTTGAGAGAGTGTGTGTGTGTGTGAGAGAGAGTGTGAGTGTATGTGTTTGTGTAAGTGTGTGTGAGAGAGAGAGTGAGAGTGTGTGTGTGTGTGTGTGAGTGAGTGAGTGTGTGAGAGCGTGTGTTTGTGAATGTGTGAGTGTGTAAGAGTGTGGGTGTGAGAGTTTGAGTGTATGAGAGAGAGTGAGTGTGTGTGTGTGTGTGAGAGAGAGAGAGAGTGAGAGTGTGAGAGAGTGAGTGTGTGAGAGAAAGTGAGAGAGTGAGTGTGTGAGAGAGTGTGTGAGAGAGTGTGAGTGAGAGAAAGTGAGTGAGAGAAAGTGAGTGTCTGAGTGTGAGAGTGTGAGTGTGTGAGAGAGAGTGTGTGAGAGGGTGAGTGAGAGAGAGTGAGTGTGTGAGTGTGTGAGAGAGAGAGTGAGTGTGTGAGAGTGAGTGTGTGAGTGAGAGAGAGAGTGTGTGTGTGAGAGAGAGAGAGAGAGAGAGAGGGTGTGTGTGGGAGTGAGTGATTGTGAGTGAGTGAGTGACTGTGTGTGTGTGAGAGTGAGTGTGAGGGTGTGAGTTTTATGAATGTGTGAGTGTGTGAGAGTGTGAGTGTTTGAGTGTGTGAGTGTGTGAGAGAGAGTGTGAGAGAGTGAGTGTGTGAGAGTTAGTGTGTGAGTGTGTGAGAGAGAGAGAGAGAGAGAGAAAGTGAGTTTGTGAGAGTGAGTGTGTGAATGTGTGAGAGAGAGTGAGTGTGTGAGTGTGAGAGTGTGAGTGTGTGAGAGAGAGTGAGTGTGTGAGAGTGTGTGAGTGTGTGAGAGTGTGTGAGTGTGTGAGTGTGTGAGTGTGAGTGTGTGAGAGTGAGTGTGTGAGAGTGAGTGAGTGTGTGAGTGTGTGAGAGAGAGCGTGTGAGTGTGTGAGAGAGAGTGAGTGTGTGAGAGTGAGTGAGTGTGTAAGTGTGTGAGAGTAAGTGTGTGAGAGAGAGTGGGTGTGAGAGTGTGAGTGTGTGAGAGAGAGTGAGTGTGTGAGAGTGAGTGTGCGAGAGAGTGTGCGAGAGAGTGTGAGTGAGAGAAAGTGAGTGTGTGAGTGTGAGAGTGTGAGTGTGTGAGAGAGAGTGTGAGAGAGTGAGTGAGTGAGAGAGAGTGAGTGAGTGTGTGAGAGAGAGTGAGTGTGTGTGTGAGAGTGAGTGTGTGAGTGTGAGTGAGTGAGAGAGAGAGAGTGTGTGTGTGTGAGAGAGAGAGAGAGAGAGAGAGAGAGGGTGTGTGTGTGAGTGAGTGATTGTGAGTGAGTGACTGTGTGTGTGTGAGAGTGAGTGTGAGGGTGTGAGTTTTATGAATGTGTGAGTGTGTGAGAGTGTGAGTGTTTGAGTGTGTGAGAGAGAGTGAGAGTGTGAGAGAGTGAGTGTGTGAGAGTGAGTGTGAGAGTGAGTGTGCGAGTGTGTGAGAGAGAGACAGTGGGTGTGTGAGAGTGAGTGTGTGAGTGTGTGAGAGAGAGTGTGAGTGTGAGTGGGTGTGAGAGAGTGGGTGTGTGAGTGAGTGAGTGTGTGAGAGTGAGTGTGTGAGAGTGAGTGTGTGAGTGTGTGAGAGAGAGTGTGTGAGAGTGAGTGAGTGTGCGAGGGTGAGTGTGTGAGTGTTTGAGAGAGAGTGTGTGAGTGTGTGAGAGAGAGTGAGTGTGTGAGAGTGTGTGAGTGTGTGAGAGTGTGTGAGTGTGAGAGAGTGAGTGTGTGAGTGTGTGAGAGAGAGACAGTGAGTGTGTGAGAGTGAGTGTGTGAGTGTGTGAGAGAGAGTGAGTGTGTGTGAGTGTGAGTGTGTGAGAGAGAGTGTGTGTGTGAGTGAGTGAGTGTGTGAGTGTGTGAGAGTGAGTGTGTGAGAGTGAGTGTGTGTGTGAGAGTGAGTGTGTGTGTGAGAGTGAGTGTGTGAGAGTGAGAGTGTGAGTGTGAGTGTGTGAGAGTGAGTGTGTGAGTGTGTGAGTGAGTGAGTGTGTGAGAGTGTGTGAGTGTGTGAGTGTGTGAGAGAGAGTGTGTGAGTGTGAGTGTGTGAGAAAGAGTGAGTTTGTGAGAGTGAGTGAGAGTGTGAGTGTGTGAGAGTGAGTGAGTGTGTGAGTGTGTGAGAGTGAGTGTGTGAGTGTGTGAGAGAGAGTGAGTGTGAGAGTGTGTGAGAGAGAGTGAGTGTGTGAGAGTGAGTGAGTGTGTGAGTGTGTGAGAGAGAGTGAGTGTGTGAGAGTGAGTGAGTGTGTGAGTGTGTGAGAGTGAGTGTGTGAGAGAGAGTGAGTGTGAGAGTGTGAGTGTGTGAGAGAGAGAGAGTGTGTGAGAGTGAGTCAGTGTGTGAGTGTGTGAGTGTGAGTGTGTGAGAGTGTGAGTGTGTGAGAGAGAGTGAGTTTGTGCTGCTAATCCTGGATGCAGAGTAGTTAGGTACATGTCTTTCTCTAAGAAACATTCACGTGTCAGAGGCTCCATCAACGGAATAGATCGGATTTATCAAAAAAGAGGAACCAATTTAATTTTGTGTTATCATTGTCTGCAAAGCTTTGAGGCTGAGTGCAGGTCCGGACTGGCAATCTGTGGCTTCTGGCAAATGCCAGAGGGGCTGCTGTAAGTTGCCATAGACACTCACTATTTAGTGGGCTGGTTGGGTCTCTGTTAAGTGAAATGTCAGGGCCTATTTTGTATCCCAGTCCAGACCTGACTGAGTGTATTGTTAGTTGGTGTGTGTGTGTGTGTAAGTGTGTGTGTTTGTACTGTTTATCCTCTCATACAATATATCACCCAGTCACAGGTCCGTCATGTAAAACAGTGCAATGGGTTAAACCAAACTAAAGTCATTTCAGGCTACTGAGTAAATATATTGATAGACATCACGGTATGACCCGAGGTCACTGGATCTGTTGGCTTTGAACTAAAGCAAGTGACTAGTCCTGACGCCCCAAATGGCCAGCATCACTTTCATACATAAGCCTGGCGCAAAGCTGCTGCCCTGTAGATCGAGTGTGTATTACCTTATGCCCTGCGTCATTTCACTGGGACTAAACCACGAATCACCAACCTGTAGCTCCCCAACTGTGTATTTCCACTAATATTCACTGCTTCCCTCCAGCAGCCTTGGGCTGTGTAACAACAGCTGACGGGCCGCGAGATGCACCTAAACTCCACGTACAGGACTGTGAGACTAACAAACTCCTTCCTGGGCAGCAGAGCTTGGGGCCAGGGAGTTGGCAAATTTGCGCTGTAATTTTATTTGTTATATAGTGTTGGGGATTAAAAAAAAAAATAATACCCCCTCCTGTTTTATCCACTTATTCATGCATTCTATTCAATATATTACACTGCATCTTTCTTTTATCCTCTCCTATATTAATGTTGTGTATTACGCCTCCTATTCATTATCTTATTTCCCTATGTTCCATACTCCTTTTCGTTCTAGTTATATATCCTTCTGTCTGTCTGTCTGTATGTCCCTCTCTGTGTGACCATTTATGTATATTGTTTGCTTACCTACCTGTCGATCGATTTAACATGAGTTCAGACACAGTTACAAGTTTCCCTTTTGTACAACAAGTGAGAAATGCCCAGTGTAGAAGGTATGGCACCCTGCCCTGATATTGTTTATTAAAATGTCCAAAACATAGCTTTTTGGCCCCAAGTGGACCCAGAGAAAGAGAAAAAAAATAACTATCTGTGACTGTGTTACCAGCATGAGTCTGATTGCTAGCCTCTCTGCCTACCTTCTTTATTTACAACTGATTATGATACTATTCTGCACCAGATCCTGCACCAGTCACACGATGAAAAGCAATATATAGCTGCTATTTAGCAGATTAGTGCAATAATAATATTAATAATAATAATAAAAATAATAATAATGCTATAAAGTTTTGTATTCATTGTAAATGACTAAATACTCGTTTGTCTTTTATAAAAATTCACATGTTGCTGCCTCCATAGAGATTTCCATATCTAATTCATAGATCTAAATATATCAGCCTTGTTACTGGCTTTGCTTCCATCCACTGACCCTCTACCAAAATGTATGATGGGGAGTAAAGAAGTTCCCTGTAATTATAATAACGTACTCTTTATTAAACTAGGCTATCGTGTATAGTCAAGGGGAATAGAAGAAGAAGAAGAAAGAAGAAAGAAGAAGAAGAAGAAGAAGAAGAAGAAGAAGAAGAAGAAGAAGAAGAAGAAGAAGAAGAAGAAGAAGGAAAAAGAAGAAAGAAGAAGAAGAGAAGGAGAAAAAGAAGAAGAAGAGAGAAGAGAGGAGAAAAGGAGAAAAAGAAAAAGAAGAGAGAAGAAGGAGAAAAAGAAGAAGAAGAAGAAGAAGAAGAAGAAGAAGGAGAAGAAGGAGAAGAAGGAGAAGAAGGAAGAAGAAGAAAAAGAAGAAGGAGAAGAAGAAGAAAGAAGAAGAAGATGATCATTCTTAATTTAACTAATTCTACTACATTGTAATACACATTGTCGGGGCCATTATAAAGAAAATAGATTTTCAATATAGAAATAGGAAAATAACATGATTTCAGATTTATTTCTAACGAATAATCGCCATGGAATTCGGTGCTTATTGTTCCCCAGCAATGTTCCTAAACAAGTAGCAAGTAAAGCCGGAGCCACAAAGCATGAATTCATATCCCCATTAATAAAACACATATAGACACAATTAAAAAAAATAATCTTTACATCCGTCTTTTCTTTCCAGCGTTTATTAATACCATTATTTAAAATATTACAAATAAAACCAATTACACTTCATGCATTTATAATGCAATCTTAAAACGTCCCAGCGAAAGGCTTTTTTTTTTTTTTCATTTCAATGTGAAATATCCAAATTATTTCAACATTACAACAAGAGGAGAAAAAACAGTCTGCAGCTTCTGCAAACTATGGATATCTTCTTGTCAGTGGCTGTTTAATATTCTGTGTTTTTTTTTGTTTTGTTTTTTATTCATCATTATTTTTAACATTTTTTTTCTTTACTTTTTTTTTTTAATTTGACATTAGCAAGAAATACACAGGCCACCTACAGTATAATGAGCATGTGAGTATTTGGGGGTTGTCACTTGTAATGAAATCAGAGGAGGACTGTTACTTTAGCTATACCAGCA
Organism: Xenopus laevis; assembly: GCF_017654675.1. Taxonomy (NCBI): domain Eukaryota; kingdom Metazoa; phylum Chordata; class Amphibia; order Anura; family Pipidae; genus Xenopus; species Xenopus laevis. The sequence goes on from NC_054381.1 coordinate 40,027,560, forward strand.
ATGGCAAACAACATGCTCCATTAAATAAAATGGCATTCAACATTAATCAAACATCGCTTTGCAATTTCCCCTAAAGATTATTCCTATCTAAAATTCATACTCAAGCAAAACTAAAACTCCTCAAAGTGATTTTTTTGTTTTGTTTTAGAAACACTTCAAGGGACGAATTAACCAAAATAAAATAAAATAAACTTCAGTTAGCTGTAACAATAACTCGATGTATTTCGTTGTGGTGACAAAAAGAAAACTGTTGCTCTTCTATATATATATTTCAAATATTTACTGCGATTTATGTACAAGAAAAATACTATACAGATGGGTTCCCCTCACATTTTGAAGGCAGCCTTTTAAAAGAGACGAATTTCCACAGCTATTAGATTATTTTTTTTATTTTATCGTTATTATTTATAATTTAATTTGATGGTTGCTGGGCAAGAACCTGCAAAATAAACTCTATGCCCAGGACAGGGAAAGTGAGGGTGGGGGAGGGGGGTTATTATTATTTTTTATAACCAAAAAAAGTGAACTACATTAAGCAAATGTGAGCACCTTCTTGGAAAACAGATAGAAAGTGTAAAAATACAAGGGGTTCTTCTCAGTTCAGATATGATAGGAGGAAAAGTGAAGCACAAGTAAATAACATTGTTTAGTCCTATTTAGGAACATCCCAATGTGTCTGAAAGAGAAACGAGTACAGAAAGTAGAAAGTCTGATCTATGAGTCGCCCAAGTCAGTATCATTGAGCAGCTACCTCTGGCACTCACAGGGTTAAAGAGTGAGGCTGATAGGGGAAAGTATTTACAGTTCTCTCTGAAGGATCAAGTGCATTTTACATGGGACTTTAATATCAGGATATGAGGTTTTCCTAGACTGATCTGGCTTCCTGCTTGCGACAGGGCGACAGAATCGCAGCTGAATGGAAATTGCTGCAACTGAACCATTTCATAGAACTTTGCAAGGCTTGCTGCACAACAGGGCACACACACAATATAATGTGGCATTTCCAGGCTCCATTCAAACATTGGTTGAGACTGCAGGGTGGGTATAGTATATAGTTTTAGTAAATGCATTAGTAGTGGCCACCTGATGCCACCCAGCAGCCCCCCACAGCCCCCCACACAGCAGAGAACTTGTCCTTATTAGTCACCTTCTTGTCCCCTTGAACAAAGCAGGGAGGGTGTGGGGGGAATTAGTTTCCACAATTTTGGACAAATCCTTGAAAACGACTTTTTTGATGTGCTAAGTGGGGCTCATTTGTGCAAGAAAGGAGTCAAGCTGCGGGGGAAGAATGAGAGTTAGTGGCAAGTCCGTGGCCTTATACAGTGGCCACTGAGTGTCCGGGGCTACTGGGGGGACTTTACTCCAAGCCATTGCGGTCAGGGGGGTGCAGGAGGTCCGGGGAGTGGCAGGTGGGGCTAGTGGAGGGGCTGTGCTCGCTGTCGGTGTCGCTGCCCTTCTTGCTGCCGCTGCCTGGTCCTGTAGAGCCTGTGCTTCCTCCCCCGACACTGTGAGTTTTGACGTGTTTGCTGAGGTGGTCGCTGCGCATGAATCGCTTGTTGCAGACAGGGCAGGCGAAGCGCTTCTCCCCGGTGTGGGTGCGCAGGTGCCTCTGCAGCTCGTCTGAGCGAGTGAATCTCTTGCCGCAGAAAAGCCAGTTGCAGACGAAGGGCCGCTCCCCGGTGTGCCAGCGCAAGTGCGCTTTTAGATGCGACGTTTTGCCGTAGACTTTGCCGCAGCCCGGGATGTGACAGCTGTGCAAGCCTTTCCTTCTCAGACTGGCCCCGGCGGGACCCAACCTCTCGGCTTCCTGACAGTTGGGGCAGTCACAGGTGGCTCTGCCCGAGTAGCGACGGGCTGAGGAGCGTGGAGACCCCCCCAGGGGCCCGGTAGGTGCCAACATGGAGCCCGCAGATAAAGGGGAGGAGGATGGGTCAGGGTAGGAGCCAGGTCCAATGACAGGTTTAAATCCGTCCATCAAGTGCTGCCCTCCAGGGCTCAGTAAGTGGCTGCCCCCTCCACCACCACCGCTGCCTGTCCCGGCCGCTCCCCCTCCGCTTCCAACACCACCGCCGCCTCCAGTACTGAAGTGTCCCAGTCCGGCCGCACTGTAGTCCGTGCCATATCCCCCCAGAGGGGAGTGGAGGGAGCCCTGCAGAGCCCCGGGATGGAGAGCGGCACCGGCCCCTGGACTTTGCACATCGATCCAGCCGGCTCCAACTTCCCACCAGCTGGAGGCCCCTCCGGCCGCAGCCGCACTCACTTCCCCGGGGTGCGAGGGTTTGAACCAGGACTCGTAGGGGTGCGCCATGCCCACCCGGGGGTAGATACTCTGCAGTCCGTCTACTGAAGCGTGAACCTTGGACAAGAACACCGGCTGATGGTGGGAAGCGGCTGCTGCTGCCGCCGCCGCTGCAGCTGCTGCCGCCGCCGCTGCCTCTTGGGACCCCCCGCTTACCGGGAACACAGAGTACTCGTTAGCAAAGGGGGAGGCGGCTGACATTGATCCGCTGCTCCCTCCGCCTCCACTACCGCCGCTTCCTCCAGAGGTGAGTGAGAAGGCGCTGGACCCGGGGGAGCCTCCGCAGCTGAAAGAGTCCGAAACTAGGGCAGCCGCCGCGGCAGCCGCAGCCGCAGCAGCCGCCGCCGCTGCAGCACTGGAGGACGAGGATCCGTTTGCGCTTCTGGACGAGCCCCCAACACTGAAGCCGGAGAGAGAGCCTGAAGCCAGAGTGCAGCTGCTGGAGGTGGAGGATGAGCGTTTCCATGGGTGAAAGCCCTTCCCAAACGAGCCAGACGTGTCCGACAGGGAGGACGGGGAAGGGCTGGGGCTGCCGATCTTGTTACAGGTGGCGGCCAACATGGCCAGGGGAGTGGATCCCAAGCGGGGCTCTTCCTGGGGAGAAACAAGGAGACACGGAGAGGGGAACAATTACTAACTCACATTTCTTACAGGACAGAGAAATAGCACTGGGGCGCAAAGTACAATGTTTATTCTAATAGCTGAACTATAGGACACACACTCACTGCACTGACCCACACTCACACTCTTCACAACTTTGTCTACAGCACTGGCAGTGTTTCTGTTGAAAGGTTTATCAACGATTTTATACAGTTTTATATCAACACTGGATTTGAACACAATATCGTTTCACCCTGTGCTAAAATGTCACACAGTTATACTGGGAGGGTATTTAGTAAAATGTTGCTAAGTTTCACCCACTGCAGCAGGCGATCAAATAAGTAAAACAAAGTTGCACAGACAGCAGCGCACAGTTTAGCTACAAGCCACAAAGTTGCAAACTATCCCTAGCTGTGCGATTTCCAGGTCGGAGCCAGAGTTTGTACCCAGAGCAACTCGCCCACAGCCTGCTAAGCGCTACCGCTGAATTCAGATTCAAGGGGTGGTTCACCTTTAAGTTAACTTGTAGTATGTTATAGAATGGCCAATTCTAAGACCCTTTTCAATTGGTCGTCATTATTTTTTTTTTTTTTTTTTTTACAGTTTTTTAATTATTTGCCTTCTTCTTCTGACTCTTTCGAGCTTTCAAATGGGCTTCGCTGACCCCATCTAAAAAAACAAATGCTCTGTAAGGCTACACATTTATTGTTATTGCTACTTTTTATTACTCCTCTTTTTATTCAGGCCTCTCCTATTCATAGTCCAGTCTCTTCTTAATATCAACAAGAACTTTAGAACAGCACCACTTTATCAATGCATGGTTGCTAGGGTCATTTGGACCCTAGCTACCAGATTCCTTAAAATTTGAAATTTTTTATTATTTGTGGTTTTTGAGTTATTGGGCTTTTTATGTAGCAGCTCTGCAGTTTTCATTAAAATGCAACTGATGAATAAAAAGCGAAAATAACTCAAAAACCACAAATGAAAAAAAGAAAAGAAAACCAATTGCAAATTGTCTCAACATCATACTAAAAGTTTACTCAACGTTGAACAACCCCTTTAATTGGAATAAAATCGATCCAGGACCTGGGGGCATCTCTAAACAAAGGCTAAAAAAAATCATAAGATAATTCGAACCCAAAAAACATAAGATAATTCGAACCCTAAATCAAGTTATTGTGAGTGGAACATTTGCATTCATATTAAACGCGCATTTGAATTTAATTCGCATTGACGCTGGTTCCATTCGTAAACATCCAAGGAAAATATAAAATATCCCAGAACATAAATCCCTTTCTTGGATGATTTTTTTTTTCTTGTTTTCGTTTCCTACTAACTTTCTATACAACAAGATAATGACAAAAATGAACTGTAACATTTGCGACATGAAAAGGCCAAACATTTAAGTGCGCAAAAACGAAATGCAACTTGTAGCGCTTGTGTGTGTGTTTGTGTGTTTGTGTGTGCAGCTCCCAGGCTGGGGAACGAGAGGGGAATGAGAGTAGGAATAAAAGGAGAGGGCACGTACCTGGCAGAGGAGAAGGCAGCGGGTTATGCCAGTAGAAAGTCGAGCCTATAAACCTGTACTCATGTACCGAGCCTGTAGCGCCGCGCTCAATGCTTCTTGCTCCAAAAGCCCTTAATACCTTATCCAAAGTGACTCGGCCCCCTTTAAGTTCCTTCCTTTTTTTTTTCCTCCTCTCTCCACTCCCTTGTACTAAAACCACTCAATAGGAGACTGATCGCCCCTGTCTGGACCCAGGGCTATTTTAACCCCCTCCAAACAGGCAGTAAAAAAAAAAAAAAAGAAAAAGGGGGGAAGAAGAAAAGAACTAATTAAAGCGACAAGAAAATCCTCAGACTCACCCCTAGTAGAGAAGTTGCCATCACAAAAGTGCCCTCCTCAGAGGATCTTTTTTTATATGTATAAATCAGAGCAGTGTTTTTTTTAGAGGTGTGCAATACAATGATCAGTTCCGCCCATTCCTCCTCAATTGTAGCTCCTCTCTGGCTTTGAAGTAGCGCTGAGTGGCAGCCCACCAATCAGCCTCAGCGCCGAACCTCTCAGGCCCTGTGCCACGTGATGTCATCCCCACAGCCCGGACAGCCCACTCCCCAGCAAAGGGGAGCACTGGGAGCAAGAGGGAGGAGAAGCAATACAATGACATTTCCCCAGTGGCTCCCCCCAGCCCTTTCCAGGCACTTATTCTTCTCCCAGTACATGTTCCTTTCTTGTCAATGTTGTTAAAGAACCCACTTTTAGTCTGGGAACTTCCATTTTCTGTTTCTAGGGGATGTGAATATACTTTTATGTGAAAGGTCTGGGCTGGAAGGGGTAGATGCCCAAAAGGTAGACCTTTAGCTGGTGATCAGTAGATATCAAGACTCTGACAGCTTGTCTAAATCACCCTCCGGTTTCATGCTTTATTTCAGATATTTATTATGTTACGGTTACATAAGAAATAGTTTTGTTAAATATACCAATATACATTTTCCCTTTAATCAGTATTTAAAGGGCAACTCAACCTCAAAATAAAAATAAACCCATAATTCTAAGCAACTTTCCAATATACATGAATTAAACATTTTAAGTGCTTTTAAAGTTATTTCTAACTATGATTGCTATACAAAGCAGCATTTTCTTAACTCCTGGTTGTTACTTTTTAAACAATGTTGCAAAAGTCTTGGTTCCCCAGCAAAGAAAGGTCTGTTAATCAGTTGCCTTGTCTTACACTGTATCAACAGTCTTGGCCATCAGGACAGGTAGTAGAAAGGCAATTTTTGTAGTCAGCACTCACCCACTTATCCACCTCTTAATGTTTAGGCGGTGTCCAGTGGCCCACAGTCCTACCGGCTTCATAAATACTCCAATATATGACACAGCTCCGTTCAGGTAGTAGAAAGGGACAGACAAAAACTGCTTTCAATAGCAATACATGTACAAATAACTTTAAAACCATGACTCATTATAAAATGAATGTATATTGCAAATTTGCTTAGAATTACGTTTTCTTTTATTAGGCATTTTTTATTTTGGGGTTGACTTGCCCTTTAAATAATATTTTCAATGGAACAGAATTCTAACCATGTTTTTATGGATGTGGCTCATAATGGGACAACACCACTAAAAGTAGACCTCAAATTAGTATTTGGGTAATCCTGGGGTAGGTTGTGTCAGGTCCAGTGAATAACTCTAATGGGGCATTACCATTAATCAGCATTACCAGCACTTACAGAGTTAAAGAAAACTTTGCTAATTGTTTATTTAGCCTTAGAGACACTATTCCCATCATGCACCCCTGCAGGTTTGATCTGTTAACTGTAGGGGGACATTGGTCACTTGCAGTTGCTCAGCCGATCCCCTGTGGCACCTCTGAACTTTTTTTTTTCCCACTGAGGGTTAAACTGTACACTACTTTAGCTCTAATTAACAAGATAGTGGCAGGGGGATAAGGCAAGACATGACATTGCACTGGGGACATTGGTTGCTCTGGGGAGCAGTTTGACATGCCCATATTCTGCCCACACCTGGGGCACAGACAAGGGACTTGTTTGCATTGTCTTATTGAACTGATTTTATAATTCATACAGTCCCCTTAACTGTGGGCCACCTAGACAGCCTCTATATCCAAGGACAAACCCATATTTTATTCAGCCTGGCAGTGCCACACTAGTGGGTGTCCTATTATCCACGCTGGAATTGAATAGTTATAAAAATGACAGTTTAAGCTCGGAGAAGCTGTTGATATAACTATTAATCACAGGAGCTGGGCTGCCCAGACAAAGCATTACTGTGCCACCTCCCAGCAGGCGGCATCTGACTGTCACAGGGCAAAGTTCCTCCCTGACAGACCCAGAGCATGCGCTCCTCTCTCCCTGCAAAAGCGGTGCCAATTGATTTCGGCGGGGGAGTATAGTCCCTGTTAGGACATGATACCTATTGATGTGAGGGGAGTGAGAGGCACCTTACACCCCTCTGATTGAGATGGGAAGCGTGGAGCCAAATGAATGGGCCGCTTTCTCCCTGCGCTCTGACTGATTTCAGCCTGTAGAGAAGGCGTGTCTGCCCGGCCCAGAAGGAGGGAGAGGTGGGACCAGGAGGAGACTCCCGTTTAACAAATAAAAAAAGAATTAACTTCATTGCTTTGACTTGCTCCTGTAATGATATTCATCCCCGGGACCTAATACACACTTGTTTAAACCTCCAGCCTTAACCCTGTCGCTGCTAGTCGCTGCAGCTGCCTTACTGGCGGGGAAAGGGTTAATTCGTCCGGCTGATCTCCAAAGCCGTCAAACACGTCATTTCTTTAACTGAACCCGTGTGTTCGATTCGTAAGAGAAGATGAAGAAATAGAACAATAAAATGAAAGGCCACATATATGAAACAAATTGATTTATTAGACGTATTGCTTGTTGCCAAATACGGGTTAAATCTGATAGCATTCCTGACTATATACAATAAATCTATTTATCTTTTCATTCTTGACCCTGTTTATAATTAATCTACCACATATATAGCTTTTTCCTTAGCACTATCTATCTATCTCTCTCTCTCTCTCTCTCTCTCTCTCTCTCTCTCTCTCTCTCTCTCTCTCTCTCTCTCTCTCTCTCTTTCTATCATCTATCTATCTATCTATCTATCTATCTATCTATCATCTATCTATCAATTATCTATCTATCTATCTATCTATCTATCTATCTATCTATCTATCTATCTATTGTTTATCTATCTATCTATCTATCTATCTATCTACCTACCTACCTACCTACCTACCTATCTATCTATCTATCTATCTATCTATCTATCTATCTATCTATCTATCTATCTATCTATCTATCATCTATCTCTATCTGTCTTTATCTATCTATCGGTATACTTTTCTGTATCATGAAATATCTTATTTATCCTTTGTTTCCTCTTTATCTGATTCTGTCATCTATCTACTTTCGTGTATATCCAGCGTCCATCAATTTATTTTTCTATCCTGTGAAATATCGTGTCCTCTCTCTCTCTCTGATTCTATCATCTATCATTTACCTCTTGCCTGTCGATTTGTTTATCTACCATGTTATCCCTTCCACCCATCTCTCTTTCTAATCTGTCATCTATATATTTTCTATTTTTATAATCTAGCAATATTAAAATCTATCTATCATCTATCTATCTATCTATTATCTATCTATCTATCTATCTCTATCTATCTATCTATCTATCTATCTATCTATCTATCTATCTATCTATCTATCTATCTATCTATCTATCTATCTATCTATCTATCTATCTATCTATCTATCTTTGCCCATCCATTTACTCGATGAATCATGTACTACAAATAGCAGAATGTCTCAGAGCCCAAGCACAGCGATTAGCATCCATTTCCCAGAGCCGATTGCGCTGGGCGCAGATGAGTGAGAGGTGCAAGGCGCAGTAGGCAGCGGTGTGTGCGCACATTTGTCAGTCAGTGTGAGAGAAGCTGTTGCTTGAGTCGGGAGCAGCGATCCTGCACTGTCTGCCAGATTAGTATTCCGAGCGCATCTGCAGCATAAATTTCATTTGAATTTCAAATTTAATAAAGCAGGAGGTTTTTAATCATCCCTGGTTTTATTTGGTTGATATTAACATGCTTATTGACCGGGGCTGTTGACCAGTTTGATCATTACAGGACAGCAAAAAGTTAATTAAAACGACCACAGCTCCTTAATCATATCATCTGCCTCATCCCTGTCGCTGCCTTTATTACAGCCTATGATGGATGGGATCCCTGATTAATTTCTCTGTTTCTCCCATTTGGAAAACAGCTTTTGGGACTTCGTTTACATCCTGGGGAGAACCTTCCTAAAATCAACTAGTTTTCTCCTTCTATCCAGCCCTGGTGGCTGCACATGGGGCCCTCCTTCTCCAAACCCCTGTGTCTGCACCCTCATTCCCATCAATAGCCCGGGCATTATCCTGGCACAGACAGACACTTGTAGGGTACAGACTAGCAGCCTATAGAGTAGTGTAATGGGCACGTTAGTGGGCAAGAGGACGGTTTAGTGTGGGCACAGGAGAAGAGAGTTTACACGGTATAATGTGGCTACATTTGTGCAGAGAAATATAAAGCGCATGATGTGGGCACACTGGGGTGACAGTTTGGGCTCATGATGAGGTTGAACAGCTTAATATAACGTTGGCACTTTGGGTGACAGTGTATATTATTTAGGGTATAAACTGGGCACTTTAGGGAGAAAGAACAAAGTATAGTCTGAGCAGTGCACTTTAGGGTAAAATAATCAGTGGGCTTTATAGTGTGAACGCCTGATTAACCAACATTACATGTTTCTACATAACCAGATAAGCAATAAGTCACAAGGGAGATATGATTGCATTGAACTGTAGGAGTAGGGGTCAGGGAGAGAGGGAGGGATAGGGAATAGTACATGGTGTATAACACAGCACATACACACTACCGACTTCTTCTAATCAAGTCTCATACACTCATATGAATTATATGCCTGCAACACACAGACTAACAAACAAGCAATTCTCATTTTCTGTCTTTTTTGAATTGTATTAAAATACAGCAGTACAGGAATTGCAGCTTACTATACTTGACTTACTATACCTGCACAAGCACCCTCATCACAATACAAATACAACCCCATACAAACAAACTGCTGCCACTGTCACTCACACACTTTCCTCTCCTGCTCCTCAGATGCCTATTTGTAATCATTGTTAAAATCGAATAAAACGACCAGATCTGTCACAAAGAGCAACAATGAATAAAAAAAAAAGCAAAATAAAAATGTATCCGATTGTGTCGGACGTACCTGGGTGGACAAGTAAAAAGTATTAATGGATCTATGTGCTCAGTAAGTACCTCGGTGGAGTAGTTGCAAGCAGAGCTCCTTCCTTTCTCCAATTAGGCAGATCTGCTCCTATTTCTCACTCCCTTCCTATCAGTGCCACTTCATATTCTCCAAGTGCTTGATCCCCCCACCTGCTAATCGCACTTACATCTATTTGTCCTACTCCAACCAAACCCACGGCTTCTTCCCAGGGCTGCACTGTATCTTGTATTAAGCAAAACGCATCAAAATCCCACGTCTCATTAACTCTTCTGGGCGAATTTACTGCACTCGTGGGTTAAATGCCGCGACAAATTGCTCTTCTCGAAATCTTTGTGCCCAGTAATAATACATACCCATAATATATGTCTGTCTGGGACTGTATGCACTCACTAAATGAAGCATGTACATTTAGTAAGATTAAAATCTATGCCATTCACTTATAACCCTACAAATCATAGCAGGGAGACCTGGGCAGGTACTAGGACTCAATAAAAAGATGGATAGAAATAAATTCTCCTGGTCAGTCCTCCTTACAGCATCTGGGGAGCAGCCAGCAGTTTTCCCTTTTTCTTTAAAAGGGCTGGCACACGAAAACTGCTTTTTTTTGCACAATAACTGAATATATTATTATTATTTCATAATTAATTTATTATTAATAATAATTATAATAAAAAATAATAAATAACAATAATAATGCTACCTACTACTACTACTAATATTAATAATACTAATATTAATAATAATAATAACAATAATAATTAAACAACTTTAAGTGCCTTTAAAGTTATCAGTAAATACAGTGCTACGCAATATGTTTGCGCTATATAAATACATGTTAATAATAATAATAATCATAATAAAAATAATAAATTCAATTGCTACTGAAAGCAGTATTCCTTTCTCCTTTTCTGTTCTCTGCACTCTCTCCTGGTTCTGACTCAGTAGCAGCTGTCAGTTTTGCTCCAAGTCTGTTGATCAGCTAGAGTCTGGTACATTGTTTCAGGAATCAGATGGAAGAATGGAAAGAGCCAATGTATATTGGAAAGTTGCTCTTAATTATATATATTTTTTTTGTTCATTATCCAAACAACAGTTTTAAGGTGATGGGCCCCTCCAACAATCTTGTGCTGTACAGAAGAGGAATTTACTGTGTTTTGAACAGAAACAGTCAACGATGAAAAAGTGACATTTAATGGCGCCTGTGCCATTAAATGGCACTTTTTCACCGTTGACTGTTTCTGTTAAAAAGCAGTAAATTCCTCTCCTGTACAGTATTGATTCTGTCTCAGAGAAGAGGAAAGGCTTCCAGATTGCACGACGTCTCCCCCAGACGGGTTACAATTGCAATCGCACTCGCCCAAGATAAATGTTACTTTGGGAACGGACTTTAATTACACATCATCTACGAGCCGCTCAGAGTTTACAGGTTTAAATACATGTGCACCTTCCAATCATACGATTGGGGGGTGACTAAGAACCAAGGTGTATTTGAGGAAATAAAAAATATAGACATATTTGACAAAAAATAAGCAAACACATATTTAGGTTGTTAATGGCCATAGACGTAACAATTACGATCTTTCTTGGAAAAGATCTTTCCAAGAAAGATCGTTCGTTTCAATACACACGTGTAGAGCTGAATCGGCAGATATACAGGTAGATATACAGGTAGAAACAATAGAATTCTACCTGTATCTGACGATTCAGCACTAACAATGGGCGATGTTTGGGTCCCTTCAAAGGCACCCGATCAAAATTTTCCGTCCAGCCCGATCGACGAGCCGACCGATATCCAAGTCTTCTGCCGATATCGGTCGGCTCTTTTTCCACCATACACGCAACGAATATCGGACGAAAATTCGTTTCGTACGATATTATCTGTGCGTCTATGGCCACCTAGTAGAAAATTAAAATGGTCAAAAAACAAAATTGCCTGCTGCCTTCAGTTGCTTAGATTGCTGGACTGTGAGAAAAAGATAAAAATATATGGGCAAACCATAAAACCAAATTATATCTATCATCGATCTATTTTTCTACTATCCCTCTCTCTCTCTTTCATCATCATCATCATCATCATCATCATCATCATCATCATCATCATCATCTGTCTATATCTCTCTATCTCTCTATCATATTATATACACACATGTACATGCACACGCACAGTATCCATTTATTTACTAAGGTATATACACAGATTATTGAATTATGACGAAATTATATATATATATTTGAAAAGATAAAAAGACATTGAACAAACCATCTGTGAGGAAGATAACAAGCACTGACCAAAACGTTGGCCCATTATTTTGTTTAAAATAGACACGTCTGTTTTCTCTTTCTCTGTATATATCACACAACGTTCATTTATTTACTCCGTTAACTAAGTTACAGACAGGCATTATTGAATAATACACTATGAATTACTGGCAGGGACACCCTTTGCATACACTATAATATACAAACCGACGCGCCACATAAATTCAATTCCATACAAGACTAGTAGACACGCAAACAGCAATTTACGCAGGCGCAATTCTCACACAAGCGCAAAGTTTACTGAGTTACAGGCAGAGAAACGCACATATAAGACAGACACGCTTGTAATGCAGTTATTATGTGCCTATTCCTCTCGTCGGCATAAAGATAACTAACCCTATAACACGAGTGAATATGTAGAAAGGATTCTATTCACTTTACACTCCGGATCTAATATGTTGCACTGGATAATAAGGAGAGCACAGCAGCCTTTCTCCTATAGAAACCAATTATAATTACCAGTCAGAGCAATTAGCTGCCTATCAGGAAGCCATTAGATCACTCAATGTAGCATAAATAATGCGAATAATTTCGCAACAAAAAGAGGACAGGAGAGCAGGGATTCGAGAACTAGGCAATGGGATTCCGGCTCACGATTTAAAGTCTGCTGTCTGGGCAAATATAGGACTTGCCTTGTAGAACCATGGTTCTGAGTCTATAACTCCCAGGCACCTATACCGATGTCTTGCACAATCATGGTTCTGAGTATAACTCCCAGGCACCTATATTGTTGGCTTGCACATTCATGGCTCTGAGTCTTTAATTCCCAGGCACCTATACTGATGGCTTTGACTTATGGTTCTGAGTCTATAATTCCCAGGCCCCTATACTGATGACTTGCACAATCATGGTCCTGAGTTTATAACTCCCAGGCACCTATACTGATGACTTGCACAATCATGGTCCTGAGTTTATAACTCCCAGGCACCTATACTGATGACTTGCACAATCATGGTCCTGAGTTTATAACTCCCAGGCACCTATATTGATGGCTTGCACAATCATGGTTCTGAGTATAACTCCCAGGCACCTATATTGATGGCTTGCACATTTATGGTTCTGCGTCTATAAGTCCCAGGCACCTATACTGATGTTTGCACAATCATGGTTCTTAGTCTATAACTCCCAGGCACCTATATTGATGGCTTGCACAATCATGGTTCTAAGTATAACTCCCAGGCACCTATATTGATGGCTTGCACATTTATGGTTCTGAGTCTATACTGTAACTCCCAGGCACCTATACTGATGACTTGCACAATCATGGTTCTTTGTCTATAACTCCCAGGCACCTACACTGATGGCTTGCATAATCATGGTTCTTAGTCTATGAATCCCAGGCACCTTTACTGAGGGCTTGCACAATCATGGTTCTGAGTATAACACCCAGGCACCTATATTGATGGCTTGCACACTCATGGTTCTTAGTCTATAACTCCCAGGCACCTATACTGATGGCTTGCACAATCATGGTTCTTAGTCTATAACTCCCAGCCACCTATACTGAGGACTTGCACAATCATGGTTCTGAGTATAACTCCCAGGCACCTATATTGATGGCTTGCACATTTTTGGTTCTGAGTCTTTAACTCCCAGGCACCTATACTGATGACTTGCACAATTATGGTTCGTAGTCTATAAATCCCAGGCACCTATACTGATGGCTTGCACAATCATGGTTCTTAGTCTACAACTCCCAGGCACCTATACTGATGGCTTACACAATCATGGTTCTTAGTCTATAACTCTCAGGCACCTATACTGATGGCTTGCACAATCATGGTTCTTAGTCTACAACTCCCAGGCACCTATACTGATGGCTTAAACACTCATATTTCTTAGTCTATAACTCCCAGGCACCTATACTGAGGGCTTGCACAATCATGGTTCTGAGTATAACTCCCAGGCACCTATATTGATGGCTTGCACATTTATGGTTCTGAGTCTATAACTCCCAAGCACCTATACTGATGACTTGCACAATCATGGTTCGTAGTCATATAACTCCCAGGCACCTTTACTGATGGCTTGCACAATCATGGTTCTTAGTCTATAACTCCCAGGCACCTTTACTGATGGCTTGCACAATCATGGTTCTGAGTCTATAACTTCCAGGCACCTATACTGATGGCTTGCACAATCATGGTTCTGAGTCTATACCTGCACCCATACTGATGACTTGCACAATCATGGTTCTGAGTATTATGCCCACACACATATAATAAAGCCAGTGGCATAACTAGATGTTCCTGGGTCCCACAGTAAGTGATTTTAGGGCCTCCAACATATCCAGACGTTGTCCTGTTTTACAAATATATGTTGAGATTGCTCTTTATTTGGGCCTCATGGGGCCCCCTATACCTCCTTGGTCCCCCTGCAACTATAGGGTCTGCTTCCTCTGTAGTTGCACCCCTGAATAAAGGCAGACCGAAACTTTTATTCAAAATAGGCCCTGGCCTATACACAGACGCCCAAACAGCCCCGCATCATCCCAGTAAATAGTGACTGTCTATTGCAACTTACAGCAGCCCCTCTGGCATTTGCCTGAACCTACTGATGCCAGAATGCACCTGAATAAATCCAAGCAGAATCATAGTTCTGAGTACAGAAATGACTAATAGACTTAATGGATTGAGTGTAATGCCCAGGCCCATATAGAAATGGTTTGAATGTAATGCAGCTCAATGTGCAACCCCCAGATACAAGTAATAATGGTTGGTGGGATTGCAGCTCCATGTGTAACTCATGCCTGTACATATAGGTAAATATAGAGGAGTCCTGCACCCAGGCATATATAACAATAAATGCTGGAATCATTTATGGTCCCAGTATAAACCCCAGGCACTTATAGTAATGTCTAGTGAGATCACTGGCCTCAGTGTATTTCCTGGTCCCCTATGCTGGGCCACCATCAGAGGGGCACAGGGGGTACAGTTGTACCGGGCCCAGGCCTAAAGGGGGGCCTGTCTGAATTAGCTGGCCCCCCTTGACAGCATGCAGTGGAATGAGGGAGTGTACCAGCAGACAGTGCACAAAGAAGCAAGTCAATTGTGTGGAAGGCACAAAGTGGAAATAACACGTGGCAGGTAATGGGCGCACTTTACTGCTATCACCATACTGCTGCCGCTCTCCTTACTTGCTGGGGCAGCCTTGTTGCTGGTGCTGAGCTCAGAGCTGGAGTTCTGGAACGGAAGCCGCAAACGTGACACTTCCTCACATGCAATGCATATGGACCACCGGTTCCCTGTCCCAAACACCACCCATGTTCTACAACGGGACTGCCCAAAGTGTTATTATTTTTGTTTAACTTATAGGAGGGACCCTAGCTATCAATGGATTTTTAGCGCCCATGTTTGTGTGGCTTTTCGGTGTGTGGCTCTATGGCAGGCCAGGATCAGCGGTGGTGGGCAGGGCCCAGGGGCTCCACAAATCTTTGTCGTACAGAGCCCTGTGATTTCTGATGGCAGCACTGCGCCTATGTTTACATTGCTCTCAATGTAAATCCTATGCAGCCATGGTAGTGGATAGTGACTTATTCCTCCTTTTGTAAAACCTATGCATCTAGGAAATAACTAGCAGGTTCTGCTCCCAATGTAACACCCAGGCACCCAGTGAGTGTCTCAGGGACTTTAGTGTCTCAACCTTTAGAGCGAAAAAATACCCACTAGCCATTTCCCAGCTAAGGAAATGGCTAGTGGGTATTTGCTCCAACTGCAAAGCCTATGGACCATCCATGATACCTGCTCAAAGTGGGATTTGTGGGAGCACATTTTAAAGCAAAAGATAACCGACGTGCAAATGAAAATTGCTTCAAACCATACAACAAAGCGACATTTCCTAGCTCCATGTTTTTTAAAATGTATGCACTGGCACAGAATGATTTACTAATAAAACATGTGGCCAGGGAATGAGCATCATTCAGTACCCCTTTTCTGAATGTTTAAAACCAACGCGCCCATGTGAATGGCTAATGTGCACTGTGCACCTATGGAAATGCCTAGTGGGTCCCTATTCCCACTATTAAGTCAATGCACCAATTGCAATGGCTAACTTTCATTTCTGAACCCAGTGTAAAGTTTAAGCAACCATGGTAATAACTTGGGTATATCTACTCCCAGTTCAAAGAGTATGCACCCATTGTAATAGTAGTGAGTCCCTGTTCCCACTGTACAGTCTGCACACAAATGCTAAAGCTTGAGGTTCATCACTTGTGAAATTTACATATGCTGGGAGAGTCAGAATCGCTTCTTTCAGATCACAGTAATTATTAACACAAAAGACATTTCAATGGCAGAACCTGCTTTGCAGATGATTTTTACAATGGGCTTTATGTCAGATTTGGCACTTTCAATAGCCAAAGTAGTTTTCTGGCTGCTTTTTTATTAGCATCTGCAAATTTTCTCTTCCTGTAAAGGACTAAAATCTCTAATTGGAAGCTTGGATTAAACTGCAGTTGGTAATGTTAGATATTTATAGCAGAGCAGCTATATAGTGGCACACGATTCATGAAAATGGGCACTTCAATAGTGTTCAATTTCTGGTGCACAATTGCTACAGACAGCCAATTTCACCTGAATTCTGGGGAAAAAAACTGCATTGTGGGTAATAAAAACTGCTATTTATATCTAAAACACTTCCCACGGAATACAAAAACCCTACAGTCAGGAGGGGTGAATTTAAAATGCCACAATGCAAGGGATGAGGATATGAGTGGATAAAAGGAGTGGAATTACTGTTGGTCATGGGGTTACATAGATGTGTCGGGTTGATATAGAGGGGGCCCTATGCCACATTTACTCTACCTGGCACAAATGCTTTGTGCCTAAAGACATCAAGGCAAGGAAATAAGTTCAAAGGCTTAACTACATCTTCCTGTTAAGAATGATGGACTGCATTGCAATCCCATTAAATGGAAGGTACTGTGGCAAAATATAAAAATCAGCGTATATTAATAAATAATACATTAATTTTGAGCTTCTAGCCCTTCCAATTTATTTTTCTTTACTGTAAGGTGCAGCCACTAGATGGCACGGCCTTTTCTTGTCGCAGGCTTAGAAAGTTTTCTGTCACAGTCTCAGAATAGGGCTGCTGAAAATACTCGGGGTGAGGTCATGAATTGCCTAATAAGCATGAGTATAAATCAATTAATTACATTTTTCCAATGCTACTCTTGCTTACAAAACATAGTACAATTTTATCTATTGCAGACTTTCAGTTTTACCTTTGAAGGTCCAATCTTTGGCTAAGGCTCATTTTAGCTCATAGCAAGGTTACACTGATAGAAACATATTTGTATCTCAGTCATTCACCCATAGCCAAGAATATCTGGCATAGAAAATTAGTTTTTATGCCAAATCTAATCCTAACTGACCACTAGTGATGGGCGAATAAATTCAGCAGGCACATATTTCCAGCGAATTTCCATGTTTCACCGGCAGCAAATAAATTTGCAAAACTGCGGTGAAAATTTGGGTGCATGTCAAAATTATTCGGACGCCCATTGACTTTAATGCTTTTGGACAAAATAGGCACACATTTAAAAATTGTCGCGGGCATCTTTCATGAAGGATTCGGGGCTCAGCCGAATCTGAAAATAGTGGATTCAGTGCATCCCTACTTTGAACAGTGGGTCAGTCCATCAGATTTTGTCAAATTGCTGTTAGCAGTCTGTCTATCTCTACCAATTATCTATTATACCAGTTTATTTTCAATCAGAAGTAAGCAGTGCTCCCAACAGTGGCGTAACTAGATATTACTGGGCCCCACAGCAAATTATTTTTCAGGCCCCCAATATATGATATATGATATGTTTAGAGGTTGACTTGTTTCTCCAATATTTATTGAAATTGTATATGAATTAGGGCCTCGTGGGGCCCCTATACCTCCTGGGCCCCCCTGCAGCCGCAGGGTCTGCTTCCTCTATAGTTACGCCCCTGGCTCCCAACAAATCATTTTGCTACAAAACATGTTAGGAACCTGTGCAATCCTCAATATTTAATATAGTGCATATACATTTATGCTGTTATTTATTTAATGTTATTCATTGTTTGCTATAAATTAGGGATGCACCGAATCCACTATTTTAGATTCGGCCGAACCCCCGAATCCTTTGTTAAAGATTCAGGCGAATACCGAACCGAATCCGAACCCTAATTTACATATGCAAATCAGTGAGGGGGAGGGAAAAAGAGAGCCGCCCACTTCCTTGTTTTGTGAACTAAAGTCAAATGATGTTTAGGATTCGTTTCGACCAGGCACAAGGATTCGGCCGAATCCTGCTGAAAATGGCCAAATCCTGGCCGAATACCGAACTGAATCCTGAATTTGGGGAATCCCTACTATAAATACAGTTTCAAAGATGACAGTATAGCATATGTGTGCTGTTCTTAGCTGTACTGTAGATGCATAGATAGATTCCTTGTTTACACTGGAGAAAATGGGTAATTGTAAGTGTAAATTATTAGACCTGCATGAAAAATCACATCAGAAAGCTGAACTTATGTTTTTTCAGGAAGATAAACCAAGAACCTATTCTTTCCTTGGGCCTCTGGTAGCGCCTTATACATAGATGATTTCCAGGAGACACATAACGTTGCTGTGCCATGCCACTTTACTGAATATGACACAAGTTGTTCAGACACAAATAAAACCCATTGGTTTCCATAGTGTCCCCATGGTAAAGTGTAAAGCTCCAAATATTTTGAATGACATTCACACTATAAAAGAGGGGGCCATTAATGCTGGCTGCTTTCCAGAAGGTGACTGGGAAATCCAGATCAGGAATGCAGCCATTAACCCTAACCCTGGCACAGGCAAAAGAACAAGAATCGAAATTACATGCATTTGCCTTATCTGTAACATAACAATGTCCTAAAACTCACAGTCCATGTACATACAAATACAGAACAAGCATTAGAGATCCATGTATCTGCTTGCATCAGATGACCATAGATACATGTATGTTATATTTATATTTAATCTGCATCCTCTTCTGTCTAGAAAAGGTTCACTTACTTTGTTTGCTGCACACGCTCCTTCTACCAGAGATCATTCCTTCCCTTGATGTACTGATAATACTTTTGCCAGGTCAGTTTGGGCCGCCAGTCTAATCACTCTTAGATATCAGGGGCCACACATTTCATATTTACCAAACTGTATAACTTACAACTTATGTCAATAAAATGATATCCAAAGACACAGCAGCAGTATACAAGCGTCTCCGCACATTTTTATACACATTTATTGAATACACAGATTTATAACCCTGTTAGTACCATGTGGATGAAATCTACAGACATCTCTGGAATTCCAGTAAAAATATTTAGCACAAAATACAAAAGATTGGCACTGATTTGAACTGAATTTCATAAGGACATAAGCGCTCGGCTGTATAGGGAAGAAAATATTATTGGCATGCACTTAGAGAAAGTCTGCTTTCCAGCAGAGTTAAGCTATTGCCATTGTACTGAATGCAAATCACTCACCTTCACTCTGCATGAGATCAGTTTCCAGTTTCCCAGTGGAAGACCTTTTGATATGTGATATTTACATTGTACACAATCTTGAAACATAATCCTCTTGTGTACATTAAGTCTGTTGTTCTTCTGCTAAAATTACATGCTCCTCTGGGTAACTCCATCTTTTCAACTTATAATTTTGCCCTTGCCAAGCAAGCACAGCACTTGTTGGCTGGTGCCCCTGGGAGTGAATAGATCACAAACTAAATTCAGTGAAGCTTGACCTGCTTGGTTTTGGTGCTTACAGTATTGGACAATTTAGCACAGATGTTTTTGTTTTTTGCACTCATGTGAAGTTTAGAGTCATCTTTGAGACACAAAATACAAGTCTTTTTAATATAGATTTTTTTTTAAAATTCTTTGTACAAATAAATTCTATTGGGTTAAGGGCCATCAAAATTCCCCTCCCCCTTGAGCCATGATCAACAAGTTATGAAACCCTGTTTCAGCACATCACTGGACATCCAAATTGCTTCATATTAGACACATCAACACAACAAACAATAACAGTAACATTACCAGGATACTGAACTATAAACACAAGCCAAAAGGAATGAATGCCATCATTTCTTGCATCAAAGAAGGTCTGCGAGAAATTCTTTTTTGCATAAGCTTTGCCAAGAACCCTTAGCATCAAAGGGCCTTAAAAAGTATAAGAGGTCATGTTATATTGTGTAACAATTGCTAGATATTTTCTCTATATACATCTATACATACATATTGTCCATTCTGCAGTACTTAAGGTAATTAGGGCTGTTTACTTTGTGAAACACAAGGTATATAGTGCATAAAATAGGTATAAATGGGTAATTTTTTGGTGTTTTGCACCTTGCTTCCACTTTATTTGCCCACTGAAGGGTTTGAATGCAACATGAAAGATGTTTGTATAAGGAACAGATTAGGAGCTAGGAGAGATTGGAAGGGAAAAGTCCAGCACCATGGACAGCAGGCAGCTGCAACATTGGACCCTGCTTAGAGATCTGCACTTTTTAGCCCCCCATATATAATACAGGCAAATATTGTGCACACAATATAAGACAAAACTGTCCATCACAAGCAGAATATGAAACTGTGTATGCATCAAAATATATAGTAGATGATATGGTCCTTTAGGCTAGATTAAATTCAGTGAGAAAAAGTCATTACTTTACATGATACTTGTAAAGTACATGTAAAGTCACGGACGAGATTCAATTTGAGATGCAATTCAATACAGCAAAACTTACCTCATGGTTTATCACATAAAAACTCCATTGAAGTATAGGGAAAAAAAACTGGAACTGAATTTGGAGAAAAGACTTTTCTCCACTAAAAGAATCTCGTTTTCACCTGATAAACCATCAGATAACTTCTTCTCATTGACTTCAATCTGGCCCTGTGTTTGCAAAATAGTGGCATGGAACAATTTCTCTTTCTGAGAATTGTTTGACAGCAGCAAATGACCACAATTGTTAATGCTTCAAAACTCTCATGATATGAATCCCAGCATGCATGAAAATGGATAGACTCTTTACATTTTATTAACCCCAATCCTATCTGTACTATCATATGCCCTTTTCAAGTCAAGATGATTAGCCAAGTGCTGTTGGCTAATATAATCATATGGCTCTCGTGATGTATTGCTCTAAGCAAGAATGCTGGCCATTGTAGTTCACAGAAGCTGGTGGAATACAGTTCCCAAATCCATAAGTTACTGAATATCCAATCAGACAAAGATTGGCCTGGTCAAGATACAGTAACACAAACAAAGACAAAAAAAGCTTTCTGTGTGCCGATTGTGTTAAAGTCCCATATGAAGACCAGGGATGCCAGATGGTGCTTAATTATCAGGGTTAATCAATGCCAATGAGACCACTGACAAAGCAAGAGCTGACTTTGCTAAATGTGTCCCAGTTACAGGTGCCACCAAGTAGAGTTGTCTCATCTCTTTTGCAACATTTGAGTCTTATTGTTTCTGGTTATTTGCTAATAACCAATTAAAATATGTGGGTTATGGCCAGTAGTATTTGCAGCTCTTAGATGGCTGGTATCTGCAGCTCCAGACTGGCTATGGCAAGCATTTTGTTTGAATTATTTAATTTGGCATTTTCCAATATGTAGTAATATTTTGGTGCAAACATATAGTCCTAGAAATAACATTACAGGTCTAAAGTTGCCCATGCAAAGCACAAAGTTAATACTAAATTGGACTTGGGATTTAGGCTTCTTTGCTACGTATTTCTCCTTCTTCAGGCTCTGTAGTGCTTCCACTAAGTTAACGCTACCCTCAAATTAGACAGACACTGCCTAAAAATATTCCCACATAACTCTTTGCACAAACAAGGATTTTTGTGAAAGAAGTCCAATAATCAGTTTGAAGGAGCTACAGAGTTCAGCAGCTGAGAATAGAGCAACAATACACTACTTAACCCTATCAAGAGCTCTGCATAACACTGGCCTGTATGGGCGGGTGGCACAAAAGAAGCCATTACTCTACAGGACACATGCAAAAGCATGTCTGGAGTGTGCCAGAAAGCATGCGAGTGACCCACTTGAGATGTGGGAAAAAGCTTTGCGGTTAGATGTGACCATGATAGAACTTAGGACAAAGTACAGAGAAATATGTGCAGAGCAAATCTAACATTGCCTACACCCCAAAACATACCATCTTGTTAAGAAGGAAGGAAGAATTAATAGTGTAAAAGATGGGCAAACACAGGCATAGAATCGCAACCTAGGGTTAACGTTCATCTTTCAGTAGGACAATGATCCAAAATATAAGTAAAAAGTAAAAAATAAACAAAAAACAGAATATTTTACTTTGGCCCATTCCAATGCACTTTAGGGTTCACTTATTGAGTTAGGTCAAGGTAAAAAAAAAAAAAACTAGGTCAAAGTACAGGTAAGGGATCCATTATCTGGAAACCCATTATCCAGAAAGCTCTGAATTACAGGAAGGCCATCTCACATAGACTCCATTTTAATCACATTTTATTAAAGGATTTCCTTTTTCTCTGTAATAATAAAACAATACCTTGCACAGACTTACAGGTATGGAGATCCAAATTACGCAAAGATCCCTTATCCGGAAAACCCTATCTATCTATCTATCTATCTATCTGTGCGTCTGTAATCTGCCTTAAAAGTCACAGGTGTTTGCAGTCATTTTTTTGCAGTTCAACAGGTTCAGGTATGAGTATAATGAAGCAGCACTGAGCCAACTTTTCAGCTTTCTAAATCTGGCCATTCAAATACCCATTAATCTTAGTTTCATACAGTTTTGGTACATGTATGGTGGCCTGCTTATCCTGCAAACATAGTTGTCAGATATTGTACCACACTGGGCCATATGTAGCCTCAAATAAAGATAACACGATACAGTGAAACACAATATACTGTATGTAGTTAGTAACTCGCTAATATTGTGGTGCTCCAGCCCGAAGTGTTCCAGCCCGAGCCCCTCATCTAAAAGAACTACCGGTAGTAAAAAAGTAAAAAAAAACATCTTTATTTATACCATAATAACTACATACTTATGCATTTGATGCTTATAAACTATGATTAAGTGCACTGTAAGCACGAAACGTGTAAGGCTGTAGCAATGATGGTATGTGTAACTTTTACTACTTCTTTTGGCTGGCCTGTTTTGTGGATCTTCAGTGTGCTGACTTCTTTGTGCCATATATGTCCCCCCATAAGGAATTTCAAGCATAAAAGTGAAACTTGAAACTTTGACCATGTCAACAATATTTGTAAGTAACACAGCACTAATCCATGGCAGTTGCAAATGACTGAGGCAGCTATCCAAAATAACAGAATTTAACCCTTGCTTCTAAATAGGTAGACATACATACTGTATAGTAAAAGGGGGTCCATGTGTCCACTGAGCAAAAACATACTGCCAGTAATACAGGTGAATAAGCGTCACAATGATTGTGCAACCCCAGCAACTAGAGAACATTTATAGTTTCCCTGAAAGGCTGAAAAAGGCTGAATGCAAAGGCAAATACAAGTATGGGACTGTTATCCAGAGTGCTTGGGACTTTGCTGGTCTTTCAGTAATTTGAATCTCCATACCTTAAGTCTACAAACAAAATCTTTTAAAATTAATAAACCCAATAGGACTGTTTTGTCTCCAATAAGGATTAATTATATCTTAGTTGGGATCAAATACAAGCTACTGTTTTATTATTACAGAGAAAAAGGAAATCATTCCTATAATTTGAATTATTGAACTTAAAACTGAGCCTATGGGAGATGTCCATCGCATAATTTAATGGGTTTCTGGATAAAGGACCTGTATTTCAAAACCAAAGTTCCTTCAAATACTCATCAGCAACACTCATTAATACACTATTCAAGAAACAATAACAAGTTTGTTATTTATCCATAAACCTTTAACAGAAGGGAAATAAAATTCCGGAGGAACTAGAAAGGATATGCAGTGTTGCCCAGTATCACTGGATAATGACTTATGTGCAAGCTTCCAATCTTCACTAGGTTCGTCTCTGGATTGAATTATTTTCCTATTGTTGTTCCTGGAGAGGGGGATTATTATTGCTATTACTAATCAGGGTTTTGACACTTACCAGAATTCCCTGTTCTGCAAGGCTCTTAGTCATTACAACCTCATGGAAGAAAGAGTCTAATGCATGGAAAATGTCAAACATACAACACTTTGATTGATTCAACAACTGTAATTGATACACTAAGTTGCTCACCTCTCTCACCCGTCAAAACAACCATTAATGTTGATTATTAGCTGGAATATGCTTTCCATCTTTAATACATAGAATCAAATAACTCTTAACCCTTTCGTTTCACTTGGAGCAAATAAAGGCTGTACAAGAAAGCTAGACATCATGCTGTCGTTAAGGTGATATTAATAACAGGTTGAATATGTCAAATCATACATTTATTGAGAAAAATAAAACTGAACATTTGATGTAAATAGGTACGAATGAATTAGTCAATATGCAGCCCTGGCTTTTTGGGAGAGGCAGGCTGCTCCTACTACAAGTATGGGATCAGAAATCCGTTATCCAGAACGCTCCCTATTACGGAATGATCATCTCCTATACCTATTTTTTTCTGTAATAATAAAACAGTACCATAGTACCTTATACTTGAAATACGAAAATATAATTAACTACGATACAACTAAGATATAATTCATCCTTATTGAAAGCAAAACAAACTTATTTGGTTTATTTAATGTTTAAAATTTTTTAGTAGACTTAAGGTATGGTGATCAAAACTATGGGGAAAAAAACCCTTATCCAGAAAATCCCAGGTCCCAAGGATTCTGGATAACAGGTCCCATACCTGTATATTCAGTAGTTCCATTTAAAAAAAAAATTATGTTTTTGTTAAAAACATTTACTTCTGATGGCTGCAGCCTGAGGTGTTTATTAATAAATAATCTAGGTTCTGTTAATGTGATATCAGGGCCAGAACTAGGGGTAGGAAGAAGGGACACGTTCCTGGGGCGCAACAAAGTGGAGTGCCAAGCACTTACCTCTTCTTTCACCTACTCCTAGTCTGTACCTTTGTTCCCCCACCAGCACTTCTCTCGGAGGGTAGGGGGCGATGTGGCCGGCCAGGTTGCATTGGGTGCCCGGTTGGCTTGGCCCAGGACTGTGTGATATGGTTCATCCAGTAGAGGTGGGGTTGTCCAAGGCAGCATTTAAGGAACATATAGATTTGTAGATTTGCGCATGCTTCCAATTGTTCCCACAATTCCAGCATCATTGTTGGGATTGCTGCAATTGCGCCTGATTCATCAAAACAAATAGAATTGGGTCTTCTCATCTTGGCAATTGTTTCCAAAGTTTGAGTTGGGATTGTCTGGCATGATCACCAGCTTAAGGTTGCTGTATCTTAGAGATTCTGCTGCGCCAAGGCATACTTGTGCCCAATTCAGAAGAGAAGGTGGAATGGACACACTGGTGCTAAGGGAAACTATAGGGAAATGCAAGGAGCATCTTTGGCCACAAGTACCTTTAATGAATGGTGTCAGTTGTTTTAAAGGAACAGTACCACCAACAAATGAAAGTAATTAAAATATAATCTACTGTTGCTCTACAATTTTGGGATAGATCTGCAATGTCATGTCAAATGTCCTATCTATTCTGAGAGGCCAATTGTGGTTACCTAATGGTTTTAAAAATTAGTGGTGAGCGCAACTTTCCCTTGTATGTTATACCCTATCAATGATTCCCTCACTGACTGGGTCACAATGGGGTCTATGGACACAACACATGTCACTGAAGCCATTTCTCTACTCATGCGATCTAGCACTCCTAGGGGTAAATTTATGGTTTTAAAAATTAGTGGTGAGCGCAACTTTCCCTTGTATGTTATACCCTATCAATGATTCCCTCACTGACTGGGTCACAATGGGGTCTATGGACACAACACATGTCACTGAAGCCATTTCTCTACTCATGCGATCTAGCACTCCTAGGGGTAAATTTATCAAAGAGTGAAGTTCCGCCACTAGAGTGAAAATCCGCAGCTCTCCCTTCATTTCTATGGGTTTTTGAAAGGCGTATTTATCAATGGGTGAAAGTGAACGTTCACCCTTAGATAATTACGCCTATAAAAATCCCATAGAAATGAATGGAGAGTGGCAGAATTTCACTCTAGTGGCGGAACTTCACTATTAACTTCACTCTTTGATAAATATACCCCCTAGTGAATAAATAACATCAGAACTGCAGAACACAACGTTTTATTGCGGTAAATGTCCTTGCACTTGTACAGTACCTGATTTCAATACTGGCAGAGAGAGGGAAATTGTAGCACTTTTTGGATGTACATTAAAGGAGTTACTGTTAAACACTAGTCTCCTGCTTGGGAAGATACACCGAACTGTGAAAGAAGACTAGAATTGGTACCCCATGTTTGGGAGCCATCTATGTCTTGTTAAGGTACAGACTCCATATGTTCCATTAGAACTTAGGAACTCTCAGTAGTTGTGTTGAGGATACAACAGGCAGGATTTAGTAGGAAGCTTAGTCATTATGAAAAAAAGCAGTGGGGGCTTAGTTTGCAGGTGATCTCCCTATTGGCAAATGGCAATACAATCTCCCACTACCCTGTGTAGATGCTGGAATAATATGAGGTTGGCTATACTGCAGAAATGGACATTACTTTATACATATATACTTATTTTCTATTCATTATCCTTCTATAGACAGTAATGCTTGACAGCATTTCTCCTCTGCATGTACGCATTAAAATGTAATTAAAAAAGATGCTCCTTTTGCAACCAGTGTATATGGAAGCCTTATAAGAATTTAAGGTGCATGTACTGTTCCCACAGAGTAGAAGGCAACATTATGAGGCACAGAGATAGAACAAATCTTTGCTGCCTCTTTGTTTGCAAGATCAATGTCTTACAGCACAGAGCCACATATCCGAGTAGTTGCGCTCTAGAGAAGATATTTATTATTCCCAAAAAACAACCCAACACATTCTGAAATGTCTAACACTAAGGTTTCATTTTCTTTTCTATGGTTAATATGTATATCACAATTATGGAGAATTGCATTAGAAAGCCTAACATTCTGTTTATAATACTACCAGACAAGCAGCTGGCTGTTTTTATAGGAGCAAATGCATCTTTCTCAACTGTCATCCTGTATTGTTTAGCAGAGCGAAGTTCATGGCTGCCTTGACTGGGTGGTTCTCCATCTGTCATTCCTTTTTTAAGTGTGGCCCAATATCAAGGAAAATACAGCTGCCCTTTCACTTGTGATTCTCTGAAGAGTAAGAAAAAGGAGGATCGAGTGCTTGGTTATTCTGTCTCTTTTACACAGAGAGAGCTGGTGGAAGCTCTTGAACTGTAATTGTATTGCTATTTTGCTTGGCAAAACCTCTGCTTTTAATTGAATAATGAGATAAAGTTTTATTTGCAAATCCTAATTCAACTTCTTTCCTGCCTATGTGTATAAGCGTGTGCTTAGAAGAATGATTGTATAGTTATAACAGAGCGTGATGGGGATTTATTTGTAAGCAAGCATATAAGACTGCTTGACTCTTGTTATATTACTCATTATGACCAGGGTACAAATATTTGGGTTGGTGGCTATATTTGATGTTGCTCTAAAATTATGGAGAGTGTTCTTAATACCTAACCACTCCATACTACCATAGTATAAAACATAAATGTTGTTGAACTCCTACATAAAACAATTTTAAAAATTAAAAAGTAGAGCAGCAGCCTGTCTTGGATTAGCACAACAATTTAAAAGTTAATTACATGATAAACTTTGCCTTTAAATTTGGTGAGAAAAACAGGCATTCATTAGATAAAATAACAATATCACCTACAACTGAGAAATGTATGGATCATGATAATTGAGCAAACTGTGAAGTATAGAGACACAGTTGTAATAATAAATAGAATTAATATTCAAAAGAATTGCCATTGTTGCTTAAGAGCTGGGCAGATTAGCAACAATTATTGGGTATTTGATACCTGCAGTTTGGTTACTTGACCAGAGTTTATTTTGTTCCATTCATAACATAAGCCATCTAACATGATGTTAAGTGAACTGCCCTATATTTGTGGCACAAGTAATACAGTACCTAGCGACAATTCTATATTTTTCTTATATTTTATCCACCATTGTTGAATCCACTAGTTGTCACTCGGCACCAATGAAAAATAGCAGAAATGGATTTTAGCAGGTAGGTTGTGGCTTCCATAGTCATGCTATATGCTGCATCTGCTCTTACCTGCATTGAGTGCTACAGACCTCAAAAACTTCTGCTACTCATACAAGTTATTGACAAAAGCACCTGTATTTATTTGGTACAGATAGACTTAGGAATGATGTCTTGGGACCACAATGCTTGCTCCTACAACCTGCTGTAGGTAAATACAGTGCAAAAAACTGAGTTTTTACACTTTCGTCAGAAGCAATATAAAATAACGGTGGCAAATCTGGCATTCATATGGCGTAAAATTACATACCATGCAATATTTATATTTATATACATAGCTTTTTACACTTTTTTTTAGCGAATTTCGTTTTACACAGCATAATAAGTATGCCCCTTAGACATTTGTGAACCTAGGCTTAGCTTATTGTTAATGGGTTGAGTACAGAGGACTTCTTGTATTTGTCCATAGCTTACTGTGATAAAAAACATAAAAAAAGTATTAGGGCTTATGTCAGCGCTGATTCTCGGCCTGCCTCATTTGAGATATGTAAAAATACAAAAATTGTAGATCCACTGGAAACAAATGAGGAAAAGACACCATATACACAAAAACAATATCCATGTAATCGGCAGGATCCAATTTCCTGTCAATAATACTGACTTCCTAGGAACTGGACCAGGAAGTTCAGAAGGGCTGTACAACTAAAAATCCAATTTTTTGGTTATCTTGTGTCACATATATTGCCACCAATTATTTTGGGGTGGGTGGGATGTTTCACACCCAGCATACTAGCCTTCATGCCAATCTTTAACTATTTTCTATAAATAAATTTACCATAAGCAGAAACGTAAGGACGCAAGACGCGCAGCCGGGCCCCCCGCCCCCTCCGAACTGGCCGGGAATTAGAGGCGCGTGAACTGCCGGGGGGCCCTGAGGGGGTGCAGGCAGCTCTGGGATAGTGACTGAAGGGAATTTGACCCTGACACTGATATATGATACTGTATGAATGTATGAATGACGTGCATCAGGTATAGTTTGCTTTAACTATTCTTATTCATTAATTTATATGTTCTTTATTGTTTTCTTGTCTATGAAACCCAAATCAATTTAAAATATATTGATATATGTATATTGTAAATGATGGTTTTGATCTTGCATTTCATTTAATATAGTTGGCCCACTGATGTCTACACCGATGTATGAGCATTCCATCTTTCCAGCAAGTAATGAGATAGGTTTTTATTGGCCGGGATATAGATGTATGCAATTCATCAAGGTGTAAAATTAGTTTCCAAATCATGTATTGCTACTGATGTCCCACCCAGTGCAACCACTTGTCATATGCAAGTGACCTGAAACAAGTGACATGGTTTATAGTTTAAACGAAGACACTGCCGAATGGTAAAACACACATAGCCTTAGATATCCTAGCGTTTATTCTATGCTAATCTATCACTTGCTGGGTAGGCTACATTAAGGAAGCAGAGGAAAGGGGTCACATCATACGCTGCAACCAAAGAACTGTGGGTAAGAATATTGCAAGGCATCTGAGCTGAATCTTAAATGTAATGTTTTCCATTCTTTCAATAGGGAATTCAAAAAGGGCATGTTCTCTTCCTGTGCATATTGGATTAAATCTTGCATTTATCTCACCTTTGTGATCATAGCACTGAAACAAGGTTTTATGTTTGCTAGCACTACAACAGTTACAAACTTGCATAGTGAATAGCCTTCATGGTTACTAGTGAGCTTTGGTGACCTGCAATTATATTGCTGGCCTCTTATCAACCTTACAATCAATGTTTACAACAAAAAATAATCTACTCAGTACACGCTGGCATGTTACATACGTAGTTAATTTGAGTTGGAAAAAAAGAAAAGTCCAACCCCTCCAAATGACCCCCAGTGCATATACAGAACATACACATACTTATACAGACCTAAACACTCACATATATAAACTATATATATCAATATCTACATATACTAACGTCTTGTGGATCTTAAGATCATAATAGCCTTGGATATTATGCTTGTTCAAAAAATCACCCAAGTCACTCACTGTGAAGAACCATCTACACTGCTTTAAATGAAAGTTCTTTTCCTCCTGCCTGAAGGGGTGGCCTCTGGTTCTGTTATCTCCTGCTCATCTGCTGATCTGCTGATATCACTCTATAATGCCTTCTAATGTACTTGTAAAGAGTAATCATGCCTCCTTTCTCCAGAGAAACAATCCCAACCTTGAAAGCCTTCCCTCATAATTTGAATCATCCATCCCTTTTACCAATTTAGTTGCAAAACTCTGCTCTCTCTCCAGCACATTAATAGCCTTCTTAAGAACTGGAGCCCAAAACGGCACTGCATACTCGAGGTGAGGCCTTACCAGGGACCTATAAAATCAAAATTTAGTTTTTGTCCTTTGGGTTAAAGCCTGTTTTTGTGCAAGCCTGTACTTTATTTGCTGCCTAGAGTTTTACAGTTTGTTATTCACAAAAATCCCCAAATCCTCCTTAATTTGGTGTAGAAATATTGTTATTTTTACCAATGTGCATAAGATAAATTCATCTTAGCCCTCATGCTCATAAATATTAAATATAAAAATATAGCCATGTACAAACTACTTGTATTAGCAATTAATTATTAATAAAAAAAGTTTTCCTTTTCTCAAGTCTTCTATTGGTAGTCACCTTAAACAAAAATGTCACCCTCCTGCCCTGTGTCCTATCCGGTGGCTAACTAACGTGCCTCATTAGCAAATCATGAAAATCCCCTCTACTTGGTGAGTCATGCATATTTTCAGCAATATGATAGCATCATGCTATGCAGCTGTATTCAAAATGGCTATTAAATATGTTGTATTATCTAGAGTTTACAGTCTTCTGAAGTTTCTGCCGAATGAATGAATGCAATATTGCCTGTAAATGTATAATCCACCTTACATTACTGTACATCTTAACTGTGACTTGATCTTTATGTCACTGAATAACCCCTTCTTCCACAGCATACTTTAAAGATTGTGTTTAGAATGCAGTGGGCAAGAACCAGCGACTATATTGGTTTCCTGTAAGATACAGTTTAATCAGAGTAAAAAACAATTTTTTTTTAATTTCTTCACTTGCACATCATTTTGTAATTCATGTTGCTTTCTTAAAGAAATCTGTGAAACATCCTTACAAATGAAATTCCTGCACACAGATAAATCTTGATGCCTTAATGCTTTTAGCATATTTTATGCAAATACTCAAAAATAAAATTTCTAATTTCAAATCAAGAAAATTCATGGCTCGCATCTTGTGTTGCCGTTTAATCACTGTATATTCAGCCAGGAAAGTATTGACAGTTGTCCCGTGGAAGCCATTAAAGTTGCTATCCAAGGTTAAATGAAATTGCAGTTTATCAGAGAAGCATTGAGAAAATAAGGGAATCTGTTCATGGCTCTTGATTAATGCTAAGCGTGATCAACACAAGGGGGTTCATTAAGTCATACATCATGGAGGTAATTTAACGTGTCACTCTGCCTTCTGTCCGCTTTAACTCTCCTCACAGCAACCTATATGCAAGTAGTATCAGCTCAGTAGCTTGGGTTCTTCATAAATGTGTTCATTAAACATTCCCTGATTTGCATCACCTTATAGACAAATCAAGAATCCAATCAATGTGGCCATTTCATGTCATTTACCTGCTGGAAACTAGTTTTGATTCATACGGAAAAAAAAATGTTTCTGTGGGTTTTTTTTTATAATCTTTGAATAAGGAAATCAATTAAATAATTTTGAGAGTGATCATCTCGCTCTTTATTTTATTACTGCCAGTGGGTAGAGAGGAACAAACTGTTTGAAGAAGTGTCTAAATTCTGTAAATTTCAATGGTTCCCAGTGCGTAAAACAATGGTGACTATAAAAGAAGTTTCCTTGGCATTTTGCAAAATGCTGCATAATAGGCTTTAAATCAGAATTTGCATGATGTGAACTCAGGTTTCAACAGACACTTTTCATTTTTCATTACTTCTTAGCATGGAGGGAGAGGTAGTGACTGGGACAAAATAGCTACAGAGATAAGGTGAAACAAAAAGGAGAACATTTACTTGACTTTCATTTTTTACATTTTCACTGTATGTGGATGAGGATTTGCTAGCTTGGGCAGGGGCACGGAGGCAACATACGTGGACTATTACATTCCCACTAGAATATAGTATATGGTTTGGTGGTGGTTTTTATTCTAGGTGATATACTTTTCCTATGGGGCCACGTGCATTATGTGTTATCTGTTACTCAAATATGGTGCCCACTATGAGTAGACCACATTTATATAATTCATAATATAATAAAGCAGATCTAAACATATTTGATATAATTTGGAATGTAATGTTATTTTTCTTTCTTTAAGTTTCAACATCAGGTCCCATCCTGCTGGTAGAGAATAAGTTGTAAATATGAAAAGTTATTCTGTGAGACAGTCAAGTCAGTTTTCCTTTGTAATCATCTTGTTTAGCACAGGTGGCACATCCACTACATTATGTACAACAGAGAGTCCTCACTTTTCCCAGACCCAATATCCACACTGTGATAAACAATGTTTGAACAATTATTTTTGCAGTATTGAATTACCAAAATAAAGGGGGGGGGGCAGGGCTTAAAAAAGAAAATATCCACCACCACACCCAGGCCTCTCCTGTAATGATGGTCCGGTGCACTGTAGGAGGGAACTACATCCTCCAATGTACTAATAGGCAAGGGCTTGCCAGGATATAGGGGGACAGGGCTTGCCAGGATATAGGCTATTAAACTGGTGGGCCACCTGCAGATGGCATCAAAAATACCTAGGACAAGGTACCATGCAGATCTGATGAAACTAGACTTCTGACTAGATAACCCCCGGCATTTCAGATTAATCAACACGGTGAAGATTGTGCAGGTCTCAACGAGAAATTAAAGAGAAAATTGCTGAAACATTTGAACCTATTTTATTATGCTGAATGCATCATCTCCTTCCTGAAACACAGTCTTAAAGGAGAAGGAAAGGTTAATATTAAGTACGTTTTATCAGAAAGGTCTATATAAATACACCAGTAACCCTCAAAATAATGTTGCTCTGAGTCCTCTGTCAAAAGAAACACCACATTTCTTTCCTTCTATTGTGTATACATGGGCTTCTGTATCAGACTTCCTGTTTTCAGCTTAAACCTCCAGGGCAGGGCTTGAACATGCTCAGTTTGCTCCTCTCCTCCTTCTTCCTCCCCTCCCTGCTGTAATCTGAGCCCAGAGCTATGAGTGAGCAGGGAAACTCAGGCAGGAAGTGATGTCATACCAAGAAAATATGGCAGCTGCTATCCTTAACAAACAGAGAGACCTTCTAGAGCTGTTTAATCAGGTATGATAAAGCATTCTACACAATAAATATAGTGTTATAGTTTGCACTATTGTGGCTAATCTATTGGCAATAAACTGCTTTGCTAGCTTTCCTTCTTCTTTAACCAGGTGCAGCAATCCATAAAAGAATATATTCTCCAAAAGACATATTTTTTAGAATAGACAGGTTCCAGAGTCTGGTATCCCAGGCATGTAATATGCTAGCGGGCCAGCGTTCTTATATTCCAAAGAGAAAAGCACATTTATCTTTTAAATAGGGAGATTGGGAAATAGAAATTCTGCTATTTAACCATTTATCAACTTTGTAGATTAAAAGGATTGTTTAACTTCAAATTAACGTTTAGTATGATGTAGAGAGTGATATACGGAGACAATTTGCAATTGGTTTTCATTTTTTATTATTTGTGGTTTTTGTGTTAAATTCAGTTTTTATTCACCAGCTCTTTAGTTTGTAATTTCAGCAATCTGGTTGCTAGGGTCCAAATTCCCCTAGCAGCCATGGATTAATTTGAACAAGAGACTGGAATATGAATAGGAGAGGGACTGAATAGAAAGACGAGTAATAAAAATTATCAATAATAATGCATTTGTAGCCTTATCGAGCATTTGTTTTTAGAAGGGGTCAGTGACCCCCTATTTCAAAGCTGGAAAGAGTCAGATGAAGAAGGCAAATAATTCAACAACGATACAAAATAAATAAGGAAGACCAATTGAAAAGTTGCTTACTTTTGCCATTCTACAACATACTAAAAGTTAACTTAAAGGTGAACCACCCCTTTAAGACATGATGGGGTCCTTTGATCTGCAGAATTGGGGCTCTGTTACAGTAAAATGCCAGAAACATATCGTTTTAACCTCTGTTTTAAATGAACATTCTTTTTATTTACAACATAAAAAGAAATACTAAGTTAAGTGTAACATGTTTTAGAATTTACAGCTGATATAATTTTTCATACTTTTGACTTTCTATTCTTTTTATTTAGAATTTCCTGTTTTTGAAGGAAAATATCCCATTTTATTTACCAGTGCAAGTTTCTGTATTCATTTTAAATTTAACAAAACATTCTGACAATGAAATGTGCCTCACAGATTTATAGGCCTGGTGACATCTGCCTTGAGTGTGGTAATATAACAAGGAAAGGGGTAGTTGATCTGACCATCAATCACAGTTTTCATCTGAAGAGCAACCATAGTCTGAACACTGAAGCAATTTACTTGCAACCTG
The DNA here is from genome assembly GCF_017654675.1 of Xenopus laevis. Taxonomy (NCBI): domain Eukaryota; kingdom Metazoa; phylum Chordata; class Amphibia; order Anura; family Pipidae; genus Xenopus; species Xenopus laevis. The sequence goes on from NC_054381.1 coordinate 40,062,376, forward strand.
TTTCATTTTAATCCCTGGCCCTTATGTGTATTAAACACTTTGCTTAAGAACAAACTCCCAATATTTTTTACAGCTGAAGCATTTTATGAAAGAAAATATTTTACATCGATGATACATCATATGAGACAAGTCGGATGAAGCTTACATTTTTTAAGAGTATAAAAACAAAAACAAAAATGGTAGTGGTAATGTAGACTTAAAAGAGATGTTATTCAATAAATAAGAATTGTATTATTCACCCCTTTTTGTAGTCAGTGTATGTAGTAATAAATAGTAATAGTAATTAGTAAAGAACCCCTTGGGTGATTATTTACCACAACCACGTTTTTCCGTTTCCCTTTATATTGGTCTACCTTGAATTTTTGTTCCGTTTAAATCATAAAGACATTTTTTTCTGTAATATACGGGAATGGTGGCAGTATATTGTCCTCCGATATTAGTTACTAGTGTACTAGTACTAGGCGCTAATTTGCGGGGGAATTTTTGGGAATTTGTGGCGAATAAAAATATATTTGATGCCAAAGACAATTCTGATGCCGGCGACAATTCTGGGCGGCCATTTACTTTAATGGGTGTCAGAATTGTGACCGGCGTCAAAATTCTTGTTTCGTGAATTTTTTACCGTTTCACGAATTTCGCTGGAAATTTGCGATTTTTTTGGCAAAGCGAAATGGGAGAAATTCGCCCAGCCCTATTAGTTACCCATAGGGATATAGAATGGTGATGCAGAAAAAGTATTTTGCTCTTGGAAATCCCTTGGGGGAAAGTATATTTCAGAGCTTTTGGTGGCAAACTCCATTGAAGAGTCTACTATACAAGGAGCCAAACTTTGCATCTCCCAAAGGGGAAGGGGTAAGGACTCACTCATTCGGACACCTTGAATGCAGCAACGTCAATATTTTTTAAAAAAATTATGTCTGTGTATAATGAAAAAAAACACAAGACATATTTAACTTTAGTTTCGGTCGAGTTTAGGAAAGTTATTTTTTAATAAAGACTTTGCAAATTTGAAGTTAAATATGTCTTGTTTTAAATATGTGGGTTTTTTTTATGCATTTCGTGTCAGTAGAGACGTTTCTTCCAAAAGCAAAAGCCTAAGTGGGGGCAAATGGGCATTACGAACAAGGACTAGCTAGAGTGAGTGTTAGATCCTATATGTATAGGCTTTAAAGGAACAGTTCAGTATGAAAATAAAAACTTGGTAAATAGATAGGCTGTGTAAAATACAAAATGTTTCTATTATAGTTAGTTAGGCAAAACTTTAATGTATAAAGGCTGGAGTGACTGGATGTGTAACATAATAGCCAGCTCTGTTGGTTTACTTTGATTGGTTACCAGGCACTAACCAATCAGTGACTTGAGGGGGGGGACATGGGTCATTACTGTTGCTTTTGAATCTGAGCTGCATGCTAAGGATCAATTGCAAACTCACTGAACAGTTATGTCCCATGTGGCCGCCCTTAAAGTCACTGACTAACTCAGAGTTAGAGAGCTGAAAAGCAGGAAATAGTGTTCTGGCTATGATGTTAGACATCCAGTCACTCCAGCCTTTATACATTACATTTTTGGCTAACTAACTATATTAGAAATATATTTTATTTTTCAAAGCCTATCTATTTACCCCGTTTTTATTTTAAAACTGAACTGTTCCTTTAAGAGAATGCTATTCAAAAACTATTTAGTGAGCAGCCATAAACTGTTGTGAATGGGGGGCAAGCTGGCTGAGTAATCCTCCAGTTTAGGATATAGACTGAGGGTGTGGTGATTTTTAGTAATCTACTGTAGAGATGACCTGAAAAGTGTATTGTTGGAATATGTGTCTTTCTACTACTGTAAGTAATGTGAAGCTGTTGGAACTCAACAGCTATCAATTCTGTTGTGGTACCTGTTTGGAGATGTCAAAGTCGTTTAGTATGAGTGTGAGTTGAGGTTAAAATAAACAGCTCCAATATCGCTGCTTATTGTAAAAACATGGCAGTTATAATTTGGTGTGAAACTGTCGCAAAGGAATTTTTTACACTACTGGTAAATAATCAGCAGAATTAATGAAAATCTGTAGTTACACTCACTAGTAAAACATTTTATTAGGATACTGTGATGTTTCCTAAGGCAATTAATTACAGGGGGTTTATTTACTAGACAATAATTAATTGTGCCTCTGGGAACCTCGAGTCAAACATGAATCAAAGCATACTTGATAAGAAGCGATGAAAGTCTCACATAATTAAGCAGGGCACTTGAGACCAATTGTTTGTGGAATGATTTTGCTGGGGCTAATTGACACTAATTATTTAATCTGATTTTCTTCTTCTCAGCAATTCTTACATCAGTTCTCTGCTCTGTGCAGACAAAGCTTATTTCATTAAGGTCTTATCCCCTGAACCCAGACAAGGTGACTTCTCATTGGTACCAAGTAATTTATTTTCTTTGCTTGTGTGTTGCCTTTCTGTCAGGGTGATATGCAGATTGCTGTTTTACATACCACCTCACATCAAGGTGATTAAAAAAAACATGAATGGCTTTGATAGATGTATTCCTGCTCATTTCAATCGAATCATGTTTTTGAGACAGCATTACTTTACTATATTTTTATTTGAATTTGTTTACAGATGTCTATTTAAATTAATTTATATTCATAATACCTTGTTACAATTGTTCCTATAAAGTATATATTTATTAGGCACATGAGACTTATCCATACTAACTGTGTTTCCTCTAGGGTCAGGCCACACAGGGCATTTTGGGGAGATTTGCCCCCCTGGCGACTAATCGCCTTGTTTTTGCGGTGACCAATCTCCCCAAACGCCTTCCCTGTTCCTGCGCAGGCTAAACTGAAAAAACGCAAGTTCGGAAAACAAATCGATGCATGTGATTAGCGCCGGTTTTTTCATTTTAGCTGGCGCGGGAACAGGGAAGGCTTTAGGGAGTTTGGTCTCCGCAAAAACAAGGCTATTAGTTGCCAGGTGACCAAATCTACCCAAAACGCCCTGTGTGGACTTACCCTTATAGTATATATGCTAATATGCAACAATTTCATAGTGATTTTCATTTTTGGTTATCTCTTACTTTTTGGTTTTTGGTTTCAGAGCTATTGGGTGGAGCTCTAGCTATGTCAGCTGACTGTTGGTTGGTTGGCATTATGGCAATCCCTCATTTTAGGCTTTAATCATGCACTATCTTTACTCGTGTTGATAGTTTGGCTATGCAAGTGGTGCAGCACTATAAGTTAAAGGAGGACTTACAACCTTCGACTGGATTAAAAGTCGGTGTGTAATTTTACTCCTGTTGTCAACTGAGAGCACACTCTATTTACCCCATTCAAGTCCTTAGTCCTATATGATACAGTCCTAAATTTCATTTTGTAGGATCTCAGCAACAACTGAGTTTCTTAAAGCCGGGCTGCCTTTATGCACAAAAGACTGCTCTGTACATTCCTTTCTAATGTTTGGCACTCCCTGTTTAGCATTGTGGCTTTTTGAACATAGACTGAAAACAATATATAATAATAGGAAGAACAACACACCAGAAAATTCTTGGCTAGGCTAACCGGTGTGTGTGTTTTTTAATGGAGGCCTTGAAAACAATGGGATCTATTCTACAGAATGCTGGGGACCTGGGGTTTTCCAGATAAAAGAACTTTCTGTAATTTGGATCACCATACTTTAAGTCTGCTAAAAAGCATTTAAAATTAAATAATCCCAATAGGATTGCTTTGCCACCAATATGGATTCATGCAGCTTAGTTTATAGAATGTCCAGTCATGCAGCTTGCTTAGGTTTATGTATGAAGACTAGATGCTAGATTACCAAGTGAAAGGGTCATGGCAATCACCCAGAACTCCAATATGGGGGGGGGGGATTGTATTTAACATATTCCCCACTCATAACCACACCACTGGGTTTGGTTTAGATTAGTCTTATGTCACAAAGGATAATAAAGACAGGTAGTTTGGTATTTTGTGGACCAAACTTGAAGACTCCAGATTTCAGGTTCCAATATTTATAGCCATTATTGTTGTTACAATCAATATATATATAGATATATATATATATATATATATATATATATATTTATATATATATATATATATATATATATATATATATATATATATATATATATATATATATATATATATATATATATATATATATATATATATTGAGCCTCCATTAACACTTAAAAGAACTTCATATCATTACAAATGAGAACCTGAAAGGGATTTTAACATCATATGTAAAGTGAATAATTACAACGATTATGATGTACCCAAAGTTCCTTTTAGGTGAACTTTACTTTAAGTCAAACTATTATTTGCACACAGATCTTTGTATCAGTTCACCACTGCATAATATTATCTTGTAACAGTCAATTTAGTGCTGAACAATCTGTGCAACCATAGATAGTGTTAATGGGCTACTAAACACCTGGCCCATTTAAAGCCATAATAGATATTCTACCTTTAATTAAACACAACTGCAATGCCAAATTGAAACAGACTTCTAATTCATTCTATGAGCAAGTGAGGCATGTACATCTTGGCTAATTCCAATAAACTATCTATGGCTTTATTCAAGCTGTGTTTGCGTAACTATACATTTGGTAAAAAACAGACAATTTTGTGTTCCCATTTAATATCCTCCTTCCAACCGTGAAATGTAATGTAATGTAAGCTGATTTATTAGAATTCCCTCTACAGTAAACTGATAATTGGATGTGGCTGAAAGAATGAGTTCATTGATCATGTCGATGACCAGTGACATTACTGAAGTAAACCTCTTAATACTGCTGGGGCGGACTTTGGTCATAATCCATGTCAACCAGTCTTCTCTCGTACTGTACTTTTTCTGTTAGCTTTAATTATTATTTGTCTTAATTGATTAGGCCTTGCTGATAAATTTGTGGATTTAATTTACGTGGACATAAAATTTCATTACTTACCAGAATATGTCAAGTTTCCTTTGTTTATTATTGATTACTAATGTACCCTGACAGACCCTTGACTAAACCTCCAACTCGCAACGCTGCTTGCATACTGAAAAATGAAAATACAAATTATGCTGAAAAGCATTGCGTGTTCTAAAACCCATGCCTATTCATAACTTTCTAGATGGAGAAAATAAATGCTGCAGGTCTGGGGAGTATTGATCAGCCAGATAGGACTGATTGCATGGGGATATTTACTGCAGCACACACAGGGGTCAGTTCACAAAGATGCAGTGTTTTGCAGCCAAAAATCCCTTTATGAAACTGCAACATTACTAATGGTAACTCATGAACCCATTTGCACATGAATAGATTACATCAAAACACTAATCCCCAAATGTAATAAAAGGCACTATGCGTGCCCAGATGCAGTAAGACATAGCAACCAATAAGATGTTTGCTTTTAAACAGGTGACCAGTAAATTCTACCTGCTGTTACTGCACTTGGGCAAACTTAAAGCATTACATAATCAACCAATTCTGTTGCTCCAGTGCAGTTTTTTAATGTTTAAAAGTGCTGCTATTTCTGCATGATACTCACTTGACAAGAGGTGTAGAATGTCCCAGCAGGTCAACTTTTAGGCAGATCTCGATCCGCCTGAAAATACCATCAGGCGAGTATCGTTTTGGCTTGTTGAAATGGTCCTCAACCTGGTGACCTGTATCCTCCAGCCAATCTGACTCCGGCCAGGGCACTATCTGCAAGAATATTGTAGGTTCTTCACATACTTGTGTGATCTTCCTCTCTATACTTTGGTTTCCACCAAAACCATATAGAAAGGATAATTGGCTTCTGATAAAATTAATCCTACTGTGTTGTGTGAATATCATAGGGCCATTAGAGTGCAAGCAGGAAATGATAATAGTTATCATTTTAATGGCCCATTGCCTGCTCAAAGATTCAAACACCTCATCATTTTAATATAGTCTGACCCATAGTCTGACCCTTGAACATGTACTATATTAGATAATTGATCCACGATAACCCAACTTTTGGACAAAATGTGTGTAAATTACACAATTATACTCTAGCCAATGACTTTGTGAGGACTCTAGAATAAAACAGACTCTTTCCAGAAGTGTGAGAAAGAACTGTTGTTGCTTTTGTGTAAGTTCTGCAATTTAACAGTGAACAAGCAACATTTTGGGTCCACTATAATTTCAGGATTTAGTGGGCAGAGTCTCACCTTTAGTTTCTCTCATCAATGGTAAAAAGTCAGGGGGACATGTGTTTCTCTGTCCTACTAATCACAAGTGGTCTGGGTAACACTGCTAGCCTTAGAGGCAAGTTATTCAGTTACACTCAAGCTTAGTGGGCTGAGCATGCATTCAACTAAATATCCCCAGTAAATAGCAGTTGGGATTGTAACAAGATTTTCCCAAAAGCTAAAGTCGCACTTCTTCCATACTAGCAGGCTGTTAAAGGACAGAAGTGACCTGCAAGTAGGCCTGGTCAGTAAAAATGATGGCTGATCCCAATGTTATTAATAGGGAAAAAAGATAAATATATAGGAAGGCGAGTATTGTTTTCCAGAAATTGACAACCCCACCTGCAAGTGAAGATTGTCCATAGGGTCTGAAATATTTGAGTCTGCTCTTGCATTGTACAGAAATGAAAAGGAAACAGTTTTGTAGCATATTTCCCCCCAATTGCATCATTACAATTGAGAAAATTGTCTCCTAATGGAGACCTGCTGCATCTGACTGCTTTGTTGTCTACATAACAGATCCAAGATGGTGGAATAAAGCTCTCTTATAAAGCCTCAGCATGGTCTTTGAAGCAGAAAAAGGTCCTTTGGTTGCATATTTGACCATAAACTCCTAAGCCCAGAATCAGCTCAGGTTCACATCCAGGTCATGTCACCAAATTTGTAAAATCTGAGAAACAGAAGCATTGATCACCCTAGATGGAATTCATGCAATTTTGTGTTAAAAGGCTTAAAGGAAAACATAAACCCCGTTTAGGCAAAATTCCCCACTGCCCCCCTCCGCTGGCCCCCTCCCTGCCTCCCTGAACAGTGTACCCCTGAATTGTGTCCCCTCTTGAAATACTGACAGCACAAGCAGAGTCAGCGCAGCTGAGCTCACGGGCGCCATCTTCCGTCGCTTTGGTATTCTTTGTGGCTTCTTCCTTTCGGTAATTTCCGTTACTTCCGGCACATGAGCAGTTGAAACGAACCGGAAAACTGCTCCAACTGCGTATGCACCGGTACGCTGCTCGATTCACGAAGAATACCGAAGCAACAAAGATGGCCCCTGTGAGCTCCGCTATGCTGACTCTGCATGTGCGGTCAGTATTTCAAGAGGGGTCACAATTCAGGGGTAACACTGTGCAGGGGGGCCAGCGGAAGAGGGCCAGTGGGGACTTTTGCTTAAATGGGGGTTAAGTTCTCCTTAAAAAACAGTGGCAAAGGTTTACATGTAATTAAGGGGCTTTTATATTTTTCAAATACATTTTCTGTTCTTCCTTTACCAGAGGACAACTGAAAGTTAGTCAAAAATATATGTTTCCTTTATTTACTTAAGTCATCGTAATGAAAAGATATCTGAACTGCTCCACAGGGTGTTAGCAAAAGGAAGGTAATAAAAGCAAGAACAAGCCGTCTTTCATGGGATGTAGATTGTTTCTCAGATTGGCTAGCAGAGGAGTTAATTTCCCAAGTGACTGTGGAGAGATACTATAGTCTTATCTATTTTCTAGAAAATTAAGAGCAAATTGTCTAGTTCAATACTATTTTATAGCAGACACTTAGATAAGCATTTGGTGTGTTTATTAAGTTGTTGATTTTATTTAACAGCATCAGGGATCTCACACAGTTTGGGACTTAAAGGGACATGCGGTTAATTTGTCTATCTGCATGGTTATTATAATACATAATGTCTAATCTCCTCAAATGCTCTCTACTCATCTGTATAAATAATTATTTTAATTTATTTATAAAACACCAAAACAGTAAGCCATAGTGTACAGAGATAATCCTGGAAGGGCATATATATATATATATAGAGAGAGAGAGAGAGAGAGAGAGAGAGAGAGAGAGAGAGAGAGAGAGAGAGAGAGAAACAAGAGGATTTACAGGTTAGACGCAGACTGACCAATGGTGAACATGTTCAGATGGCAATACTGCAAATTTGTAAGGCAAAAAATGTTGGGATTTGGTGAATGTGAAGCATTAAAAATGATTTGAAATAATAGAATAGCTGGAAGTAAATATCTGAAGAACCACCGCTAGCGACTTCCATTTACTGGAATTGGACAAATAAGGAGTTGTAGCAAACCATGTGAAAAGAGACCATTGAAAAGGGCAGAAAGATAATCTGAGAAGTAGGTCAGGCATTGGAGGCAGGTGGCAAGCAGGCAGAAAATGCTTCAATAAAGCCAAAGGTCAGGGCAGGCTGTAGACATAAATGTAAATTCCAGTCAAAGAAAACTCAGTCTGGTGCCCTCCAGAAGCAGTGTCCTAAAAACAGGCCAAGATCACTAGCAAAAGAATAGAATCAAAATGGGAGCAAGAACACTAGCACCCTTATCAGTCCTAGCTTGTGCTCATTTGAGCTATAGTTTAGATGGAATAATTCATTTTTAACATTCATATGCAATCACTGAGCTAATTATGGAATACATATATGGGACATATAATACTAATATTTGTCATATGTTTTCTATTTAAGATTACAAACATGGTATACTTATGTAACCCTATGCCAAAAACACAATTTCTAGCTAAGTTAGGTAGAACATCGGTTACCTTGGACTCCCTTTCTCATCTGGGCCCTCATGATGGTGGAAGAGGATTTTATTGTCAAAAGCCACAGGGTTCTACTTGCAGCAGATCAATGAAGTAGATAAATGGCAGAGCAAGGAAATAGCACTGTGGAGACGGTCTGGCTGGTTGTAAGAAACTTTGAGGCTACAGTGGTCTAGGTCCCCTCCAGTAGAAATTATCATGGAGTAGAATGCTAGTCTGGAACTGTGGTCCCTTCACTTTAAGACCAGTGAGGCCTTAGGGAGAGCTGCTTCCAGCTATGAATCCTACATTGGATTACCAGGCTTCTCTTACTGCTCTAAACTATCTAATTTACATTTCCTGAACATCTACTGTATGACAGATCCTTTCCTATTGCTTTGTAACCTTGTTCAAGGGGGTCCCTGTTCCCTGACTTATCTAAAGGGGTTGTCTCTTTAGGCAGCACGCCTTGTTGTCCCAGGCTCCCCAGCAGACATTCACCTTAGTTAGAAGTTGGAGGCCAAAGAGGAAGAACAGGGTAGAGATGTCGCGAACTGTTCGCCGGCGAACTTGTTCGCGCGAACATCGGGTGTTCGCGCTCGCCGGAAGTTCGCGAACGTCGCGCGACGTTCGCCATTTTGGGTTCGCCATTGTTGGCGCTTTTTTTTGCCCTCTCACCCCAGACCAGCAGGTACATGGCAGCCAATCAGGAAGCTCTCCCCTGGACCACTCCCCTTCCCTATAAAAACCGAAGCCCTGCAGCGTTTTTTCACTCTGCCTGTGTGTGCTGAAGAGATAGTGTAGGGAGAGAGCTGCTGCCTGTTAGTGATTTCAGGGACAGTTGAAAGTTTGCTGGCTAGTAATCGTTTTGATACTGCTCTGTTATTGGAGGGACAGAAGTCTGCAGGGGTTTGAGGGACATTTAAGCTTAGGTAGCTTTGCTGGCTAGTAATCTACCTTCTACTGCAGTGCTCTGTATGTAGCTGCAGTGGGCAGCTGTCCTGCTTCTGATCTCATCTGCTGACTGCTGCAATAACAGTAGTCCTTGTAAGGACTGCTTTTATTTATTTTTTTGTTGTTTTACTACTACTACTACTACTACTACTATAAGAGCCCAGTGCTATTAGTCTAGCAGTGTTGGGGAGTGGGACTGGTGTGCTAATCTGCTGCTCCTAGTAGTTCAGCAGCACCAACTTTAATTTTTTTTTTTAATATTCATTTTTTTTTATTTTACTTTTTTTTATTTTACTACCGCTGTAGTAGTGTATAAGTTGACCTTTTAGGCATTATTTGCCCTGTAGGCATTATTTGCACACTGTTTTCTTCAACCCGCCATCGAGCTGTGTGACCTTGTTCACATTCTGTCTAAATATCCATAATATTACCGTCTCCAGAAAAAACACCGGAGTCACTTTTTTCAAGCAGCCATAATATATTTTACGTAATCCGTATCCACCGCTGTAGTAGTGTATACGTTGGCCTTGTAGGCATTATTTGCACACTGTTTTCTTCAACCCGCCATCGAGCTGTGTGACCTTGTTCCCATTCTGTCTAAATATCCATAATATTACCGTCTCCAGAAAAAACACCGGAGTCACTTTTTTCAAGCAGCATTCATATATTTTACGTAATCCGTATCCACCGCTGTAGTAGTGTATACGTTGGCCTTGTAGGCATTATTTGCACACTGTTTTCTTCAACCCGCCATCGAGCTGTGTGACCTTGTTCCCATTCTGTCTAAATATCCATAATATTACCGTCTCCAGAAAAAACACCGGAGTCACTTTTTTCAAGCAGCATTCATATATTTTACGTAATCCGTATCCACCGCTGTAGTAGTGTATACGTTGGCCTTGTAGGCATTATTTGCACACTGTTTTCTTCAACCCGCCATCGAGCTGTGTGACCTTGTTCCCATTCTTTCTAAATATCCATAATATTACCGTCTCCAGAAAAAACACCGGAGTCACTTTTTTCAAGCAGCATTCATATATTTTACGTAATCCGTATCCACCGCTGTAGTAGTGTATACGTTGGCCTTGTAGGCATTATTTGCACAGTGTTTTCTTCAACCCGCCATCGAGCTGTGTGAGCTTGTTCACATTTTGTCTAAATATTAATAATATTATCGTCTCTAGAAAAACCACTTGAGTTACTTTTTTTCAAGCAGCATTCATATATTTTACGTAATCCGTATCCACCGCTGTAGTAGTGTATACGTTGACCTTGTAGGCATTATTTGCACACTGTTTTCTTCAACCCGCCATCGAGCTGTGTGACCTTGTTCACATTTTGTCTAAATATTGATAATATTATCGTCTCTAGAAAAACCACTTGAGTTACTTTTTTTCAAGCAGCATTCATATATTTTACGTAATCCGTATCCACCGCTGTAGTAGTGTATACGTTGACCTTGTAGGCATTATTTGCACACTGTTTTCTTCAACCCGCCATCGAGCTGTGTGACCTTGTTCCCATTCTGTCTAAATATCCATAATATTACCGTCTCCAGAAAAAACACCGGAGTCACTTTTTTCAAGCAGCATTCATATATTTTACGTAATCCGTATCCACCGCTGTAGTAGTGTATACGTTGGCCTTGTAGGCATTATTTGCACACTGTTTTCTTCAACCCGCCATCGAGCTGTGTGACCTTGTTCCCATTCTGTCTAAATATCCATAATATTACCGTCTCCAAGAAAAACACCGGAGTCACTTTTTTCAAGCAGCATTCATATATTTTACGTAATCCGTATCCACCGCTGTAGTAGTGTATACGTTGGCCTTGTAGGCATTATTTGCACAGTGTTTTCTTCAACCCGCCATCGAGCTGTGTGAGCTTGTTCACATTTTGTCTAAATATTGATAATATTATCGTCTCTAGAAAAACCACTTGAGTTACTTTTTTTCAAGCAGCATTCATATATTTTACGTAATCCGTATCCACCGCTGTAGTAGTGTATACGTTGACCTTGTAGGCATTATTTGCACACTGTTTTCTTCAACCCGCCATCGAGCTGTGTGACCTTGTTCACATTTTGTCTAAATATTGATAATATTATCGTCTCTAGAAAAACCACTTGAGTTACTTTTTTTCAAGCAGCATTCATATATTTTACGTAATCCGTATCCACCGCTGTAGTAGTGTATACGTTGACCTTGTAGGCATTATTTGCACAGTGTTTTCTTCAACCCGCCATCGAGCTGTGTGAGCTTGTTCACATTTTGTCTAAATATTGATAATATTATCGTCTCTAGAAAAACCACTTGAGTTACTTTTTTTCAAGCAGCATTCATATATTTTACGTAATCCGTATCCACCGCTGTAGTAGTGTATACGTTGACCTTGTAGGCATTATTTGCACACTGTTTTCTTCAACCCGCCATCGAGCTGTGTGACCTTGTTCACATTTTGTCTAAATATTGATAATATTATCGTCTCTAGAAAAACCACTTGAGTTACTTTTTTTCAAGCAGCATTCATATATTTTACGTAATCCGTATCCACCGCTGTAGTAGTGTATACGTTGACCTTGTAGGCATTATTTGCACACTGTTTTCTTCAACCCGCCATCGAGCTGTGTGACCTTGTTCACATTTTGTCTAAATATTGATAATATTATCGTCTCTAGAAAAACCACTTGAGTTACTTTTTTTCAAGCAGCATTCATATATTTTACGTAATCCGTATCCACCGCTGTAGTAGTGTATACGTTGACTTTGTAGGCATTATTTGCACAGTGTTTTCTTCAACCCGCCATCTAGCTGTGTGTATTATCGTTTCCAGAAAAACCAACTGAGTTTTTGTTGTTGTTGTTGTTTTTTTTAAAAATAATGCCAGGCAAAGGCAGGCCGCCACGCAGAGGCCGTGCTAGGGGCCGTGCTGCTATGCAATCCTGTGGCCCTAGCAAATTGCCCAGTTTTAAAAAGCCAATGACCCTGAACTCCCAAAATGCTGAAGAGGTAGTTGACTGGCTTACACAGCACACCCCATCCTCTACCGTTTCTAACTTTACCACAACATCCTCCTCATCCTCCACTGCTATGGCCACCCCACGTAACACTTCCTCCACCACCGGTGCCCCTTCTTCACTGGGGTCAGAGGAGTTATTTTCCAATGAGTTTCTTGAACTGAGTAATGCGCAACCATTATTGCCAGAAGAAGATGAAGGAGATGAGGACCTTACACCAGATTTAATTCTGGCAGAGAACACGATAGAGATGGACATAATGAGTGATGAGGAGGAGGTCCCCGCTGCTGCTTCCTTCTGTGATGTGTCAGAAGAAATTGATGCATCTGAGGAGAATGATGATGAGGAGATTGATGTTTTGTGGGTGCCTAGTAGAAGAGAGCAAGAGGAGGGTAGTTCAGATGGAGAGACGGAGAGTCAGAGAGGCAGTAGGAGAATAAGACTTAGAAGAAGCAGGGAGGACAGCCCGCAGGGATCAGCAGGGCAACAACATGTATCGGCACCTGTGTTCAGCCGGCCAACGCACCCGCCATTGCCGCCAATACCGCCAACTCCGCCAACTTCTACTGTTACCGCCAGATCGCACACTTCCAAAAAGTCAGCAGTGTGGGATTTTTTTAATGTGTGTGCCTCTGACAAAAGCATTGTAATTTGCAATGAGTGCAGTCAGAAACTGAGCCTTGGTAAGCCCAACAGCCACATAGGTACAACTTCTATGCGAAGGCACATGAGCGGCAAGCACAAAGCACTTTGGGAGCAACACCTCAAAGGCAACAGGCAAACTAAAAGCCACACTCCTTCTGGTCCAGCATCTTACTGCTCTACCTCTGCTCTCCTTGACCCGTCTGAACCACCCTCCACTCCGCCTTCCACCTTGACCACCTGTTCCCATTCCCAGTCATCTGCCACCAGCCAAGTTTCTGTGAAGGCCATGTTTGAGCGTAAGAAGCCAATGTCTGACTGTCACCCCCTTGCCCGGCGTCTGACAGCTGGCTTGTCTGCACTCTTAGCCCGCCAGCTTTTACCATACCAGCTGGTGGACTCTGAGGCCTTCCGCAAATTTGTAGCAATTGGGACACCGCAGTGGAAGGTACCCAGCCGCAATTTTTTTCTAAAAAGGGAATACCACACCTGTACCAACATGTGCAGAGCCAAGTTACCGCATCTCTGTCACTTAGTGTTGGGCCAAAGGTCCATATGACTACTGACGCATGGTCCTCCAAGCATGGTCAGGGCAGGTATGTCACCTACACTGCCCACTGGGTGAACTTGGTAATGGCTGGGAAGCAGGGAATGGGTAGCTCAACAACAACAGTGGAGTTGGTGTCACCGCCACGGATTGCACGCGGTTCTGCCACCACCTCTACTCCTCCATCGCTCTCTACCTCGTCTTCTTCTTCTTCTTACTCTGCTGCTGGGTCCTCCTTCTCCTCCTCCACACCTGTGCACCCCCAGCTCCCCTAGGCTATTCGACGTGCCAGGTACGCCGTTGTCACGCTGTCTTGGGGATGACGTGCCTGGAAAGCAAAAACCATACCGGATCTGTACTCCTGTCATCTCTGCAGTCACAGGCCGATCGGTGGCTGACCCCACACCAACTGCAGATCGGAAAAGTGGTGTGTGACAATGGAAGCAATCTGTTGGCAGCGTTGAGACTAGGCAATTTAACACATGTGCCCTGCATGGCACATGTGTTAAATTTAATAGTCCAACGTTTTGTCTCCAAGTACCCAGGATTCCAGGACGTTCTCACCCAGTCCAGAAAGGTGTCGGCCCATTTCAGACGTTCCTACACAGCCATGGCACGCCTTGCTGACATTCAGCAGCGCTACAACATGCCAGTCAGGCGTTTGATTTCTGACAGCCAGACTCGCTGGAATTCAACGCTCCTTATGTTGGAACGTCTGCTGCAACAACAAAGGGCCGTCAACGAGTACCTTTTTGAACTGGGTGGTAGGACTGGATCTGCACAGCTGGGGATTTTTTTCCCCCGTTACTGGGTGCTTATGCGCGATGCCTGCAGGCTCATGCGACCTTTTGAAGAGGTGACAAATATGGTCAGTCGCACCGAAGGCACCATCAGCGACCTAATACCCTTCGCTTTCTTCCTGGAGCGTGCCGTGCGACGAGTGACAGATGAGGCTGTAGACCAGCGTGACGAGGAGCTGGAAGCGCACGATTTCTGGTCGGAATCACCAGAACGAACCCAGGCACCTGCTGCAACGCAGGGAGAGGTGCCAGAAGTGGAGTCAGAGGAGGAAGGTGGCTTTGTGGAGGAGGAGGAGGAGGACCAACAGGAGCAGGCTTCCCAGGGGGCTAGTGGTGACCTTTTGGGGACCCCTGGTCTTGTACGTGGCTGGGGGGAGGAGACCGTGGATGATGCAGTCCTTGATAATGAGGAAGCGGAGATGGATAGCTCTGCATCCAACCTTGTGAGAATGGGGTCTTTCATGCTGTCATGCCTGTTGAAGGACCCCCGTATCAAGAGGCTTAAGGAGAAGGACCTGTACTGGGTCGCAACGCTACTAGACCCTCGGTACAAGCATAAAGTGTCAGAAATGTTACCAACATACCACAAGTCCGAAAAGATGCGGCATTTACAAACCAGCCTGCAAAACATGTTGTACAATGCTTTTAAGGGTGATGTCACTTCAGGAACTCATCAACATTCCAGGGGCAGAGGTGCCAGTAATCCTGCCACGAGCACACCTGCAAGGACAAAGCCCTTTGGCCAGTCTGTAACGTCAGACATGCAAATGTTTTTCTGTCCAAGGCAGCGCCACAACCCTTCTGGATCCACCCTCAAAGAACGCCTCGACCGGCAGGTAGCGGACTACCTGGCATTAACTGCAGATATCGACACTCTGAGGAGCGATGAACCCCTGGACTACTGGGTGCGCAGGCTTGATCTGTGGCCAGAGCTGTCACAATTTGCCATGAACCTCTTGTCTTGCCCAGCCTCAAGTGTGCTCTCAGAAAGGACCTTCAGTGCAGCAGGAGGGATTGTAACTGAGAAGAGAACTCGCCTAGGTCACAAAAGTGTCGATTACCTGACCTTTATTAAAATGAATGAGGGGTGGATCTCGGAGGGTTACTGCACGCCGGAAGACTTGTTCTGACTTCTATGCAGCTGTCCTTCTCTTCAAGCCTCATGACTCCACACACAGCTGTCCTTTAGCGTCCTCCTCCTCCCTCCGCCACCGTTACAAACTAGGGTGCAAACCCTACTGGTTTAATTTTTTCTGGCCTCTGTGCTTCAGTGGCTGCAACCAAAAAAACTGGGCAAACAATGTCTACAAGGTCAACGTATGGCAAAAAATGACTATTTTCAGCATTTATATGGCATATTTTTTCTGGCAACTGTGCTTCAGTGGCTGCATCCAAAAAAATGCATATTTTCTGCATTTATATGGCATAATTTTTCTGGCCTCTGTGCTTCAGTGGCTGCAACCAAAAAAATGCATATTTTCTGCATTTATATGGCATAATTTTTCTGGCCTCTGTGCTTCAGTGGCTGCAACCAAAAAAATTTATATTTTCAGCATTTATATGGCATAATTTTTCTGGCAACTGTGCTTCAGTGGCTGCGACCAAAAAAATGACTATTTTCAGCATTTATATGGCATATTTTTTCTGGCCTCTGTGCTTCAGTGGCTGCGGCCAAAAAAACTGGGCAAACAATGCCTACAAGGTCAACGACGTTGACCTTGTAGGCATTGTTTGCCCAGTTTTTTTGGCCGCAGCCACTGAAGCACAGAGGCCAGAAAAAATATGCCATATAAATGCTGAAAATAGTCATTTTTTGCCATACGTTGACTCAACGTATATGGCAAAAAATGACTATTTTCAGCATTTATATGGCATATTTTTTCTGGCAACTGTGCTTCAGTGGCTGCGACCAAAAAAATGCATATTTTCTGCATTTATATGGCATAATTTTTCTGGCCTCTGTGCTTCAGTGGCTGCAACCAAAAAAATTTATATTTTCAGCATTTATATGGCATAATTTTTCTGTCAACTGTGCTTCAGTGGCTGCGACCAAAAAAATGCATGTTTTCTGCATATATATGGCATAATTTTTCTGGCCTCTGTGCTTCAGTGGCTGCAACCAAAAAAGTTTATATTTTCAGCATTTATATGGCATAATTTTTCTGTCAACTGTGCTTCAGTGGCTGCGACCAAAAAAATGCATATTTTCTGCATTTATATGGCATAATTTTTCTGGCCTCTGTGCTTCAGTGGCTGCAACCAAAAAAATTTATATTTTCAGCATTTATATGGCATAATTTTTCTGGCAACTGTGCTTCAGTGGCTGCGTCCAAAAAAACTGGGCAAACAATGTCTACAAGGTCAACGTATGGCGAAAAATGACTATTTTCAGCATTTATATGGAAAAATTTTTCTGGCAACTGTGCTTCAGTGGCTGCGTCCAAAAAAACTGGGCAAACAATGCCTACAAGGTCAACGTATGGCAGTTGTTTAAAGAGAACAGTAGATTACTAGCCAGCAAAGCTACCTAAGCTAAAATGTCCCTCAAATCCCTGCAGACTTCTGTCCCTCCAATACAGAGCAGTATCAAGCAGATTACTAGCCAGCAAACTTACTATCATCTGTCCCTGAAATCACTAACAGCTCTCCCCCTACACTATCTCTTCCAAGCACACACAGGCAGATTTTTCAGATACATTTTTGCCCTTGATCCCCCTCTGGCATGCCACTGTCCAGGTCGTTGCACCCTTTAAACAACTTTAAAATCATTTTTCTGGCCAGAAATGTCTTTTCTAGATGTTAAAGTTCGCCTTCCCATTGAAGTCTATGGGGTTCGCGAACCGTTCGCGAACCGCTCGCGTTTTTGCGCAAGTTCGCGAATATGTTCGCGAACTTTTTTTCCGACGTTCGCTACATCCCTAGAACAGGGGTGTTACAGAATGTAACTACTGCATCTTATTCATTATTTATCAAGCCATAAGGGAAGTTAACCCCATGGGTCCCTGCTACTATGCCACTGCAGCCTGACTCAAAGAAATCTGCCTCATAGTGTCTAGATGTGAATGTGGCATCTGTACCTGCAGTACTGTCAGAACCAGTAGCAGGGAAACTAGTTTGGTTATGACCCCTTCTTTCTTGCTTTTATGAAATAGTTTTTTTTTTTTAAAAAATATTCATTTATTATTCTCTTAAAAATGAAATGCCTTTTTTGGCATTACCATCACCTTGTACAAATAACACTTATTCTGAGCAAGGCATCGTTTAAACAATCCAATTTGGTCAAATTATAAATACTTTATAAGTACAGTATAACCATGAGAAAATATATAGCAGGATTACGTTTTGTGTAACACTAGGAGGAAGAATACCTTTGTCTTGAGGCAATAGAGCATATGATTACCAGCTAAAGAGCTAAGTTCAAGAGTTCTCAGGGTTCATTTATACATTCATATGCTATTACTATAAACTTACAGAGCTGAAATAATGTACCTTGGAGAGTTTGCTTCCTGCTTGTTTACCCAAAAATAATACATTCATACTCTCATTCACTCCTGGCTCTCAGCATGAGAATGCTGGGATTTGTAGTTTGTACAACAGTTGAAGGACTCTGAGTTAGACTCATTACTATAAAAGATAGAAAAGAAGGAGCTGTGACTAAAGGATAAACATGCAGTAGGTGCTATTAGTAAAGCCTCATAGAACAGGTCCAGCACTTAGTGGAGAATTGTTTACTAGACTCTCTGTAAGTGTCGGAATAACCCTACCAGCTCGTGACTGATTGAATTCCAGCAGCCTTTTTGAATGTCTTATAAGTTCCAGTGTTTGACACTCATTTACAGTGTGAGCAGCAGGAATTAAGTTTCTTCCATGACAAGAACTCTAAAGAGATTGATATTAATGCTTAGAGTCCAGTTCTAATAATGAGTAGTTTGCCATGACTGTTACATGAGCCATTTACAGTATGATCAAGTGCATTGTTCGAATCTACTATAAGCAGTTAAATATCTATACCTTAGCAAATAAAGCTATTTGGTTTCACATATCAATCGAAATGAGGATCGCTGGGAACTTGAACCTAAGTCCCTGTGCTTTTGATTATTTTCCTATAGCTACAGAGCCATTAAGCTTTGCACGTAACATGACAATTTATTATGGTTTGGGTTAGGCACCAACACTTTCAGGGAAGCTATATTATTATTTATTATTGTTGTTGTTATGCTTTATTTGTATAAAAAAGCTCAGGATGTTTTTTTCTGCAGTCGGAGTAGGGCTCATCCATCAGCAATCAGTACAGTTACCCATAGCCGCCAAGTATTTACTTTTTTTCTAACTTCTAGACATGTAGACTATTACAGTTTCCCTCTCATAATAAATAATGTATAGTTGGTGCAACTGTCTTCAGAATTAGTCTCATTACTTAACCTGCTAGTAAATTCCTACCTGTTGCTTGTTGCTCACTTATTCTGTGTCTGCCTTTCCCTGTTATGGTCCTGTTAATTTCCCTTGTCACTTCATTCTGGTCTATAAAATATCTAATTTTAGATCCCTGGTTTAGTTCCATGTCACTAAGATTCAGATGTTTGGTAAAACTGGTACACAAAATCAACAAGTGGGCTACTGGCCTTTTGCTCTTTCCCTACTGTTAAAACCCTGTTCTGTACCACTTAGAATTATTGGTAATTTTGGTGGGTAACTGATCCCCTTTCTCATTTCAGAAATAATATGAGAATATTTTTTTTAGCTGTGTTCTCCCAATGATGCTATACAATAAAAAAAAAAGGAAGATTGAACACTTTGTTAGAAACATTGTACAGCACTGCTCCAGCATGCAATATTCTAAACTAAAACTTTTCTAACTTTTTTCCACTTTTTAGAAGGAATCTAAAAGTGTAATAGTATGCCTTTAAGGTAAAGGAGGCAAAAAAGGTAGAAGGATGTTTCCTTACATGTAGATGTGTGGGATATAACCTGTATTTGTGTGTAAGTATATGTGTGTGTATGTGGCACGCAGAGTTTAAACCTACTTTGTAACAATATCTTGTAAATCCCCTAAGCCTGCATGCATGAGTCTAAAATTCAAAAAATAACAAAGTTGGAAAGTTTTTTAGCTGTATTGCTAATTACTGAAATTGTATAGATTGTTTAGACTTGAATAATCCCTTTCTATTATTGACAGCTAATTGACTTATAGAAGGTAAAGGTAAGAGATCCATTATCCAGAACCTCTTTATCCAAAAGCTCCAAAGTATGGAAAAGCCATCTCCCTTAGACTCCATTTTATCCAAATATCCAACTTTTTAAAATGAATTTCCTTTTTCTCCAAAGTATGGAAAAGCCATACTCCATTTTATCCAAATATCCAACTTTTTAAAATTAATATTCTTTTTCTCTGTAATAATAAAACAGTACCTTGTACTTGATCCAAACTAAGATATAATTAATCCTTATTGGAAGCAAAACCTGCCTATTGGGTTTGTTTAATGTTTACATAATTTTCTAGTAGACTTGTGGTATAAAGATCCAAATTATA
Source organism: Xenopus laevis (assembly GCF_017654675.1). Taxonomy (NCBI): domain Eukaryota; kingdom Metazoa; phylum Chordata; class Amphibia; order Anura; family Pipidae; genus Xenopus; species Xenopus laevis. Next base: position 40,082,580 of record NC_054381.1, read on the forward strand.
GAAAGATCCATTATCCAGAAAACCCAAGGTCCCGTGCATTCTGGATAACAGGTCCCATACATGTATTTTTTTTGTTTATGAGTGTGAAATAAAATAAAAAAACTAATTATGGGGCAAGAGTTAACAAGGTGCACATTGCATTTCATACTGGAGAATTACTGCACAGCCTCAGACTGGTACCAAATGAGACCAATGATTTAAACAAGGGAGCTAACTTAGAAATGAACATGCTAATATATAAAAATAAAGAGGAATACAATATATTTCTTAGGTTTTAGCTTATATTTACATGTGTCCAAAAGAAAAAAAACATTAGGGCTCACGTGCAATCACAGTTGCAGTTGCTTCATACTACAATGGATGTAATTATTGCACATATTGACGCTATTCATGTCTGAGACTTTGTGTGTGTGTGTGTGTGTGTGCACTTTGCACACAGTTTTTGTGTTCATAAATAACCCCTATTATGTTATGGGAAGTTGCACAAAACTAGTTCACAGTCAATTTGTCTGCAAAACCAGTCTAGCTCACAAATACACCACTAGGACACACACCAGTGTTCATTTAATTTTAAATGGCAGTTTCGGTTACACAAATATGGATGCAGTTGTACGAACTGACGCCATTTACTAAAGATAATTTGTGCAAAGCTTCTTCTTGCACTCAACTCAAAATTGTCACAATCATCAAAATCAATACACCTGTATGGATTGCCAAACTGAACTGTATATAATCATCTTTAATGCAGCAAGTCATATATATTTGTTTCTACATATACTGCTTTCTTAACAGGTATTTAAATATTCAAGCACATGCAGAAGCATTGGTTACCTGCATATACATGTACATATATATATTTATATATATGTATAGCATTAGCTGAGATAGCAGGTTTCAGTTGCATTGCTAGGCTCCAGTGGACACGAAAACCAACCTAATAGATGAACGTTTCTTGTTAAAGGTTATGGCTCAACATTACCATCAATCAAAGCCTCATAGATAAGCAAAAGTCAGCATGTTTTAGGGGTACAGATTAAAGGATTAAAGTTAAAAAATAGATAATGTTCAAATGTCAAAATATCTACAAATATCTACAAGTAACACAGAATACAAAATCAGCTGGCAAATGTAGTCCAGCAATAATGTATGTATGGCTTTATGTTACAACAGTTATAACAATAGCTTTCCTTTGAATTAGATTATCACCAGTACCAAAACGAATGCTTAGCATATAGTAGTATGAAACACTAAGGTACTGTACATCATTACCCTACCCTACCTGTCCCCTAACTTGCTCAACATTTAGACGTGCATGTCAGAAATTGCAAAGGACATTGCACCAGCCAACACTGTGCTCTCTACCTCTCAATTTTTTAAACTCGGTGCAGAGCACATGTGATTACTGAATAAGCACTAAGGACTTTATTTTGCACCCCCTGGCATAGTAACATAATACGTGAGGTTGAAAAAAGACACGTCCATCAAGATTAAACTTATACGTCTGTATACATAACCTGCCTAACTGATAGTTGGCCCAGAGGAAGGCAAAAAACTCATTTGAAGCCTCTCCAACTTGCTTTAGAGGGAGAATCAAAATCTTCTTGACACGAAGATGGCAATCAGACCAGTCCCTGGATCAACTTGTACTATGAGCTATCTTCCATGACCCTGTATTTCCTCACTTGTTAAAAAGTCATCCAACTCCTTCTTAAAGCTATCTAATGTATCAGCCAGTACAACTGATTCAGAGATTCATCTTCACAGCTCTCACTGTAAAAAATCCCATCTGAATATTCAGGCGGAACCTCCTTTCTTCTAATCAGAATGGGTGACCTTGTGTCAGCTGGAAAGACATACTGGTAAATAAAGCATTATAATTGCCAGGCTGAGATCGTAATCCCTTTTTAAATATAGGAATGACATCAGCTTTTCTCCAATCCATAGGTACCATACCAGATGAAAGCGAATCTAAGAAAATCAGAAATAGAGGCAGGTCAAAAATTTAATTAAGCTCTCTTAGAACATGAGGGTGTATTCCATCTGGCCCTGGTACCTTGTTGAGCCAACAGTGGTGGATCTGGGAACTCTGACTCCTCTTTTGTATAGACTGAAGAAAAGACCTGATTTGCAGTTTGCCTTTTCTGTATCTATTACAACCATACTGTTACTATTATTTAAAAGAGCCACACTTTCAACCCGCATCTTTTTACTATTAATATAATTTAAAAACTTTTTGGGGTTAGTCTTAGCCTCTGCCCGCAATGCGCTCCTCATTTCCCATCTTTGCTGGCTTACAACATTCATTACACTGTAGTGTTTATATTAGTTAATAATATCTTTTGTCCCTATAGACTTATAGTTTCTAAATGCCTTTCTCTCATTCTTATTAACTTCTTTGCTTCTATATTAAGCCACATAGGGTGCATTCTAGTACTTGTATCCCCTATACTGTTTATTAAAGCATTCTGCTTTATTAGTCACTTGGGGTTTGAGTTCAATAGAAACTTTGATAACTCATATAGATGATCTGACCGTAAAAGCAGATATTTTAAATTACAAAAAATATTCTGCTCTTTAGATATTTTGACAAAGTGAACAGTATATTATGGATAATGTACCCCCTTGTTGCTCCCTCGTGTAGGAAGAACTTACTTTACTACAATATACAGAAGTCCATGTTGTTCCTTTTAATCTACCCATATGACAATACAACTGTATGCTGGAAAGTAAGGAAAGCTAAATCTGCAAACAGAAGGGCAAGTTAATCCCTGCAGCGAATAAACAATCCTTTGCCAAGACCCACAAAATACCATGAAATATATATATTTCAAATTGTTATACCAGTGCATTAATGAAGGCTTTATATGTTTTCAAGAACTCCTAAAAGTTTTTCTGCATAGTCTTAATCTACAAGCCAATTTAGATTTATTTCTCTAGTCTGGGATAGTATACCTTTATTATGGAGACGTGTCTGTAATTGTATGGTCAGTCAATGGGGTGGCAGGGTATATGTGGTGTTTATACAAATGGCCTGTATATGTCACTGTGTTCAGACATACTGTGTATACTTCCTGTCAGCTTAAAAGTGAAAGCTTACTGTTGTGTAATGCCTGCATGCCTCTGCTAATAAAGCACTGTTATACTCTCCTCTATATACCCAAAACATAAGGATGGCTCTTCTACCTCTGCAGCAGCCCATACCTTTTCTTCCAAACCCTGGTGAGCCTACAATACCTTTTACTGCTTGGATCCGTATGTTTGAAAATTACATTATTGCTGCTGACCAAGGGGAGATTTCTGCTGCTAGAAAGCGTGCTTTACTTATTCACTGCCTGGGAGCAGAGGGACAGCGTATATTCTATACATTACCATTACCTGATGATACTTATGAAACTGCTCTTACTGCAATAAAGAACTTTTTCGTGCCAAGAGTAAATATGGTTGCTGAAAGATATAAATTCCGCCAATGTGGACAACGTAATGGCGAATCCACAGAACAATTTGTAGCAGCTTTGAGATAGCTGGTTGTTACCTGTGAGTTTGGGAATCTAACAGATAAAAATGCTAAGAGACCAAATAGTGGAAAAAACAAACTCACCTCGCATTAGAGAGAGACTGCTCCTAGAGCAGGATTTAACCCTTGCAAAGGCTATTACAGTTGCTAGCCAAATTGAAACAGCAGTGGCAGATGCTAAAACTCTCAGTCAGGGAACTGCTGGGAATGTACAGATTGTGAATTCAACACTGTGGCCTAATAATGCACAGTCACAGGCAAAATACAGTGTTAAGGAGAGGGATTCACCTACACTGCAAAACCGTACAGCAAATACAAATACAAAATACTGCTTTCGCTGTGGTTCAACACAACACACTGCAAATCATGTTACATGTCCTGCAAAAGCTAAACGGTACCACAAATGCACAAAAGTAGGACATTTTGCAAAGATCTGCCGTAGTTCTGCTAAAGATGTTCATGAAGTCACTACTACAAATGTCGCAGTATTAAGTGTGGATAAAGCTTGTACATTTATTCCAGACAAGTTTATATGTCAGTGTCAGTACTGTGTCTGCTGACAAGGGACACTCCATTAACCTGATGCTTGATACAGGTTCAGCTGTTTCTATACTACCAAAGGATATTTTCTTGAAATACTTTGCAAAAGATCCGCTTGTTGCACCTGCCCTGAAACTGGTCAGTTACTTAAAGGATCCAATCCCTGTGCTTGGTTGTGCATGCAACAACCCAATCATCTCCAGCTAAATTATTACATGGCAGACAGATGCACACTAAGTTACATGTTGCAGACATCAAACTTCCACAAAATACTGTGCCTATAAAATCATCTACTGCTGAAATTGTGAAACGTCACCAAGCCAAATGCAAGGCTTATACTGGCAGAAAACGTGGTGCCAGAGAAATACACTTTCAGCCTGGATCTTTAGTCAGAATAAAGAAACCAGGAATACTGAAACAAGGACAATCTAAATTTACTACACCACTTGAGGACCATACACATATGAACTGTCTGATGGACGCATATGGAATGCAAGTCGTCCTGCTCCTGTTAGATTTGGAGAAGCTCCATTTGATGAAGGACATTTTCTTACTCCTGATGTCAACTGCAAGAGGCCTGAAGAAAGTGAACCTATAAGGCGTACTGAGAGAATCAGAAAACTACCTGCATGGACCCAGGACTATGTAATGTGAATAATGTATATTATTGCTTTAAGATGCATTGTTGTTGTTTATTACATTTGCCCAAATGCTTTCCTACTATAGGGGGAATAAGTGGTGTTTATACAAATGGCCTGTAGATGTCCCTGTGTTCAGACATACTGTGTATACTTCCTTACAGCTTAAAAGTGAAAGTGAAAGCTTACTGTTGTGTAATGCCTGCATGACTCTGCTAATAAAGCATTGTTATACTCTACTCATCCTCGGCTACCTAAAACATAACGGTATACATTTTATATCTAGAACATAACTGGCCCCGCCACTCAAACTCAAACAACTTTCCTACATTTCAAAAGAAAAGTAGAAGAGACAATTCTGTTAAAGTTATCTATTGACTATATCACAGCATTACTTGAGTGCAAGGACTTTATTGAGGGAAGGGGGCACATTTAATATTTGTGTTTTTTGAGTTATTTAGCTTTTTATTCAGAAACTCTCTAGTTTGCCATTTCAGCAATTGGGTTGCTATGGTAAAATTACCATAGCAACCATGCATTGATTTGAATATGAATATGAGAGGGCCTGTATAGGAAGATGAGTAATAAAAAGTAGCAATAACAATACATTTGTAGCCTTACAGAGCATTTTTTTAGATGGGGTCAGTGACCCCCACTTGAAAGCTGGAAAGAATCAGAGCAAGAAGGCAAATAATTAAAGAATGATAAAAAAAATAAGGCCAATTAAAAAAGTTGCTTAGAAATGGCCATTCTATAACATACTAAAAGTTAACAGTAAGGTGAACAACGCCTTTAATATCTCTGGAAGCGGGGAGATCTGCAAAGCACTAATCTAAAAAGTATATCTGACTTTTAACCAGTTTACCAGTTTGGTTATAATCATAGAGGCTAATTGTATTCATAGATACATTTATACATAAATGACAGTGTTGAAAAATATACAACACAAACAGAAATTACGGCTTAATTGATTCACAAAAAGAGTTAAAATGAAGCGTCAAATTTCCTTTTGTTGTCTGTTGGTTGAAATTACAAAAGTGTCAATAATTTTTTTCTGTAAATAAAAATATATTGTATAATGCTCGCTGCTGAAAGCACATTACAATCAGATTTGCATAGAACATAGAGTTGAAGCATTAAATGGGGGATTGACATGGATTTCCGTAGTAAATGCCTGCTTAAAAAGACAATAATACCAGCAATTAATTTCTTTATGTCTGCTTAAAAATGCCTGCTGTGGAAAGTGTTTTAACATATAGTGCAAAATGTTGAATTTGTGAGAATGAAGGCTGAAAACGTGTGTAGGAGGAAGAGAAATCAAGCTGAGTCCATTGTCGGCATTTCACATAGGCAAGGGGTAGAAATGAACTAATTTCAACCAAAGGGTATGAAGAATGGTCAGATTTGTATGGAAATCCATAACAGTATTTAATGCTGATTCTTTTGGGAGAATTTATGTGCATGTGATAATAGGAAAGAGATCTGTTAATCATAGTGATTGAGCAAGCGTAATACAGTGTGCTGCGGCCGCATTATATGGTAACATTTTGTGCTAGGCAGGTTTCTGTGAGACTCGCTCATGCCTTTCTTTTAGCAAAGCAGCAGGTTATAAGTCATATCTTATTTATTTGTTAAGAGATTTCACTAAGGTAGGTACTAATATGTACGGTCACATCACAAACAGGTTAGAAACCCCTATAAAACTTAAGTAAATATTTACCCAATATTTTCCACAGATAGGTCTTATTTCTCCTTAATCTATAACTGTTGAAAGAGTGGAAAACCTCTGTATGTAATGTTTTATTCACTATCCAGGATTCGGCCAGGATTTGGCCTTTTTCAACTGGATTCGGATTCAGCAGAATCCTTCTGCCTGGCCAAACCGAATCCGAATCCTAATTTGCATATGCAAATTAGGAGCAAGGAGGCAAATTCCATGACTTTTTGTCACAAAACAAGGAAGTAAAACTTTTTTCCCCTTCCCACCCCTTATTTGCATATGCAAATTTGGATTTGGTTCGGTATTCAGCCGAATCTTTGACAAAGGATTCGGGGTTTGGCCGAATCCAAAATAGTGGATTCGGTGCATCCCTACTTTATACTGTCTGTTCTGTATTAACTAGAAGTCTGCTGGCTGGATGTGGTTCTCCCCCTAGCCTATGCTAGAACTCCAATGACTTTCTTTGATCTCTTCATTTTGATTTTATCCTAGTCCCAGGCATAGCATATACTGTAGTAAGTCAGATAACTGGCTCACAAAAAATGTTGAACATCACTCTTCTATTCAAAGCCAATAGAGCTGATGTTGAAAATATGTTCTACATATGGTGTTACCACAACTTTTCATATATTTTTTTCGTCTATAGGCTGTTGTACAAATGATAGGGTTTCCCTTGATGTGAATTATTGCATTTACAACCCCATTTGGCTATACATTTTCCCCATGCTGTCTGACCAGGGTAGCATGTCATAGCAGGCTGGGGGAAGCTGCACTCTTGAAGGTCGCATTTTAAAGAACACTTGAAATGGTTTCACTCAACTTTTCCCAGAACAATAGTAGTGAGGGCTTCAAGTGTATATGGAGCTAATGGTGGCATTATATGAGGGACTTTTATGCACTTTGAACAGCACTAAAAATGAATTATTGGAAGAGTTGTACTTACCGTATGAATTCTTCCGAAAGTCTCCAAGGAAGTGTTGAACAATACCAACAATAAACATGTTGTTGACTGTGAAAGTCCCTTTAAAAATATTGATTGTTTCGTGATCATTTTTAATGAATTGGTAATACATTTTTTATATGTGATATGAATTTATAATGAATAGTTACATGTGACTGGTATAAAATGTACAGTAGGTGAGATACCTTAAGATTTGTTGAATCGAATACGTGCGTAAAATCACTGGGTGCTGGTTAATATGTACTTTTTACTAGTGGTTCTTTAAACCCTAGTAAAAATTTCTGTTGATGACCAGGGTATGGGTCATGGGAGTTAATAAATAAGGGTTGTGAGCCAGCAGTATATATACTGATACCTATACTTAACACCTGTAGATCTTAAAATCACTGTCACTGTGGATATGATGCTTGTTCAAAAAATCATCCAAGCCACTCCTAAAGGCATTAATAGAATTGGCCATCACAACAACACCTGGCAGGGCACTCCCAAACCTCACTGTCTTCATTGTGAAAAACCACCTACACTGCTTCAAAATTCAGTTCCTCTAGTCTAAAACAATTGGCTTTGGTACATTGATCCTTTTTATTGGAGAAAGGATCCCCTACTATCTGTTTATAATGCCCTTCAAACAAGGGAAAGTTGTGCTCACCACTAATTTTTAAAACCATTAGGCGGGGGTGCAATGAGGCTGTGACCACAAAACAGAGATTGTTTGTCCATATATTGCAATATATCCTTTTTAAGAACTCAAAACTTTAGAGAAAACAACCCCAAATTTGACTAAATATCCATCCCTCTTACCAGTTTAGTTGCAAGGCACTTTCTCCAACTCATTTATATACTTTTTAAGAATCCAATTTCTATTTTTTATTAATGCATTCATAGCTGTTGTAAACTCAAAAATCTCAGCTGTCAATCAAATATTATCTGCCCCTCCTCTATGCCATGGGCATAGAGGTGGGGCTGACAATTACTTTCACTTTCCATTCAGCACTTCCTAGATGTCACTGCTCTCCACACATTCCCCCAGTTCTCTTAACCATTTAATTGTGTAGCCAGGACATGGGGATGGACATTGGGTCCCCCATTCTGGTGCACAAACAAGATTCTGAGATGATGCAAGGCTTTCCTTAAAAACAGTGTGCACAAAATGGCTGCTGCCTGCTTGCTATCATTTTGAATTCCCAGACTGAAGGAAACAAGATTCAAATAATTTGTACAGTGTTATTAATGTTCATTTTGCTTGACTAATGTGATAAAATAGGATTTTGAATAATTTTTTTGGGTGACAGGTCCCCTTTAAGCATTTTAAAAGCGGTCTTTAAAATAATGCATACTTTGCAATTTAGATTTGCAATGTAATAACTATCTAAATAAGACTATTACATAGTGAAATGTGAATTTGTTTTCTTATTAATGGGAGATTTTTTTTACAGCTGGTTTTCAAGCAATGGCAGCTAAATGATTTGACTGAGCTGCAGATTCTAGTGCTGCCTGTGCCCTTTAATGTAACATTCAGAATCGGTTTTTCTATTTGCACCCTCTAAAATGTGTTTATGAGTATATGTGATGGCATTCCTTGGTTTAGATAAAAGACTCCACAAAAGATCCCCCAAATACGGTTGTCCAGAAACACTTGTTTCTAGTTATAATTGTTAGTAAAGAAGAAAGCCCAGACATTTTCATTTGCAGCATAATTGAAATGTCTTATAGCCCCACTCAATCTTTTCCATGTAAAGAAGTACATATATTAATTGTGTGTAAAGTTTGTTTATAGAGGAGACAGAAGTCTATGCTGGCACAAGCAATTCTTGACAGCAGGTATATTATATGAGGCAGACCCAGTCTACTGGGCTTCTAGGATACCTCCAGTCTTGAGGGAATAGAATGCCAATGAGAAAAAGAATTTCTAACAGTAAATACAGCTCCTTTGTGACATATGGCTAGACATGTTATCTATCAGTTTTGTAATAGCAATAGTGATGGAGCCAGTCATACTTTACCAAGCCATACTTACTGTGCTGGCACCTGCTTCAGCTTTAACAGGATCACCTGGGCACATACAGACTATGACGCATAGATTAAGTATATACAATTTCATGTAATTAAAGGAGAACCAAGCCCTAAAAATGAATAAGGCTAAAAATGTCCTATTTTATATACCGTACTGAACTTATTGAACCAGCCTAAAGGTTCAGCATCTCTAAAATAGTAATGATCAGGGCCTTCAGAGGTGTCACAGGAGTTTCCCATTTTGTTAGGAGTGTCTGTGACACGCACATGCTCAGTGGGCAGCTGTTGGGAAGCTAAGCTTAGGGGTCATCACAAATCATTAAGCAGGAAATTATTTTTGCCTGATGCTACAGAGCTGCTTATTAAATTCTGATGCTTATTGTGACGGTTTTTAGAGCTGCTATGTACAAATAGTCCAAATGATTTACTTATCAAGGGTCGAATCTGAAGTTCATGGGAGTTTTTTAAAACTCCCATAAACTCCCATTAACTCGAAATTTGACCAATCGAAATTTATCAAACAAAATAGAATTTTTCAAAGTCGAGTGAATAGGATAGACCCGCAAACTCAAACTCGAATTCGATTTGAGTTTTTCAAACAGTTCCAAATTGATCCCAGGACTTCTTCCATAGTTTTCAACAGAAATTCGGCAGGATTTAGGGGGCGAATAGTTGAATTTGAGTTCTTAAAGGGCCACTGTATGATAAATCTCAAAAATCAAATTCAAATTTTTAAAAAAAACTCAAATTGAATTTTAACACTTCCTCAGTGTAATTTCACAGTTTTGACCATAAAAAAACTCAAAAATTCAAATTCAAATTCAAAAATTCTAAATTAAAATTTTCACTTCGACCCTTGATAAATCTGCCCATTGTATTATATAGTGAATAAAGTACCCCCTTTTGTAAATTAAATTGAGTTTCATGGCCATATAAAAACACGAGGCTGTAGGTCAGGTCATGGAACTCCGAGGTGACTTCTACAAATCCTTATAATTTACTTAATAATTTATTTATTATAATACACATGTTTTAGTGAGTCATGTGACAAAAATGACATGAGTACTCACGGTTTATAAGGATATAATTTACAAGATATTCATGGCATTTGTGTATTATATATACAGGTATAGGATCCCTTATCTGGAAATCCGATATCCAGAAAGCTTTGAATTACGGAATGGCTGTCTCCCATAGACTCCATTTTATCCAAATAATCCAAATTTTTAAAAATTATTTCCTTTTTCGCTGTAATAATAAAACAGTAGCTTGTACTTGATCCCAACTAAGATATAATTAATCCTTATTGGAAGCAAAACCAGCTTATTGTGTTTATTTAATGTTTAAATGAATTTCTAGTAGACTTAAGGCATGAAGACCCAAATTACAGAAAGATCCATTAACCCCGGGTCCCGAGGATTTTGGATAACAGGTCCCATACCTGTATTCAGTATATTGTGCCTATATCAGTCCCTAAGCTCAGTAAGTGACAGCAGCACAGAGCATGTGCAGTGAATCAGCAGAAGATGAGAAGCTACAGGGGCAGCTTTGGAGGCACAGATCTTCCCTGCTAAAGGACTGTGGTTGCCTTGGGCTGGGGCAGAAGCCCAAAACAACAATTCTGCCCTAATTCTCCAGTTAAGCTTTAGTTCTGCTTTAATTGTGGTTTCTTTTTCATCTATGTAATACATGTTTCTTTTTGAACCGTTGATGCATAGCCCTTGAGTAGAACCAACTCTGGAGGCTTGTGCTCATTATTGCATTGCCACTAGAAGGCTAATAGAATTGCAGACTGGATTGCCAATTAAAGGCTTATAATCATTGTGCTCTGAAAATCCATCCATGGTATATCTCATGAGGTCTATGGGGAAATTTCAAATTGAATAAGCTTACAAGTTTTTCTCATCAACTTGATTCTGGCCCAAAGTTTCAAACATTATAATGAACAAATCTGCATGTTTACCAAGGCTCAGCACTGGAACTGTACAGCAGATTTGGTCTCGAAAATTCCAGACGCCAATGATAGATCAATAACAACCACCTGAGAGATCAATGCTATGCTTCTTCTTTATTTGACAGCTATGGAGCCAGTAACCAGATCATTAGATCATCAGGCAACTGGCTCCAGATCACACATGCATCGTGCCTTTTGTGTTCTTGTGTGAGGTTATATATCAAATAGCCTCAGCAAATAGTAGGCAAGCAATGACTATATTCGTTGCAAGTGCATAAGCATTTCTAAGAAATATAAGACGAAGAACAATAAGTAAAAACAGCAATAAAAACATGTTTATACATCTTTTATATTATTTTGAGCAAAAAAGCAAATAATATCAAAGCAACAGCACTTCTTATTTTCCCCCACCAGATTACATGCTAAGCCTAAATACTGATATGGCATACTTTAGTATAGATGCTTATTAAAGGATAGCAATTGTACAATGATGTTTAGCCGGAAAAAAATTGCTCATAAGTCTCAGACTAAGAAATCGCCCCCAAGTCGATCACATAAATGGGGTTTCAGGCTTCAATTTATATACTTAGGGCATTTATTTCCGATTCATGTGTTTTGAATAAGTCCTCTATAAAAAGTTTCATTTGTAAACATTTTTTGACCGTAGGATATGATTTCTAACCCCACATACTGTAGAACTAAGATTGAGTATTTGTCCATGTTCTTTTCTGTGAATTATCCTTTTTCCAGTACAATTGTTGAATAAGCATTGTACTGTACCATTGTGTTGTGTAACACACATTGTCAATATCAGTTGTATATTCCTGTAACCATTCATATAAGTTACACTATATTTTCAATGCTAAAAGTATCCAGTCCCTTATACAATCATCTGTCTTATACTGGAACACTGTTTGTCAAACTGTCTTTGTAGTACTAGTACCCAACAACTTTCCATTCTTACTACTCTTTGAACATCTTGGGGCTGTTTTTCATGGATTGTCTAAGAACCGTGTGTTCCAGTGAAAGCATACCATAACACTGATTACATAATTCCATTTACATGCTTCCTACTTTTTTGGCAACAATTGGTAAAGGCCCACAGCAATAATTAACACGTGAAAAAAGCAATATCTGCACAGAACAGGTTTGTTGGAATGAGAGTAGAAGAAAACTGACTTGCCTGCATCTAGCCCTAGTCCAGGGTCATCATCTTACACCATCAGCATTGACATCATTGCAGCAGGATCTTGACAAACTGGCAATCTGGGCGGCTAAGTGGCAGATGAAATTCAATGTCGACAAATGTAAAGTCATGCACCTGGGATGTAAAAATATGCAAGCCATTTAAACCCTTAATGGGACTGCACTAGGCAAATCCATAACGGAAAAGGACCTTGGAGTCCTTGTAGATAATAAACGTGGATGTGGCAAGAAATACCAGTCAGCAGCATCAAGGGCAAATAAGGTCTTGAGCTGTATAAAAATGGGCATAGAGTCACGGGAGGAGAGGGTCATTCTTCCACTGTATAGAGCACTGGTAAGGCCCCATCAAGAATATGCCGTACAATTTTGGTCTCCATCACTCAAACAGGACATTATTGTATTAGAGAGGATACAGAGAAGGGCAACTAAGCTGGTAAAAGGTATGGAAAATCTTAGCTATGAGGAAAGACTGGCCAAATTGTGGATGTTCACACTGGAGAAGAGGCGCTTAAGGGGTGATATGATAACGATGTATAAATATATAAAGGGATCATATAATAATCTCTCTAATGCTTTATTTACCAGTCGGTCTTTCCTGCTGACACGAGGTCACCCATTCCGATTAGAAGAAAAGAGGTTCTGTCTAAATATTCGGAAGGGGTTTTTTACAGTGAGGGCTGTGAAGATGTGGAATTCTCTCCCTGAATCAGTGGTACAGGCTGATACATTAGCTTTAAGGAGGGTTGGATGGCTTTTCAGAAAGTAATACAGGGTTGTGGAAGATAATTCATAGTACAAGTTGATCCAAGCACTAGTCCGATTGCCATCTTGGAGTCAGGAAGGAATTTTTTCCCCCTCTGAGGCAAATTGGAGAGGCTTCAAATTGGATTTTATGCCTACCTCTGGATCAACTGGCAGTTAGGCAGGTTATGTAAATGAACTTGATGGACGTGTTTCTTTTTTCAACCTAACTTACTATGTTACTATGTTATCACCTCAGACAGGTCCTTCCACTGCCATCACTCCTCAAGCCTGCTTCCCCTGCCTGCACCTGACAAATTGGGCCCTTCCCCCCCATCAAATTGGCCTGCACACCTGATAGGCAGAAGAACCAAAACTAGGTGTAAGCATTCAGGAGAGGTAAGTGTCTGGTGTTCCCTATCTCTGTTGCACCCAATTGGAACACTATGGGGCAGATGTATGAAGGGTCGAATATCGAGGGTTAATTAACCCTCGATATTCGACCAGGAACTAAAATCGTTCAACTTCAAATATCGAAGTCGAACGATTTAGCGCAAATCCTGCGATCGATCGATCGAAGGATTATTCGTTCGATCGAACGATTAAATCCTTCGAATCAACGATTTTAATACAACACTCGAAGGAATATCCTTCGATCAAAAAATCTCAGGTAAGCCTATGGGGACCTTCCCCATAGGCTAACATTGACTTCGGTAGCTTTTAGCTGCCGAAGTAGGGGGTCGAAGTTTTTCTTAAAGAGACAGTACTTCGACTATCGAATGGTCGAATAGTCGAACGATTTTTAGTTCGAATCGTTCGATTCGAAGTCGAAGTAGTAGTCGAAGGTCGAAGTAGCCCATTCGATGGTCGAAGTAGCCCAAAAAAAAATCAAAATTCGAAGTTTTTTTAATTCGAATCCTTCACTCGAGCTTTGTAAATGTGCCCCTTTATGTAAACAAAAACTTACTTGCCTGGCCAGTATCAGTGTTGAACATGACTCATTCTCTTGTGGCTGAAAGGAATGAAATGCCAGTATGCAGCTATTTTTGGTGATATAGTGTATTTTAAAGTAGTCAGCCCCACAACATGTCCACCAAAGCACAAAATATGGACTTGGGTGACAAGTTGGGACATAACAATAGGAACTAAGGTGGGATTGTAGAGTTTCAATAAAACGTCATAAACACCTAGTGATGTAGAAGGCCCAATTGGACTGATGGGCAATTTTTGGATCCCTTAAACTGTTTGCTGTAGGACAAAAGAAAGTTTAATTATACCAGTGGCAACAAGGGGAACTTAACAGGGTGATCAAAAGATCATGTTGTCTTCTTCAGAGAACTACACTAAGGGGCAGATTTACTAAGCTCAAGTAAATTTCCTAATTTAAAAAAGTTCGAATTTCTAAGTCAATTTTTGGGTACTTCGACCATCGAATAGGCTATATTCGACCATTCGAATTCGAAGTAAAAATCGTTTGACTATTCGACCATTCGATAATCGAAGTACTGTCTCTTTAAAAAAAACTTCAACTTCATACTTCGCAATGTTAGCCTATGGGGACCTTCCACAGCACTTTTCTAAGTTTTTTTTGATCTAATAGAAATCCTTCGATCGACCGCTAAAAATCGTTCGATATTCGAAGTCGAAGGATTTCAATTCGAGGGTCGAATTTCGACGTTTTTTTAACTTTGGAATTCGACCCTTAGTAAATCTGCCCCTAAATAGACACTGATTACATTTAAAAACACAATTTGAATGGTTTAGACAAAGAGTTGAAAAGAGCTGTACAAATTGTCAGCATAGAAACACTTTACCATTTTACTACAAAGAAGACACAAAACTCTTTTTACCTGACACTTTACACAATATGCTCTCCGGCTTTGAGAAAACATTATTTCTTGTTCTTTCCCTAATCAGTCTTGTCTGCCATCTCAGAGAACAGGGAGGTTCATTGTTATATGCAGCTGTCATTTGTTCCATCTCCCTGCTCTCTGACTTCAATATCTTGGAATTATTTAGTGAAAGTAATTTTCAGTTAGAAATCCTCTGCCCTTTCAGTAAGTGCAAGTATAGCACTTCATCAATGGCCAAAGAATTCCGAGCTATCTGGGATGTATCAGGACAGTTGATAAAACCTCAGAGAGCAACCTATGATAGTGCATCTCATCATAAATAAAAAAAGCAGAAAGGGCCTTTGTCAGTGTTTATCTGTAGCGCTTTTATTCTTTGCCCTTGATTTCCTCTTCAGAAAATTGATGCACCCTTAAATTGAAGCAGGAGACTTGACAGGTGATGGTTAGTGTGATAACTGCTCAGATTTCATCAGCCAGTGTTTTTCTCGTGGTGCAATTGTAGGAACTTTCAGCTAGATTACCTGTCATCCACTACATCAGATAAAAGAGGCAGAGTTGAAAGATGCAGTTTTGCGACTGTACCTCATAGGAAATGGAAAAAAACGAGATCAGATAAGGCAAACACAGAAAATAAAACAGCACACTTCTGTTTTAATCAGACTGTTTTTACAAACTGTACATACTTAAAACTGGTCATCAATGAACAAAATTATTTGTAAAACAGATACTGTGATACAGACCAACCCACGAACGGCTGCAGGGATTTGTGGAGAAGGTTTGAGATTTTTAACCTGTTAATCCGCTTCAGATCTAAGGCCTCAAGGTCTTATCCGCGTGATATCTCTATTAAAGGAGATGGTAGATGGTCTGGTGTTCTGGCAGTGGAATGAAAATGTGAAAGCAACATCTCGGCACTGTCAAATTTATATCAAGTCATGAAAGATTCATTTTTAGCAAAACTTTCTTTTTTTCATCAGAAGTTCAGGCTCGTTATGCAGTCAGCAGCTTACAGGGCGATCCACCTTTAGTATGTATGTATTCTAGTTTGTTGTAGAATGTTCTATTGATAGCAACTTTGATTTCAATTGTTCTATGGTATTTATTTTTTACAGTTTTTAGACCCTGCCAACCATATAGCTGCTGAAATCGCAAACTGCATAGCTGCTGAACAGAAATAATATATAAAAAAAAAATAAGACCCATCGCAAAATGTTTTAGAAGATCAATTTCTACATCATACTAGAAATTAATTTAAAGTGAACTACCCCTTTAAAGTTTATTGAATCCTTCTATATCAACATGCTGATTGTATAAGGTATGGTACAGGGAGCATAATACATAAAGATTATACATATTTAAAGGGGAACTCTGGGTGATTATAAAAATTTTCAATAGAGTGGCCATAATATTAAAATAATATTAAGCATCCAAAAACGTGAGGACGTCAAGATTTGTGATGCCGACTACACTTCAGAGGTCTATAACAGGAGTCAGAGATGACGGAGGGGATAAGGGCTAAGTAAGGAAAGAATTTGGAACAAAATTGACTAAAAAAGGTAAAAAGAAAAAATAATGCATTCCTATTGTGAAAAAGGGTGTTTTAATCTAAATAGGAGTTAGGGAGATTTTTGCTAGAACCCGGAGTTCCCTTTTAAAATAACTTATTAAGCAAATACAAAAACCCTCATAATATATGGTACAATAGCAGGATAGGCAGTGTTGCCTGGTGTTCACATCTTATGCATACATTTGCTACCCAGCTCATAATTCTTGGTTGATGTTAAAAAAGACTGAGGAATCTTACAAGTTAAGGTAAATTTAGAAAATTGTTCACAATGTTTAAACTTATGCTGCCATATCCCTGATGATATTATAAACCAAGTTTGCATCTATGAACCAGACTTAACAGTTTAGGCCAGTCTCCTAGATGTCCACACTTATTACAGGTAAGGGACCCGCTATCCAGAAACCTGGTATCCAGAAAGCTCCAAATTAAAGAAAGGCTTTTCCCATAGACCCCATTTTATCCTTAACTTTGATCTTGATATTAAGGGGCAGATTTATCAAGGGTCGAAGTGAATTCGAGAAAATTTTCAAAGTAAAAAAATTCAAAATTCGAAGTCATTTTTTGGATACTTCAACCATTGAATAGGATACTATGACTTAGAATTTACTTGGACTTCGATTCGAAGTAAAAATATTTAGAATATTCGACCATTTGATAATCGAAGTACTGTCTCTTTAAAAAAACTTCGACTTCAATACTTCCCCATATTAAACCTGCCGAAGTGCTATGTTAGCCTCTGGGGACCTTCTAGAGCAGTTTTCTAAGACTTTAGAGGTCAAAGGAAAATCCTTCGATCGATTGCTGAAATCGTTTGAATCGTTCGATTCGAACGATTTAATCATATGATCGAACGATTTTACTTCGATCGTCAAATTCGGTATAAAATCCTTCGACTTCGATAGTCGAAGTATTTTAATTTGATGGTCGAATTTTTAAGTATTTTTTACTTCGCAATTCGACCCTTGATAAATCTTCCCCAAGTGTACTAACATTAAACAAACCCAATAGGCTGGTTTTGCTTTCAATAAGGATTAATTATATCTTAGTTTGGATCAAGTACAAGGTGCTGTTTTATAAATACAGAAAAAAAGGAAATAATTTTTAAGAATTTGGATTATTTGGATAAAATGGAGTCTATGGCAGATGGCCTTTCCATAGTTCAGTGCTTTCTGGTTAATAGCTTTCTGGATAACGGATCCCATACCTGTACTATACTTATTCTCAGCTACAGTTTCTCTCTACACAAACTTATTTCCTTTACCTTCAACCACAACTGTCTCTAGTTCTGTATCATGGCTAATACTAGCGTTCATTACTTCAATTCTTAATAAATTGTCTAATACAATCCCTTGTATTAGACTTCTATCCACCTTCTCTCTTTCCTATTGCCTTTCCCTAACCAGTTGTCTAAGTGACTTTAAGGACAGAGTACAATGACCTTTACTCCCAAGAGCTTTTGCTTTTAACAGGCTTTCATTTCTGTGAGACACCAGCCTACTGAGCTTATGTGCAAAGCTGTTCTTCTCACTACACGTGACTAGGCAGCCACTGGGGACACGTTAAGACACTCATATCAACCGGAGACACCCACTGGCTGTACAATTCAATTACTGACAAATCATAAGGCAAATGATCTCCATTCTGAAACTCTCCTAGCGTACAAAGCCATATGGCAGGGCATTCATCACAACTGGGAACTAACTGTGTGATTATCAGAATACATAAAGGCTACTTAGGAAGCATTTTTGACAGACTTTCCTGTGATCCCATATGGTTGCATTTGGTAGAAAATCTTGTCTGCAGATTGCCTATTGCCACACTCGGAAGTTACAGTAGGCACAACTTATTCCGACTCTTATTAAGATCCACAGCCAACAGAACAACTGAAATCAGGTTTATTCCCACATATGGACTAATTGTACAATATGAACGATTCTGTCCATCCACCCATTGGTTGAATAGTAACATAAACATCTCCTTTCAACCTATCTATTAAAAGAATTATATCATATCATTTTTATTCAAAAATAATACAAATACGACTTTTGATATGTAAAATGCAATTTTTAATTCTATGGAAAAGATAAAGGCCATATGTATTTTTGCATTAGACTCTTTAAATATATGTATATATACATAGATATTATTCTTCATAAATTTCCATCTCCGTGTTTTGTTCCGAAACTATCCACCTCTGTGCGCTGTGACAGTTGATACAGACAGTGTTGATGACAATGACCATGACCTTCTCAAATCCTTCAGAGGGTTATCCTATGTAAATTTAGGGAGAGTGCCTGGTACAATTAATTTGTCTATACATCAAGCAAGTGAAGGAGTAACTCATTATATTAACATTTGTGTAATTGCAGGACAGGGCCACGGTGTGGGCTTCAACAAATACCCATCAAAATGTTAAAAAGCTTTTACTCAACTGAAAAGGCTTTCACAATAATTCTGTTAAACGTTTAGTTCTATTTTCAACAGGTTGCAAGATTTAATGTTATTTTGAAGTCTTCAAATGGTCAGTGTATTGTATTTCTGGTAACATATCTCACTTTCTGGTATTTTCAAAACAATTTGTGTTCTGGGGTGTAAGTCTCTTGGCTTTTTTTTCAGTTGACAACCACAGAAATCCTTCCATGAACCACAATTCTGTCAGTTCAGTGCAGTTCCTGGAAGTAATACATTAAGGAAAGTCAGATGCCACTATAATTTTATGTATGTGTTATATCATTTGAACATGAGATTTTAACCTTGCTCCATGTAACACTGTCTTTTTTTTAATAATAAGTGCATCTCACCTAATTATTGATTTGATTGGCAATAAGTGATTGCTAGAAATGAGCAAGACTAATGTTAGTTCACTGTATTTGCTGAAGAACATGCCTTTATGATGGGTATATAAATAAACTACAGTGGGTGTCTGTAAAGTTGTATTTTTAAAACTTAGAGACCATTTGGAAGGCTCACTTGACCATCTGCAGAGGTCGCTTCGAATATATGTCTGCTTGCTTCAGGTTTTATTCTAAAATGATGAGTTGAAAGGATTTTGCTTTCTTGTATCTAGGACAAACATAGTGTTTTCTATGAAAAATGTCAGAGGCCTGGGGGAAAAGGATTAAAACCCCTGTTGTAAAGTGTCAGTTTTTAGCTGCCCATTGTATATGAGATATATATATATATGGAATAATTACAGTGGCAGAACTAGGCAAGACAAAGTCCAGTGTTTTGCTCTGTGTGCAGAATGATGATGCAGATATCAGATAGACCTAAAAGCTTGGGCACAAACACAAATGGCACATCACCAAAGTGCAATGGTGTCTAAACGGTGCAGGAATCTCATACCTATTAAGTATAACTTCAAATCTATTTCTGTATAATAAGGCAGAGAGACAAAATCACTGGTAGCAGATCAGAAGGGAAATAGGCATTATTTACTTATCAAGGTGTTCAGGAAACCTTAGCACACTATATTATTATATTTATTATAGAAAGTAGAGCTATACATACACGATCTGTGCATGGGGCATGGTCACAAAATAACTGGGTAATTTCATTACAGAGGCACCCGAGTTGTTTGGTCTATTCAAACTTCAAGCCATAGGTAAACAAATGAAACATCATGGGAGGCCTTGCAGTCTCATTGGGAAAGGACTGCAGCCAAGGCCTGATTAAATACTTGGCTGATTTGTTCAGCATTCTTGATTGATATACAGGTACAGGATCTGTACCCTTTATCCAGAAAGTTCCAAATTATGGAAAGGCCATCTCCCATAGACTCCATTTTAATCTAATAATTAACATTTTTAAAAATGATTTCCTTTTTCTCTGTAATATTAAAACATTAGCTTGTACTTGATCCCAACTAAGATACAATTAATCCTTATTGCTGGCAAACTCATCCCATTGGATTTAATTAATGTTTTAATGATTTTATAGTAGACAAAGTATGGAGATCCAAATTACTGAAAGATCTCTAATCCAGAAAACCAGGTCCTGAGCATTCTAGATAACAGGTCCCATACCTGTATGACAAAACAATGATCAAATAATTTACCACTTTAAATGGACAGATTTTGATGCAGTGAAGGGCGAATTTATTCGCCAGGCGCAAATTCCCAGTGACTTCCCGAGTTTCGCCGATGCCGAATACATTCGGGGAAATTCGGCTGAGAAAATTAGCCGGCATCCAAAAAAAATGGACACCGGCATCCAAAATGAGATGCCAGCGGCGTTGTTACAAATTGGCCCATCACTAGAAGTTACCCATGACTTATTTTGGGCAGGTGTAAAACAAAAAACATAGAAACATCAAATCATGAGTTATATATAGTTATTCTGTGTTGATGTCCATTATGTGAGAGTTGCTTTATGTTTCATCAAGGGAAAGTATTGTTAACTGTATAGAAAAATAACTCTTTAAGTTTTCTGCATCATGGACCAGTAAGGCTGCACCATTACTAGCAGTGGCCCATGCTCAGAGTTCTCATTTAATGGAAGTTCTACCAGTGGAGCATGATGCAAATACTCAAAGTAATATGAATTACTAAGTCTTACGTGGCCATACTTCCCATCAAAAAAATAGATATCTTTTTTTTTTAAGCAACTACTCGTTGTTTTCATGGCTTTTGTCTGCATTCTTTCTAGTGACGGCAATTGTAATTTTTTTTTATTCACACTAGCTGAGAATTTAACTTTGCTTAAAAAAATGAAGAACGGGAAAAAAAAAACCACTACGCCTTTGAAATCATCCTTTATTCCATACAGTTAAATGATCTGAATGGATTTTTCAGAATAGAAATGAGTCTGTTTCTTTTAATATACCTTCAGAAATGTTTTACTTCGGGATGATGACAGCAGCCCTTGCTGACAACTATTAATACATTATAAACACTCCATCAGAGTTATATAAAAACATGTCAGTTTTAAAGGGAACATCTTTGACAGCAAATTTTCTGATTGTGAAACAGCTGTGCCTCCAGTACAATGCATTAAGTAGTTTATTCCTTTTAGATAGTTAAATTGTGCATGAAATGTTGCTGGCGCAAGGGCTCCAAATCTGGCCTGATTAGCGAACATCTGTTACATTGGAAAAATTCATGTCTACCCTAATTAGCTGTCAGGCTGATCTACATCAGCCCTGATGGTGCAGGATTCTATGCTGTTTAAGACAAACAGGTTTCCCTTCTATCCCATCACCTGCCCTTTTAAGTCTCCCTTTCTTGTGTGTTGCTGTAATTAGAGATTGTTGGGAACACAATAGGGCAAGTTATGGTCAGTTATTTTGGGTCCCATCTGTGCAATATTTTTATTACCATCGGCTCCTGAACAGAGCGCAGAACGGTCTAGATAACAAGTCTGTTTGATAATCCTTTAATTCAGACTTTCCCATTCAAAGTGTGCTGGATTTCTCTGCCATCCTTCTGTAAAGACTGAAAGGAAATCTATAGGGGGCTAACCATTCTGTCTACTACTAAAAACAAGTTACTACACTAAATATAAACATGGTAGCCAGCTATAGACATGGCAGGAGACAGCATTGTCGGGTATTGACAAAGTAGTTAAGAAAGATGGATATTCACGTGCACTGGATTGAGTCATCCAATGAAGCTTTGTGGGTTAGAAGTGGACATGTCTCTGTATTTACAATTATCCAAACATTATTTTCTTTTTTTGAATACATTTGGCTTATAACTGATGCAAGTCAATCATCAGAAATTAATACTAAGCTTGACACAGATAATTATCTTGTTTAATAAATTTATTTGTGTCAAGTAAACCACCAACCACAATGTCTAGTTGAGAACCATGTTGATACTATTATACCAGAGGTCCCCAACTTTTTTTTGCCCATGAGCCACATTCAAATGCAAAAAGAGTTGGGGAGCAACACAAGCATGGAAAACATCCCATGGCATGATATATTAGGGCTTTGATTAACTCTTTGGTATCCCCTATGATGACTTGCAGCCTAAAGGAGGCTCTACTTGGCAGTACATGTGGTTTTTATGCAATTAAATCTTACTTCCAAGCCAAGAATTGAAAAATAAGCACCTGCTATGAGACATCCAAGGGGTTGGTGAGCAACATGTTGCTCACAAGCCACTGGTTGGGGATCACTGTATTATACGGTTATATGGTAACCTGGGCAAAAATGTCCTTATTTGCACTCCTGCATTGCATCACTGGCTTCATGGGGTTCAAATCCAGTTTGGGGGCTATCTGCAGGGTGTTTGTTTGTTCTGTTCTTTCTCTTCTTCTGTCTCTCCTGTATCATCCACATCCCAAAGCATACAGTCAGGATAACTGTCTCCTAATGGAAGTGACTCTGGTGTGTCTCTTATGTAAAATGGTCCTAAGATTGGGGGGCTGATGTGAATGATGGACACTGCAATGTTCTCCATAGCCATGTCCTTTAATGAGTGTAATTCAACTACCATGTTCTCAAATAAATATATATATATATATATATATATATATATATATATATATATATATATATATATATATATATATATCCCATTAATTTTGGCACAGAAAGATAAAGCACATATTCAATTTTGAAATAAATATATGAACATAAACTTAATTTGTCAAGAATATGATTGAGTTCATATACATACCAAGGTGGCAGACAATCAAGCACCTAAACCATAGTAACTAATAGTAGGGTTTCATCCTGGGATAAAGAAGAAGAGAAGAGACTATTTCAGTTTTGAAGACAGACTGTCGAAGCTGAGACTCTTGGGGCCAAAAGAGAAATATGATGACTTTTGTTTAAATATAATATTTATTCATATAAATATATAAATTAAATATAAATGCAGTTTATAAATTTCACTTTTGTCATATGGTGTTTATTAGCAATTTTAATTTCATCATTGCAGCACTTTCTAGAGTAGATGCACATTGATAAAATAGCATGTTCTTTTGGAGACAATAGGGTGAGGGCCTTGTCAGAGCTTATAGTCGAGAGTAGAAGAGAGACACTAAGTGGGATGAGCAATGGGGTTTAGAGGTCCTGTTGGTCAAGATAGTAGTTATAAGTGTAGTGAAAAATGGAATACCAGTAGTTGTAGTGCTTGTATAAAATGAGTTATATGTCAGTCAGATCATGGTGAAGATGCTGAGGGCTTAGATTGCTATTTTGGATAAAGAGGTGGATTTTAAGTGATCATTTAAATATGAGGAGGTTCTAGGGGTTTATAATGGGACAGAGGACAGAGTTCCAGAGGATGGGTGCAGCAAATGGCAAGTCCTGGATGCGGGAGTTTGAAGACGTAATAAGTGAAGAGGAGAGAAAAGGCCATGTACTGACCAAAAGTTACATGTTGGGGTGTAGTTGGTAATTAGTAAAGTAATGTATGGTGGTGAGATTATGCAGAATGCTTTGTTAAGGAGTACTAGTATGGGATCCCTTACCTGGAAATCCATTAACATGGTTGAACATAAATAATGTCTGTATGAATATGTAATGGACTGGTGTATTTTTCAAAACTCAATAACTACATCTGAACTATGACTGCTCTGACAAAGCTTATCACCCGCATTCCTATAGTATGACATTTTGGCACAGATTTTAATACAGTGCAATAAACAAAATGAGCTGTAATGGCATCCTATTTCTCTGAAGACAGTATAAGTTAGCCCCCCACAGAGTAGTGAACTTTTTGAGCCCACCACCTGCAGTGTTAGCAGTCTCAGTCAGTAAATTATGCCTGTACACCTTAATCATCTTGACAAAATAATCCTGAACACAGTGAAACATTAAAAAAAGATGAAATTCAAAATATATAGATATCTACGCATATATATAAAAATCTGAAAAGGTCAGTTTCCTGTTGACACATTCTTAAAGTTACATTTAAAGAAAAAAAAAATAGTTACTTTTGTAAAATAAATGGCTATTTGTTCACTCTGAGAATGTCACATCAATTGTAAAGCCATCAGCCTTAAAGGCTTGTTGGTGATTGCTTCATATTTACTGTTAGTCCAGCAATGGAGATGGCACTTTTACAGTCCTTGGACAGACTAGTGAGTGTGACATTTAAAGTGTTGATTTTTTGCAGCACTTATGTTAATTGTTGTAATTTTCCTGATGAACCACTATTCTGGTTCCCCGATGCCGCCAAGATAGTTTTACATTTTCTATGCAGGCCTCTGTGCCATTTGGTCTGTGTAGTGTCAGCTTCGAGTGCAAATGAAAGCAGACAAAATTGCAAGCAAATTGCATCAGATTGCCAACATTGTGAAAAGGTAAATTGCTTGCAAATCTATTTAAACCACTGCCCTATTTTCATCAGCTTCAGTACTTGGTATTCATGATTGCTTAATTGGCGACCTTTCCTATTGTGTAGTGCTTTATGGTGTAATGGAAAGCGATCTTTACCAAACCAATTACCCTTTTTTCTCAGCACTACATTATTGCTGTGATTGCTACTGCCAGTCCTTTGTAAATGAACTTTCTGATTTCAACGATGTTTTTAAAATGTAAGACAGAAAGAAGTGGCATTCGTATTGTGCGATGTCCTATTCTGAAACCTTTCTTTTTTTTTTGTAGGCGCCATTGTCTGGGGAAATGGACTGAAGGGTTACACAGTATCTACAAATATCCATGGAACTATTATTAATATTATTAGAATGTCTGCTTTTGTACTGCCGTTCAATTAGGAAGGGATAGGAGAAATATTTTGTCATCCTGTTAATGGCATAGGAACTGCTTCTGATATATTTTTGTGGCATGTACGTTATTGTAAATAAGACACCACTGAGAATCCAAATGTTTTTACTCCCCCCAAATACCAAATATATTAGTTGCTCTACAAAATATGGACACTATTTAATAATTCATCATTTCATGAAGGATTTCCTATCCGTATAAGCTACAGAATAGTTTTAAAAAAAATCAATATATTAAAAGTAAAGTTCTGCAACCCACAAATTTTCATTCTTCCGTTCTCCATTCTGACCGGTGAATGAAAAGAAAGAAAGAAATGCTGGAGTGTTAAATTAAAAGAAAAAAAAACCCAGTAACACCAGCAGGATTTATGCTTTTTTTATTTGTCAAATGTAGTATTTATGTGTTTCAAATGTTCAACATAAAATGGCATTTAACAAAAAAAAAATTAACTTTCTTTCTGTCTATAACGATGAACGTTTTGCTATACAATACATAATAATATGAGATAATACACAACCACCGAGAGGTAGTTTTATGTATTTATGTCTGTGATTTAGGAAATTATATCATTACTCACAAGTGGTACATCAGAATAGGAGCTACAAGCAAGTAATTTAGCCGTTCCTTAATACAGTAAGTGGAAATAGATGCATCATTCTGCTCCCTACAGTTTTGACTTCAATTGTGCCATACAAGTTTTGAAAAGATTCCTTTTGCATTGTTTTCCTTTTTTTTCTTCTAATAAAAGAAATTGAGCGAAAGCCAAGCTCTCTGTTGATGATCAAGTGAGAGAAAAATGCTAGTTGTTGATTTTCACTCTTTTGATACAATGTAATGATTCATTTAAAGCATTCCCACCCGGCAAGACCAATTCTTGGAAGCCAAGAAATGCGTTTTTTTTTTGTGAAATGTATTATCTAAATGTGTTTCACACAACAGAATGCTCTTGAAGCTGGAAGCTGTTGCAAATTAACTTTGCACCAGTTCTACAAATGACATAAAAGCTGGATTTGCAGAGGTTATGGTATTATGATTTACCATTGTACATACACGGAGTGTCTAAAGTCTAGGCATTTAGCAAGGCAATGACTTATAATTTCATTTTGTATGAAGTAGAAAATATATCAAAAGGACTGTAAAGAAAAATATATTTATTTTTAGTTTCAATTTTATGTTCATAGTAAGTAGTGTTACTGAGGCTCCTCTAGCGTATTCTTGATCACTGTAGAACCAACCAAAAGTGTATACAATTGCTTGTATCATGTTCTTATTAGGTTCCTTATTGAATTATTTCCTACTGACTAGTGATGGGCGGATTTATTCAGCGGGCGCGAATTTGTGGTGAATTCCCGTGATTCGTGGCGTCAAAAACTAGATGCCGGCGCAGTTTCGAAAATTTTTCACCGTTTCGCGAATTTCACGGGGAATTTATCGGCAAAGCAAAACTCCCCAAATTCGCCCATCAGTACTACTGACAACAAAAATTCTTTCTAAAAGTCTTTCCCACCTGCACCTGTATATTTTATCAGCAGAAGTATATAAGTAGGGTATTGTAGGGTAACTTTTCCTGTGTTTCGATTGCTTGTTAATGCCAGGTGGCCAAGATGATAACTTTTAATTTGGGGGCAGGATGGGTGGACACATTTCTGTCCATGCAGGCAAGGACTTTAAGGGAGAGATGAGGGGTGAGAGAGTATTGTAAAAGTTATATGGTGGACAGTACAGAAGTAAGGGCTGCGTAGAGAGATTAGCAGGAAGCCAGTGAAATCAAGATCCCCATAGCAAGCAACAAGAAGTGATGAATCTAGGCATCTGGAGATGGAGAGCTTAGAGGAGCTGCACAGCTGTAGAAACATGCTGGGGAAGGTTGCAGTTAATAAATGCTTGGGTTCCATCTAGTAGGGTTTCTGTAGGGTCAAAACAAGACACTTCCTTTTTACAAACTGTCATCTGTGTGATGAGCATTTAATAACAGTTTATAGCCTAGGTATATTGATGTAGTCGGAGTACCCTATATAGCACATGACCCATTTAAAGGGATACTGTCATGGGAAAAAAATTTTTTTCAAAATGAATCAGTTAATAGTGCTGCTCCAGCAGAATTCTGCACTGAAATCCATTTCTCAAAAGAGCAAACAGATTTTTTTATATTCAATTTTGAAATCTGACATGGAGCTAGACATATTGTCAATTTCCCAGCTGCCCCAAGTCATGTGACTTGTGCTCTGATAAACTTCAATAACTCTTTAATGCTGTACTGCAAGTTGGAGTGATATCACCCCCTCCCTTTTTCCCCCCAGCAGCCAAACAAAAGAACAATGGGAAGGTAACCAGATAGCAGCTCCCTAACACAAGATAACAGCTCTCTGGTAGATCTAAGAACAGCACTCAATAGTAAAAACCCATGTCCCACTGAGACACATTCAGTTAAATTGAGAAGGAAAAACAGCAGCCTGCCAGAAAGCATTTCTCTCCTGAAGTGCAGGCACACGTCACATGACTTGGGGCAGCTGGGAAATTGACAAAATGTCTAGCCCGATGTCAGATTTTAAAATTAAATATAAAAAAATCGGTTTGCTCTTTTGAGAAATGGATTTCAGCGCAGAATTCTGCTGGAACAGCACTATTAACAGATTCATTTTGAAATTTTTTTTTTCCCATGACAGTATCCCTTTAAGTATATTGCTAAATGTTCTCTAGGTTCCTGCTTTTCCTTTGAAGACTACATTACTGGCTTATCAGTGAGAAGGGACTTTAATTTATGGAAAAGAAAAGTACTTATTAGTAATATGTCTATGAAGGTGTTCTCTTGTACAGGTCATGATATGCAATATCTAGTAGGCATAAGTTTAAAGCAATATCACTAAAACCCCCAGTGCTTTAAATAGCCTTGGCAAGGGGTACAAGATTATCAGCTGTGACCTACTTCTGATTCCAGTTGGTGATGACCTCTCATTGGGAATACTGATGGGGGATCTGTGCCTTGCAAAACACATTGAAGTCAATGGGCATCGCAATAATTTTGACGCTCAACAATTTTGATGAAAACAATAGTTTTTACACAATAGTTTTTACTATTTTGTCCAAATCTATTAAAGTCAATGGGCGTCCGAATAACTTGGATGTGTAGCAGTTTTATGCACGGGACTATTCTGACGTGCTACCATTTTTTTCACCGCAGTTTCATAAATTTATTCGCCGGTGGCGAAACAGGGAAAATCGCCGCAAATTCATGTCTGGGAAATTTATTCGCCCATCACTAATTGGGAAGTTAAAAAGATATGTAGAACAGACCTATCATAATTATTGCCATAAAAAGAGCTGTACATTAAATGCATCATTAAATTAATCATATGCTGCCATATCGGCAGTGATGTATTCTGGGTAACTCCCCTTCATGCCTCCCGTCTTTCCTTTCTTTAAGTCAGCTACTGGTAGATAGAATCACATCTCCTAATCAGAGACAAAATAATGGTTCCCTTATGCCAACATGTCAACAATGTGACATAACACTGACATTTTCAAATGATCTAATTGATGAGTACATTTTAAAATAGGTCACCTCCTGGTATAGTAAAACTCACACAAAGAAGAATGCCTGGGTTATATAATGTGCAGCGAAGTGACTATGTGATATCTGGCTGGGGGGCAGTTGTTATTGCAGTGACCATGTATTCTATTTCATACCATGGCTTCTATTTTAATTAGGTTGAATCATTGTGATATGCCACCAAATAAAAAACAGGTATGTGATCCATTATCAGGAAAACCATTATCCAGAAAGCTCCAAATTACAGGAAGGCAAACTCCAATAGACTCCATTTTAATGAAATAATTGGAATTTTTAATTTGTTTTCCTTTTTCTCTTTAATAATAAAACAGTACCTTATACTTGATCCAAACTAAGATATAATTAATCCTTATGAGAGGTAAAACAATCCTATTGGGTTTAATTCATATTTGAATGATTTTGTAGCAGACTTAAGGTTATGTAAAGACAACAGAAACCCCCAGGTCCCATACCTACAATAGCAATAATGAATATAAAGGAGGTTTTTTGGGTGGTTGCTATAAACTTGTATGCTTTAGAGCATCGTTATGAATAACTGTAAGTTTTAGTACTACTTTTATAATAGTAGTCCTACACAGTCTCAATCTTATATTTCACACATTCTAAAAAATGTGTGAAATACACAAAAAATTTGTGAAATCACAGAAAAATAAACTTTCACTAAATACATTGGGAAATTTTTTCTCCACATTTTTTCTTGCATCTATTGACTCCAATGCATTTGTCATGAGAGAAGATGCAGATTGACTCCAATGCATTTGGTGCATGAAAAAATGCCTGCTGACTCCAATGCCTTTTTTGTGAAAAAAAACACTTACCGTATATACTCGAGTATAAGCCGTCCCGAGTATAAGCCGAGGTACCTAATTTTACCTCCAAAAACTGGGAAAGCTTATTGACCCGAGTATAAGCCTAGGGTGAGAAATGCAGCAGCTTCTGGTAAGATTTGAGGGTTTCTGCTCCCATTGGAGGTGCCAGAGTCTCGTTTTTGGATGCTGGCAACCATTCTTGGACGCCGGTGAATATTCTTAGAGACTATTCTTGGACGCCGGCGACTATTCTCAGACGCCGGCGACTATTGTTGGACGCTGGCGACTATTCTCGGACGACCGTTTTTGCACTTGACCCGAGTATAAGCCGAGGTAGAGTTTTTCAGCATATTTTGGGGGCTGAAAAACTCGTCTTATACTCGAGTATATACGGTACTGGATTAAATGCATGTAGCACAAGGAAAAACACCTACTGGCTTCAATAAACTTGGCACAAGGAAAAACACCCATTGACTCAAATTTGTTTGCCCGAATTTCTGCAGTTTTGCAAGTTTTTCAGTTAAGCGTATCACTACATAATTATATTATATATCATAAAGCAATGGTCCATATCCAAGTTACAATTTTTACAGGTTGCAAAGGCCAAGAATGGAAACAATAAAACATTCTGCATAAATTAACTTGAGCTAAGTAGTGATGGGTGAATTTGCGCCGTTTGGCTTGGCAAAAAAATCGTGAAATTGCAAAAAAATTAGTGAAACTAGTGAAGCGTCTCGTTTTTGACCTGGCGTCCGTTTTTTGACGCCGGTGTTCGTTTTTGACGCCGGCGTCCGTTTTTTCGACGCCAGCGACAACTTTTTTTTATGCCGGCAAATTTTCGCCAGCGAATTTTCATGGGCATTTTGCTAATTTATTCTCTGGCTGCGAATTGCGCAAATTCGTGCCTGGCGAATAAATTCGCCCATCACTAGAGCTAAGAATTGGTGAGCAATGGGAATGCCAGAAAGGAACAAAACGGGAGCAAACCAAAGCTACATTTAAGGCACATTCAGAGAACATTTGTCAAAGATTCCTACAGCCCAAAGGCAAGTTCTGTTCTCAAGGAAATAAGTAATAACCAGGTGTCGTTTTTCTTGCATTTCTTGTTTTCCTATCAGCATAACAGTGAAAAATAGATCCCATTGTATTGTGTGAAGCCATAATCTCTGGTTGGAAATTGAAAGTATTGCAGAACATTGATCAAGGGTCAGTGTCAGCAGGAATATTTGAATAAAAACAATGCTTATAAGTACTTTTAAAATAGCAAGGCACCCTTAAATCTACATACCTAATAATGCAATATAAAAGGATGTCCTAAGGCAAATCTGTTTCTCCTCTTGGTCAGGCACTACTGGAATGCTCTATAATCTATGTAAAGGGTTGTAGAAATGATTTTAAGAAGTTTAACATAATAAGAAATAAATACATCATGACATGAGTTGATGCATGCATTGCTAGGCTAGAAAGCCTATGAGATCCATGTGTCTATATGGGAGCCCTGTACATGATCTAATCGCTGGTTTTGTTTCCCTTTTCATAGCACTTGTTTATCACCACCTGAAAAGTGGAAAAGTATTTTTTTTTGTAAAAAGGACAGAAAAGAACTGGGGTTAGCACTCTGCTGGCTACAATAGTAAAACCCATCTGATTCATTGCGCATACAAGCCCCCTTACTTTATTTTACAGAGCATATCAATACGTTTCCATGATACCAGGCTCCAACTTGTTTAGAACTTCAGCAATTTCAGCAACATCAATAACACGTCAACACGTTTATGATATTCACAAATGGGTCACAGAGTCTGTTTCAAACTATTACTGTCAAACTGTTACAGTCTCTTATAATTACAAGCTGGTGTATTCTATGCTGGGAGTCACTACGCTGCCCTTCTGTAGGTGCTACCAGTGCAATGAACTCTTACTTACTTTTTCCAATTTCTATTTCTGACCGTTTTTCTAATATTGAAGTTTAAAATCGAATTCTTCCTAATATACTTCTAAGAAATGTATCAACTAATGTAGCAAATTGTAACAGTTCAGAATCTGCACCAGGATTACTGAGCTGCCAGATTGAAACACAAGAGACAGGAACATGAAACTTTAAATTTAAATTTTGGAAGAACGGTAAGAAATAAAAGATGGAAAGCAATTTAAAAAAATCTGTATTTCTGGTGAACAATCTGAAACCAACTGAACTGCAAAAAAAGTGTTTGGAAGATGATCAACCACTTTAAGTAAATGACTGGCTAATTCATAGATGTATCATTTGTAATGAATTATTTGTAGATGCTATAACTAGCATATAATGTAACTGACTAACAACTTCTCCAAGACACATTTTTCTGGGTCCGCTACATAAAATAAAGTGCAATGCTATTGATCTGCTTCACCTGTCCCCATGCTTTTCTTGGCTGTCCTGGCCATCTAAAACTAATGCACCTTCTCAGCCTTAACAGGAGTGGGGTAGAGCAGTTCTGCCACAGCCTTAACAGTAGTGTTAAGAAAAATCTCTGGGTCTCAGTCCTAACAGAGGGATAAACGTTATCTATATAGTAATTTGACCGATGGTCTAATGAATCATGGCACTAATGACAGTAAAATGTTAAATGAGAATAGGTTTACTCAGAATTAAAATAGTTTTGAAAGTAGTACAGGAATGGGATTTGTACTTGATGCAAACTTAGATATAATTAATCCTTATTGTGTTTATTTAATGTTTACGTGATTTTCTAGTAGACTTAAGGTATGTAGATCCAAAATACAGAGAGATCTGTTATCTGGAAAACCCCAGGACCCGACAATTCTCGATAACAAGTCTCATACCTGTACTGAATGTAAAGCATGCTTTAAAAAGCAAAAAGTCCAAGAAGAAAAATGTAACAAAATGTAATCTTATTATTATATTATTTGCCATTTTCCTTAATCAAGTGCCATTTGACTAGCACTGGAGCAAAGAATATGGCTTCTATTGTAGTGTTTTCAGAGGCTTTTTGTTTGTGACAACATGGGAAGTAATCTGGCCTTCTGGTAGAGGCCCTGCTAAAACCTATAAATTCTACTGACTCTCAATGAAATGGGCACTCAATTTGGCTTCTGAAAGCCTAGTATAGTTTCCAATAGATGGATGACAGGGTTTCAAGAGGACATTATTCAGTTGTGACTTGTGAGTACTGGGCAGAATGAGTTGATAACAGTTTGCATGACTAGGCAGTCTTTCATTTGCTCATAGGGACAAAAGGAAGGCCAGCACTCTCCAAAAATTCGCTCTTCGATCTACACAGCAGCAAGCAAACATGCAATGAATGTCTAGTGCCCAACCTTGCTTAAGTAATAAACATTCATTATCTGTCCAAAGGGCTTTCCTACTCATCAAAGAAATATCTCATAATTCCTAGTCATGGTTACTCTTTAATAATCAAAATATTTGGAAAGAAATATAAGTAGGACAATTTTTTTTTTTTTTTAAAAAAAACCCTGCATTTTTCAGAGATACTTCTAACACCTGTGAGTAAATGTTTAACTTATCCTACGAGATTAAGTTCAGTAGATGATGCAGATATTTTTACATGTTAAGTAGTGATGGGCGAATTTGCGCCGTTTCGCTTCGCCGAAAAATTTCGTGAATTTCGCAAAACGGCGAAAAATTCGCCAAATCACACCCGTTTTTTTGGCGCCGGCGTCCGTTTTTTTTTGAAAAAAACATTTTTGACGCCGGCGAATTGATTCGCTGGCGGCGAATAGCGCAAATTCGCCGCGAATTCGCGCCTGGCGAATAAATTCGCCCATCACTAATGTTAAGTACGAAAGAAATATAATACTATTTAGAATTTCAAAAAGGCGTTACAAATAAGTCCTTTGTCAAATATCTTTTTTTTTTGTCAGTGCTTGGGCAGGAATAAAAGGAGAAGGGGACATGTCAAAATGCAGCTGTTGGTATTTAGAAGAATTTATGAGAGATCTGTGAAGGTGGGTGTTGAAAGTGAGCATTGTCTCTGAAATGAAAAAGGCTTTTAAAATAAAAATCTGAAAAAGATTTATTAAAATAGTATCTTTAAATATATATTCTGAACAAAAATTATTATTATTTTTTTATATAGAACAGGCATATTCTGAAGCACTTTATAGAGATTTGAAATCATTTACATCAGTCACTGTGCCAGCGGAGCTTACAGTCTAAGGGTCAATTTACTAAATTTCGGATTTTATTTTTTAATGAATCATATTTTTCTAAAAATTAGTTTTTTTAAAAAAATTTCTCTAAAAGTCAAAAAATGCGAGATTTATTAAGGGGCACATTTACTTAGCTCGAGTGGATTAATAGAAGAAAAATAGAACTTTTTTTGGGCTACTTCAACCATCGAATTGGCTACTTCGACCTTCAACTACGGCTTCGAATCGAATGATTCGAACTAAAAATCGTTCGACTATTCGACCATTCGATAGTCAAAGTACTGTCTCTTTAAAAAAAACTTTGACCCCCTACTTCGCCAAGTAAAACCTACCGAACATCAATGTTAGCCTATGGGGAAGGTCCCCGTAGGCTTTCTAACAAATTTCTGGTCGAAGGAAAATCGTTTGATCGATGGATTCTATCGAGCGAATTGCGGTAAATCCTTCGACTTCGATATTCGAAGTCGATATTCGACAGTCGAATATCGAGGGTTAATTAACCCTCGATATTCGACCCTAAGTAAATGTGCCCCCAAGAGTAAAAACCACGAAAACCTCTAATACAAAACTTAAAGTAAAAGCAGTTGAGGCCCCATAGAAGTCAATAGGAGATGCTTTTATCTGATTGGCCTTTTTTTTTAATCATTCAGACTTTTAGAGATTGTTTTCACTGTAATTATTTGAGATACTCATATTTTTTAGCCCATTGTTCAGCATTTTAGCCCATTGTTACTTTTAAAAAAATGGGCCTCCATGTCTCACACACACACTAAGATCGGTTTTATGAGGAGCCAGTTAACTTTTCTGTATAATCTTGCAAAGGAAACCCAATCAAGCACAGAGATAACACTCCTCGCAGGTATTGCTGTGATAGAATGATAGTTTCTTCTATATATATCCTGCATCTGCTGTAATCTAAAAAAAGGTTGTATTTTGGGAATTTTACTAGAAAAGGAGCAGACACATATGTACATATTTAGGGGGAGAGGCTGGCAAAAGAATAAGGCCATGATGTAGATAGTGTTTAAAAAAGTTTGTAGACAGAGGACGACTGTGGAGCCTGCATTGAATGTTTGAATGAGCATCACCAGAAACATTTGGATATATTATGCATTTGCATGGGGGATGCTTTGATTTTGATGTCCATTTTTTTCTTAATGACAGTGAACTTTGCCTTCTTCTTCTAACACACCTAATACTGCTTCATTTAGCATACAGTAGTTAGTTCCAAATATTGGACACCCCTTACACCAACATGCAAGTTAGCCACCTGACTCAACTTGTAACAGCTTTACCCACAACCTGCCTGTTACATGGGGCCCAGCATAAAATATGAAAGTGATGCCATAATGAATAGAGAAAATATCTCTTTTGAAGGTGGGTGAAAGGCTATAAGGGAGAAGATGAAGAAGATGAAGCAAAACACGATGTTTTTCCAGACCCAGTGTGCGCTACCCTGACCTGTGACCTGTGACCTGCATCTGCATTGAGCTCCCAACTACTTGTCCAATGTCTCCATTACACTGTTGGTTCCCATACCATTAATATAAATTTCCTGTAGCAATTGTAGTGTATGTGCAAGAATTCTGAAAACGAACTAAAACTCAGATTAACAAAGAGACATCTTAGTTTGCAATATAATTAAATTAACAGACAATTTTCATGTCTAATTCACTTTTTAACTATACAAATCATCAGTGACAGACAAGCATTACAGCCTATTTTAAAGCTATTGTTTTCGTAATCAGCCCCCTGCTTGAGCCAAAAATCCACTGACATATTGCAGGATATTCTGCCAATGGAACATGAATGTTTGTGTCACCCAAGATTAGCAGAGAAATGCTTTGGTGACACATATCCCAGATATAATATTGTTGGACTCTTAGCAGTTTTCACTTATTGTAAAAACAAAGGTGTGCAGATAAATTTGGAAGACTTTCTAATGAATACAATTCATTACCATCAAATTTACAAGAACATAGTAACATAGTAACATAGTAACATAGTAAGTAAGGTTGAAAAAAGACACATGTCCATCGAGTTCAACCTTTTTTTTTTTTTTTTTTGTTTATTAACTACCTATCCGCCAGTTGATCCAGAGGAAGGCAAAAAAAACCCATCTGAAGCCTCTCCAATTTGCCTTAGAGGGGGAAAAATTCCTTCCTGACTCCAAAATGGCAATCGGACTAGTCCCTGGATCAACTTGGACTATGAGCTATTTCCCATAACCCTGTATTCCCTTACTTGCTAAAAAGCCATCCAACCCCTTCTTAAAGCTATCTAATGTATCAGCCTGTACAACTGATTCAGGGAGAGAATTCCACATCTTCACAGCTCTCACTGTAAAAAACCCCTTCCGAATATTTAGGCGGAACCTCTTTTCTTCTAATCGGAATGGGTGACCTCGTGTCAGCTGGAAAGACCTACTGGTAAATAAAGCATTAGAGAGATTGTTATATGATCCCCTTATATATTTATACATAGTCATCATATCACCCCTTAAGCGCCTCTTCTCCAGCGTGAACATCCCCAATTTGGCCAGTCTTTCCTCATAGCTAAGATTTTCAATACCTTTTACCAGCTTAGTTGCCCTTCTCTGTACCCTCTCTAATACAATAATGTCCTGTTTGAGTGATGGAGACCAAAACTGTACGGCATATTCTAGATGGGGCCTTACAAGTGCTCTATACAGTGGAAGAATGACCCCCTCCTCCCGTGACTCTATGCCCCTTTTAATACAGCTCAAGACCTTATTTGCCCTTGATGCTGCTGACTGGCATTGCTTGCTACAGCCAAGTTTCTCATCTACAAGGACTCCAAGGTCCTTTTCCATAATGGATTTGCCTAGTGCAGTCCCATTAAGGGTATAAGTGGCTTGGATATTTTTACATCCCAGGTGCATGACTTTACATTTATCAACATTGAATCTCATTTGCCACTTAGCTGCCCAGATTGCCAGTTTGTCAAGATCCTGTTGCAAGGATGCCACATCCTGGATGGAATGAATTGGGCTGGATAATTTTGTGTCATCTGCAAACACTGATACATTACTTACAACACCCTCCCCTAAGTCATTAATGAACAAGTTAAATAAAAGTGGACCCAATACTGAGCCCTGGGGGACCCCACTAAGAACCTTACTCCAAGTAGAGAATGTCCCATTAACAACCACCCTCTGTACCCGATCCTGTAGCCAGTTTCCTATCCATGTGCAAACGACTTCATTAAGCCCAACAGACCTTAGTTTAGAAAGCAGTCGTTTGTGGGGCACAGTATCAAACGCTTTGGCAAAATCCAAATAGATCACATCTACTGCCCCCCCACTATCCAGAATCTTACTTACCACATCATAAAATGCAATCAAATTCGTCTGACATGACCTATCCTTCATAAAGCCATGCTGATTGTTGCTCATAATGCCATTCATTAGGACAAAATTTTGAATGTGATCCCTTAACAAGCCTTCAAATAATTTGCCCACCACAGATGTCAAGCTTACTGGCCTATAATTGCCAGGCTGAGATCGTAATCCCTTTTTAAATATTGGAATAACATCAGCTTTTCTCCAATCCATAGGCACCATACCAGATGACAGTGAATCTGAGAAAATCAGAAATAAGGGCTGGTCTAAAACTGAACTAAGCTCTCTTAGAACCCGGGGGTGTATGCCATCAGGCCCTGGAGCCTTGTTTACATTAATTTGTATTAAAGCTTTTTGAATCATATCCTGAGTCAGCCACTGACTAGATTGAGATTGAACTATATAAAAGTAGCCTTTTATATAAAAAAAACAAAAAAAAGCATTGGTCAAGAAAATCCTAATTCAAATTTGTAAATACAACAAAGCCTCAATTGTTTATATCCCCTGATTTAAAGTTTTACTAATTTTACAACTTTTTCTGTGGTCCCATCAATATATAATGAATAATACATTTCCCTGATTTTACATTTTCTTGGATTTTACCCCAATTTTTTTCTGGTCCCTTGAAAAACATAAAATGGGGGTGTTACTATATTAAGAAGACAACGTGCAAAACAAAGGTGATACACATCAAGAAATCAAGAAAAAAAGGATTGTTCTGGGCAACAGCTACAAAGCCATTGAATATTTTAGGAAACAATTAAGCACCAGACTGCCCAGCTGGAATCATGGGGTATTGGGTATAACATAATATTTAGACAGTATTTGTCAGTATTTGCCTGCGGTGGCTCCATTTATTTCACAGGCTCATAATGAAAAGTAACCGCCCACTTCCTAGGAGCTAATGGAAAGGAAATACTTTAATATTATCGGACTTCTAATAAAATATATTAAGTGGTATGCTCTTCAACTCACATACACCTGGCTATTAAGGGGAAGCATATAACACCATTTTCTAGCTAGCCTCTACTACTCACTGGATAAAGAGAGAGATTAAGAGGTCCTTCGTGATTTCAGAGTTCCATATTTTGCATAGTCTGTTGGGTAAAGGCAGTCAAGGCATGATAACCCAAGCTCCCATGATCCTTTAGTTTTTTTTATTGCCCTTCTTTACTCTTTGCACAGACATCTACATGATGCTTTAAGAAGGGGCCCATTTGCAATAGAGGAATCCATTGCTGGAACAGAGGATATAGGAAGGGTGTACTGCATCTGCAGCGTCTCAACACAACATATTAATGTCAATAACCAGGCCAAAATACACATGGCATTAGCAGCAGCTGTACTGTATATGGATGCAAACTTTGAAAGTGTGGTGGAATATTTGACAGAAGTAGCACAATAATCCAATAATCGTGTGCATCAAAAATGACTTGGCTGGCAATAGATATTTCTAGCAGAGTGTATTGTAATCATCTTCTATGCATCCATTATCATATTATTGTATGTACTGTAAGGAAAATAAACTTGTTCTGTATAATTCCTTATTTCCAGGAAAACATTAGGATCATGTATTCTTTCCTGAAAATAATGAACATTACTATTTAGAAACTAAGCACTGTTGTGTTTTTAGGGCTGTTTAGCCAACAACTGTTTCAGTATCACAGTCAGTGTCTTTCCCGTAATTACTATATTTAATATGGTTGGTTACAGGCACAAAAGATTCGGACACAGCAATTTACACAGAGGCTGTTTATAAATATATATAGTCCATCATCTAGCTATAATAGCATTGCAATGTCAGAACCAATCACAGCCCTTGATGGAACACCACTAGCTCTTGTTATGGTGAGCTCCAAAACTGACATTTTACATTGTTTAAGTAGGAGTGATCTGTTAGTTTATATTTTATCTGAAACTACCCAGCAGATGACCTCCCTGCGGGCTTAAATACATGTATCCTGTGCAAATGTTATAATTAATAGCGGAGCTAGGAGGAAATAAATTTATAACAAGAAGAGCGAATTGCTGGGCCGATCAGCTTGTCAAAGAGAAGGAAATTCCACTACAGATTAGCTTATTTTTAAGCGTGTCAAGCTCTACATACAAACATGATATATTGCTTCCTTGTAACATCTGCCTTGGTCCAAAGGCTGCAGGCTGTGTCAGGGAATGCTGTAAATTTTGTCTGAGTCAGGGTAAATCTGATTGATCTCTGAATGTAAAATCGATAAGAAGACACTGTCATTTTCTTAAAGGATGAGCTAGAAAGGTAAAATAAATTAAGACTCAAATGAATGTCTATCTAGACTACTCATTAATTCAGTGTGGTCCCTACTTTGTTAATGTTGTGTCCACAACTTTAATCTTCCAGGTGCTCTTCCCGCAGATACGGACAAAGCCACCTTTCGTTATGCAATGTATATTTCATCCGCACGTGGAAGAAATAAAACGCTTGCCCTCGTTCTTGCCAACGGCCTTGATTAATCCAGTTAGTTTTGAAAAATACATCACTCAGCTGTTGATTAACTTAAATATGCAAAGCCATTGTCTTCCATGTGTGCCCTTCATCAGGATCCAAGCAGACTCATTTGTCAGGAGTTGTTACCATGGATAAAGACAACCACACATTTTCTTTTTAATATACTTGATAAGGATTCATTTGATTTCCCTCAATATTATTCAGATGTACCCTCTATAAAATAATGTACAGATGGCAAATTTTGCTTCTTGCTTGCAACAATTTGGCTAAATTAAACTTCTTCGAAAAAGTAACATGCAATACATAGTACAAGGGCAACACATTAAACTAATTACACAATACCCCATGATAAGTTATAATGCTTTCTCATTTAAGACCGCTTTTATAATTGCAAGACTGAGGTTATGCAAAATGTCAACTGAAATGCGTGAGCTAAGGGAAGAACATTTACTGTAGAACTCATCTAAACATTTTAGGCTTGGTGATATATATACAACTACTATGACCTTTCATCAAATAGATTCTAGGAGTGATTATTGTATATGGTATTATTTAAGTGCACTATGTGTAGAGTGCAAAGGACAACACCAAGCAGGGGAAGAGAATTATAATTTTGGGAGAATATACAATTATATATGGATATATAACAGTTGATTACTTATTGGGGAGGCTAAGTCTACCTAATTATTCTCCACCACATTGACTTGAAGTACCCATCCCTCACAATAATCAGCAATATATTAATTACATTAATGACATTACCTTAATAAACAATACTCTGCAAACACTGGTGCACCAAAATTGAGCACAACTGATAAGCAGGCCAGCACTCAATTCAGCCTTACAGGAAACAAAATAAATTAGATCATGATCCCAAAACGGCATTTAAAGGGATCCTGTCATTGGAAAACATGTTTTTTTCAAAACACATCAGTTAATAGTGCTGCTCCAGCAGAATTCTGCACTGAAATCCATTTCTCAAAAGAGAAAACAGAATTTTTTATATTCAATTTTGAAATCTGACATGGGGCTAGACATTTTGTCATTTTCCCAGCTGCCCCTGGTCATGTGACTTGTGCCTGCACTTTAGGAGAAAAATGCTTTCTGGCAAGCTGCTGTTTTTCCTTCTCAATGTAACTGAATGTGTCTCAGTGGGACATGGGTTTTTACTATTGCGTGTTGTTCTCAGATCTACCAGGCAGATGTTATCTTGTGTTAGGGAGCTGTTATCTGGTTACGTTCCCATTGTTCTTTTGTTTGGCTGCTGGGGGCGACAAGGGAGGGGATGATATCACTCTAACTTGCAGTACAGCAGTAAAGAGTGATTGAAGTTTATCAGAGCACAAGTCACATGACATGGGGCAGCTGGGAAATTGACAATATGTCTAGCCCCATGTCAGATTTCAAAATTGAATATAAAAAATTCTGTTTGCTCTTTTGAGAAATGGATTTC
Organism: Xenopus laevis; assembly: GCF_017654675.1. Taxonomy (NCBI): domain Eukaryota; kingdom Metazoa; phylum Chordata; class Amphibia; order Anura; family Pipidae; genus Xenopus; species Xenopus laevis. The sequence goes on from NC_054381.1 coordinate 40,123,813, forward strand.
AGTGCAGAATTCTGCTGGAGCAGCACTATTAACTGATTCATTTTGAAAAAAATGTTTTTTCCCATGACAGTATCCCATGGGAAAAATGTTTTTTCCCATAACAAATACCCAAATGACATTATTAGAACATACTGACTAGTGACTACGAATGAAAATCTTTATGAAATAAGTGAATAAATGCTATACTATTTCTAAGGTGTGTATGTGTGTTAAATGTGGAACATTTATGAAGGGGAACAGATTTGCCTTCATAACTGAGTGAATTGAAAGTAACTGTTATATTTACACCAGGATGTCTAATCATCTGGTCATTCTCGTGATAGCACACTACAGGCTTCCCCCTTCAATAGCCATCTGCGTAGTATTTCTGAATGCAGGAGACCAGCAGTAGACAATTATGTGGCTGGTCTGGAAGAGAACCAGAATTTCAACATTTTTGGCAGTAGTCTGCTATACAGTGATAATACTGCAGACAAGGAAGAATTTTAAAGATGTAATTTTTGGACTTGAATGCATTCCATTTTTGTAACAGTTGAACTGAACAAGCCATTTATCATAAAATCCCTAATCCCTACCTTTAAAAACTCCATTCATTTATTATGTATATTCTCCAGTTTTATATTGATGCCAGTTTTCAGATAATTTTGTGTATGGGATACTGCTGTCAAGTGTTTTATAGCCTTTGTCATTAGAATCTCCAGCCACTCCAATAAAAAACACTTAGGAGCTTCAAGTCCATATATTAGACTGCTGTAAACAATATCAGGTGGCACCATCACTAACTGTGTAGTCACTGGAGTTATAGTCAGTGGGGAATGCATGGGACTAGATAGACATAGTTTGTTTCTGTCAAACATTAATACAGTACAGTCAACAACATGGCCAGAAGCAATAGTATAAGGGATTTCAAGATAATTAAAATTTTTATTTTTTTGGTTGGAGTGTTATTGTTTATATTTTAATGTGTTTTTGATACAAAATATACTTATGCATGCTAGCTTCCAATTTGCTACATACTGTATATGGGGGAATTTACTAAAACTCCAATTTATCCCATTTTTTCATTTATTAAAAAATCAGCAGGAAAAGTCTTGACAACATCGTGCAACAATTCGAAAACTTTGATGCTCGAATTGTATGATTTTTTCAAGCTGGAGCCAAAAAACCCAGACTTTTTCAGATTATTTACGAAAACTAGCTCAGATCACAATGTCAAGAAACATCTTTAACTTGTAAAAGGGACATCTGCCATTGACTTCTACATGACCTCGACATTCGGATCTTTAGCAGCTCTAAAAATTCGAGTTTTCCCCCTAAAAAAAACTCAACCAGAAAAAATAGAGGCTTCATAAATAGGCCCCATATGTGTGTGTAGGGGGTGTTATAGTGTGGCAATGACATGGGGAAAAGATGAAGCATAACATTTTTGGAAAATCAATTAGGGAAAGACATTGTGGGTTATTTACGAATTTTAGTGTACTAAACAGTTAATTACTACAATGTTATGCCAAAAAGGAAGCAGGAAAAGTGGAATCCTATTTAATGAACCACCGGTCAATAAAAAAAAATCCACACACAAAATGTTGGAACATCAGAAGCCACATTTTATTTGCTCCTATACCAGTAAATTGGATTATTTATTTTAGACTCCCACTTACTAGTAGGGCATGCATTCTGTTTATTGCCTTCTATATAGTTGGTTTGTGGTGCATTTAAGTGCTATCTAAAGATAGCGGTGGTGTTTCCTTTTCTAGTTACATGGTCTAGCTCACCTTACAAACTGAATTATAAATTACAGAGCGGGGGTCTCAAACCTGATTTGCCCGTAAGCCACATTCAAATGTAAAAAGAGTTGGGAAAAAAGACAAACATGAAAAAAGTCCCGTGGGGTGCCAAATAAGGGAATTAATTAGATATTTGGTATCCCCTATGCGGACTGGCAGCCTGCAGGAGGTCATGTTTGGCAGTACACCTGGTTTTTATGCAACCAAAAGTTGTCTCCAAGACTAGAATTAAAAAACAAGCACCTGCTTTGAGGCCACTGGAAACAACATACAAGGGATTGGGGAGCAAATGGTTGCTCACAAGCCACTGGTCGGGGACCACTGGTATAGAATATAGACAGACTTTCAGGAACTGCAAATGGAGAAGAGGGTCCAATAAATACAAACTTGTGTGCAAGTGTGTGTAAGTGTGTTGCACATGCATTCCAAAGTCCCAGACACTCAATTGGTGCAGTAGTTCTAAGGGTTGAGGTTCTACTAACACCAGCTAAGGAGTTTCCCCATTACCAGGCACTTTTGGTTTCACCCATCCCTAATGACATCCTTCCACACCACCTGCCGGCTTCTTGCATGATGTCATGGCCAGACATAATGAGAATAAATGAGTCATTCCTTGGTCAGTATAATCTTCATAGACACCTGAGAAAGAAAAAAATTTATAAAAATATTAAATAATTCAGCTCCTAATATTTCCATTAAAGAAATACACAGAGAACCTTAAAATCATGTTGTAGTGGCTCTTTAATAGGAGGAACAACTGAGGCCCGTGCTACAGCACCTAATAATAGTTAATCAGGGAATCGTTTGGATCAAAACCTAGGTTGGACTTATATTTAAGCAGTAGAAGATTCATATTAAGATTCACATACATTTCTTTTGAAAACTATTGCTCTCCGCAATAGTGTTCCTGCCTCCCCTCCTGACAGGTAAGTCTCAGGCGGCTCCTACGTCAGAAACGGCGCTGAGCTCCCCGTCTTCTTTTCTGCTGATTCAATGCACATGCTTTTTGCTGCTGTCACTTACTGAGCTTAGGGACCCACTCACAAAATACTGTATATACAGAATAGAAATGTCACAGTATAAGGATGATTAGTACTTAGTACTGATTATTGGTGCATGTCAGCTCAGAAACCAGTGCAATTAGCAAACCTAACTGTCTGCTTGTAAGTTTGTGATGACCCCTAAGCTTAGCTTCTCAACAGCTGCTCAGAGCCCAATGAGCATGTGAGTGTCACAGACACTTTCCAAGATGGTGACCCCCTGTGACAAGTTTGAAGTCTGAGATCATTGATGCTGTTGAGATGCTGAAAATTCAGACTGGTACAATAAGTTCAGTATGTAAAATATAGCATTTTAAACATATTCACATTTAGGGTTTAGTTCTCCTTTACATGAAGCTCAGGATAGGAGAGAGATCTTGGTTGAGATGCATTAAAATTAAATAAGCTTTCAGAGTATCATCCCAGGTTAGGGTCAACAATGACAGACTCCCCCACATCAAGATTACTAATAATCTCACAAACAAAATTAAGGTCAGATAGCCTAAACCATGTAAAATAGTCAACCAGATATCAACACAGAAAAGCAAAAGAATGCTTTATGCCAGTCATGGGTGTCAATTTTCCAGCAGGGGGGCAAGTAAGCTAATATCACATAGGGTAGCATCCCACTGAAGATGAACCTATTCTTGACAAAGCAGGAGGTGGGAAGTAGTGATGGGCGAATTTATTTGCCAGGCGAGAATTCGCGGCGAATTTGCGCGATTCGCCGCCAGCGAATAAATTCGCGAAACGCGCGCGAAAATTCGCGTCAAAAATTCGCCGGTGTCAAAAAATTTTTTCCGAGAAAACGGACGCCAGCGCCAAAAACGGGCGCCGGCGTCAAAAATGAGAATTTCGCAAATTTTTCGCCGTTTCGCGAATTTCGCGCGAAATTCCCGAATTTTTCGGCGAAACGGCGCAAATTCGCCCATCACTAGTGGGAAGTACAAAAAATGTTTTATTTTGTTGGGAATTATATTTGCAAACAATTTCTTGGAACTAGCTGGAGAAGTCAGGGTGGGGCAACTGGCCCCCTTTTGCGTACACCCATGATGCCAGTGTTTCTGAACCTTTATTCTAAGTGGACCCAAAAAAAGTCAATGAATCTGCTTTGTGACTTAAAAAATTGGGTTTCAGTGATTAATTCACCTTTTTTGTAAGTGCTATTTTCTACTGTAGTAAACATTATCTTATCAAAGGGGATCATTCTAAACAGCAGGGGTACCTATTTTTAGATCAGACTCATATGTTCAGAATTCCTGCTGTACTTATGATTTAATTGAGGGCTCTGACAATACACAATGCACCTTCAGCATAACCTGCCTTGTTAACTTGGGAGCCTTAATGCGACCATGTTCCAGCCACTCAGCATTAGAAGTCCAATTGGTATGACAAGCTTGGGACTTTTGAGGTTTTGAGCCACTATACAGACCTATTGGCAACATAAATTGGAATTACAGTTGGGTGGTACTTCTACATGCAATTGTACACTATATTTCAGTTGCTGTTTTACAAAGGCAATTGCAAATCTACCAAACCATTTATCTTAAGCTGACCATAGATGTAAAGATTTTTAAAAGATCCGATCGTCATCGTGAGACGATTATCGTATGAATTGTCCATCAACTACAAAGACCATTTCAGGCGATATTGCCAGGTAAACAAAGGGTAGCTGCCTGCTTGGATAGATTGCACTGGGACCGATAAAGATTTTTTAACCTGGCCGATCAATTTTCTGACAGATGTCGGGCGAAAAATCGTAAGATGTACGATCGTTCGAATCCCACTAACCGCACAATAATTCCGAAGGATTGGTCGGACTTCGCTAAAATCGGTTGTTCGGCAAGAAAAATCTTTGGGGCAAATTCACTAAAGAGCGAAGCAGCTAACGCTAGCGTAAATTCACCAGCGTGACGTCATTTAGTTACTTCTCCAATTTACTAACGGGTGCTGGCGTAAATTCGCTAGCGAAGTGGACCTACTCTTCGATACTTCGCACCCTTACGACAGACGAAGTTGCGCTATGGCGATGGGACATAACTACGCTAATTCAATAACTTACGCATTTTACTGAACGTTACCTCTTGCGCCAGACTTGCCTTCGCCACCTCAGACCAGGCGAAGTGCAATAGAGTAGATAGGGATTGCTTCAAAAAAAGTTGAAATTTCTAAGTCCCAAAAAACGCTGGTGTCTTTTCCTTTTTTAAGGGTGATAGGCTGAAAAAGATCGTAAATTTTTTTGGGGGTACCCTCCTTCCCCCCTACATTTCCTAACATATGGCACCTAAACTATACAGTGGGCACATGTATAGGGCAAAATAACAACTCTATTTTATTTTATGGAGCTTTCCCAGGCTTGTGTAGTGTAATGTATTTGCTGTTACATATACGTCCATTGTACTTTAACTTGGTGCCGTATGCAAATTAGGCATCGCTAGCGTAACTGCGCTTTCCTTGATGAATTAACGCTACCGCAACTTCGCTACCTTTCGCCTCCCTGAGCGCAACTTCGGATTTTAGTGAATTAGCAGCGCCATGGCGAAACTTCGCCTGGCGAAGTGTGGCGAAGCCTGCACTAGCGCAACTCCAGAGTTTAGTGAATTTGCCCCAAATTTGCGTCTATGGGGACCTTTATAGTAATGAACTCCAAAAGTGCATTTCAAGTACATATGCATTCTGACTCATGCAAAATACTCATCAAAAATCAGGCATTTCTTCAGCTAAATTCTTCTACATTCTACATTAATTTCATTATTCAATTAATTGGGGTTCATATGGCAATTGATGTAAAATATAATATGCCGGGGGGCTTTAATTTTAGCACAATTCTTTCAAGGTCACCTCACACAAAACTTTCCTTTCTGGTCCACTTCAGATCTTGTAGCTTACAGCAGTGTTTGAGGCTCTGATATTATTCAGCACCCACAACTTCTCCAACCCATGCTATATAATTACTTTTCTTGAATATTGTAGAAACTGTAATTTTCTGAAAGAGGGCAAGCTTTTGAATAATGCAGTTTATGTGCACAGCTTAACATCTCTAATGCTGAAAATCTAATTATATGTATATAAAATTTACTGTGTGTGTTTACTTTTTATATTTCCTTCACTACGTACAAAATGCTAATGCTTCATGCGTTCCCTGTAAAGGAAGTGTAAAATAGTTATTGGTGAAAATATGAATAATTTGATGGCACTTTAAATTCTTTACAGTGTCAGTTTGTATACATACAGCATATTTTCTGGAGAATGTATATTTTTTGGCAAAGTCCCCCTAAATCAAAAAGCTTCAGACTTGGATGGATTTTCAGCGGCTCGGCAGTTTAGAATGAGCAATAAATTGCTGTTTAGTAAAAGATTTCGGAAATGCAAATTGAAATTTTCTAACATTTATACTTTTTCTTTAAAGTACCCGATTCCTATTTTATCAAGAGAAACTGCCATATACTTACAATTTGTATGAGAAGTGTAGGTAACATCTTTACAGTATACAGTGAAATAAGCTTTATTATCTGGCATATTTTTGAAAAATTACTGTATATCTCTTGTTTAAACAGTTTACTGTGTTACTACATGATACATGAAAAAAAATAAACCAAATTAATGAATAGGGGTTTTCAGGCATCTATTAATCCAAAAGTGTTTCATATACACATATTTGCATTTCTGTTTATTAGTGTGTCCTGCTATTTTGTTAGCATTTGCTAAGCAATTCTTCAGAGACTAACGCACTTAAATATTCAGGTGCCTAAAAAACCTGTACCCTAATCTTTCACTCATAGGTAAACAAAGCAAATTTTTTCTTAAGGCATGGCTTCTCCATAAATATCCAGTATGGCCGTGATATGCCGTGCCATCATAACTAGAATATATTGATCAATACCATCATCACGATCTCCTCTTCTTCTTTCAACTATTTACTTCTCTTTATCTCTTGCCTCCCTGGTACAGTTAGAGATGTGTTAAGGTTGGTCTAAGAAAACTCATGTCTGAACAGTCAAAGCAGCCCTGCCCTGAGTTTTAGCTTTTCCCCATGAGGACCTATTAGTATTGTAAAGAATGTAGCATTTTTCTTGCAATTAGTTTCTATTTTCCATATGTCACTCTAATTGACCAACCAGGTGTAGCTTGCCATATCTCACCTCAACAGCATTCAGGCTTTCCTTGCCACTGTTCCAGTCCCCCACCCCCAAAGGGATGTATCCCACAGTTTGGGAGCCACTGCTTCATATGAAGTTATTTGGGTTTGTGTGTGTTTGCTTACACTCACACATCTGTTATTATACCAAAGTCTTCCTTTTCATAACAGACCTTTTGTAATCTTTTCTGCTATCCTAATTAATAGTTCCTATTTGTCCCTTTTTATCTTCCTTTTATAATTTCTGCACTCTTTAATCTGGCTATACATGTAGAGAGGTATTTATTTGGCAAAGTCAGAATATTAGGGAATCTTCGGCCACACGTGTGCAGGGCCAAATTAGGCTGATCTAATCAATCACTGGACATATATTGGTTCATAATGTGGTCCTACAAGGACCCATTGGGTAATAGCCTTATCAGTGTGTTGATGTGGCCTTTGCCCATAGGGATTTTCAAACCTACCCAAAGATATCTGCCCTAGCACCCAATAAACTCAGTCTGGAGGAGCTGAGTCGACAGATTTTATTGGCCCATGTATGGCCAGCTATGTTATTGATTTTTTCATCTCACAAGAGCAAAGGGCTGTTAATATATAATCAGAGCGAGACAATAAAATTAGTTGTACTGTGTAGACACATGAAGGAGGGTAGAAGTCCCAAATCATTAGATTTTGCCTAGGGCCCATTTTAATATAAAAGTCAGCTATGTAAATTGTATGAACTCAGGTTAGAATATTATATGGTAAAAGGTTTCCCTACTCCATGCCTTTGTATCTTAGCTTGTGCAGCTTAAAGGGGAACTCCACAAAAACAAGAAAAAAAAGGTGGCAGCACTACTGAACAGCAGCTAACACAGAGGTTTGGCCGATTTGAAAACAGCTTAGAATTTCAACTGAGCATGTGCGAGATTTCAGAGCTGTTGTTGGCTGTGAAGATATAGTTAGGAGGAGCCAGTGAAATCCAAGATGCCTGCCTCAGCTAGAACTGCAGTGGAGATAGGGGAGATTTTGCAGAAGGTTTAGGGGCAAATTCTCTAACCTGCGGAAATTTGCCGGCTTCGCTCACATCGCAACACTTCACCAGGCCAACTCTAATTCACCAAAATCTGAAGTTGCGTCCAGGGCAATGAACGCTGGCGAAGTTGTGCTAACGTTACAAGCGAAGCGAAAGTTGCGCTAGCGTTGGCTAATTCGCATACGGCGGGAAGTTAAAGTTGAATGGACGTATATGTTGCAGCAAATACATTACACTACACAAGCCTGGGAAACCTTAACAAAATAAAGTTGTTATATTGCCCTACACATATGACCAGTGTATAGTTTATGTGACATATGTTAGGAAATGTAGGGGGAGCCCGAGTACCCAAGAATTTTTTTACTGACTTTTGCAGTCTATCACCCTGAAAAAGTAAAAGACACCAGCGTTTTTTGGAACTTAGGTGCCCCGGCAGCGCGCACGCGCAAAATTTTTATTTCACTGCGACCCCTGACAAAGAGGGGTCGTGTCACTAAGAAGTGAATCTGGGAAAGCCGGTCCCACAAGAACCCAGAGCCCACTGGGTTTTTTCCCGGTTTCCCTCAGACCCAGTCTGACACTGATTACAAAAATCCATACCACAGTCTTTAGAGTAATGTTTCAGGGTGCTCTGACCCCTTCTATATATACTATGTATAAATGCTTTTAACTAGTCAAGGGCACAGGTAGCAATAACACACATTATAACACACATGGGCTTATATATGGAAAAACAGGAAATTGCATCAAGGACATGGACCTCTTAGAAACCAAACAGTGTCCATAGGTATGAGTCTCCACATTAATCCACAGCGCTCCCAATGCAGCTAAAGGAGAAAAAACAAAAAATAGAAAACAGTGAAACAGTTTGTACACACACACACGGGCGTATATGTACAAACATACATGCATGTTGGATTACATGATTCAGTACACAGGGATTTACACAGTTGCTCTGATTTCAGTGTTTGACGTTAGCAGAAAGCATGTATTGCTGCCTACTGATAATCTACAAAATGTTATATTTAAAATATGTCAATATACATTCATCTATTGGCCAATGTTGCATTAAATTATAACATCTTTATATATAGGTATAGAAGGCTTTCACCTTATAGCTTGTTTCAGCCTCAAAGACAGAACAGAAACAATAAACACAATGGTCTTTCTCTAACGTATAACTCCCTTATATCATAGAAACAGGCAAATCTGTTCTTAGAGATACCTGTCCCTTTAAGCTCCAGATGCTGCATGTACTGACATATTTAATGGGGCTACAGCTAGGAGTTATAGTGCTCGCTTTAATTACAGTAAAGTAGGGTTTTTGTGATAAATGACTTCTGGGCTAGTGATTCAGGAATGAATCACACAAGAAAAAGAAATGTACAATACATAACTGTTAGATACAGATTCCATGCCTTTTCCTGTTATAATTGCTGTTCTTCCAACTCATGGCACATGGAATACTCCACTGCAGAGCAACAATGTCTGAACCAGCTAGCAAATACCAAATATGTGGTAACATTTATACTTACTGATGAAGTTGCTCTGCACAATATGTCATGGCTACACGAATAAAGGACAATAAATAAATAGAGCTTGGTGACAATGCAATAAGTGTGATAAACATAAACTAGAGTCTAATTAGCTTTATAGACTCAGTTACCCAGTGAGTAAGGATAAAAAAACCTGTGATTAGATTGTCTACACTTATGCCCCTGTCAGGTATTATTCATATTCATATCAAGCCTGCACTGGTCAGTCCAGGGTGATCCATTGGGTTTCCTTTTAATGTCAATGGGCTGGTAGCGGGTATTTTACCCTATTGCCATTGCATTACGTTGGTGATTACATTACAAAGACAAATGTTTGGATTACTTGGTGAATAAAAGATCAGGTTGCAACATCTGACATGATTGTATTCCGACCATGAGAGGCACTAGTGTGGCCACCAGGAATTTACGCACAGTGTGTATTATTTTGTAGGTGTTCTCTACGTTGTTTATGCTGCTCTGTGCTTTTGAATATTTAATTTGGCATTGGCTTGTCACATCTTGAGCAATACCTGCACTGGCTCAGTACATACATTGTTGTTTATTTAAATATAAATGGCAGGAAGAATTAATGACCTCAGTCTATTTAAGGTTTTCATTGAGTCCCAATGGTAGGAGAACGTTGGTGTGGATCTACTAAGAACCTACTTTTGTATGTATGTATGTATAACTTTATTTGTAAAGTGCTGTTAAGGAGCCGCAGCGCTGTACAGTGCATAAAAGTACAATATATATATATATAAAAGTATACATGGGGGAGACAAATCACATAATAAATATATACAGAATCATAGGACAAAGAGCTTAAGTGATATGTGGTAAGAAATATAGTGGGAAGGAGGTCCCTGCCCCATAGGGCTTACAGTCTAAGTGGACGGGAAGCTAATGTACAGGTACAAATTGGAGATAATAAATCTATAAAGATTGAGTCAGATTGTGTTGGATGGTCAAAGCTGCTTTGATAATGATTTTTATTCATGAATCTTCTTGGCCTTTCACCCTGGAGTACCGTTTAATTCCCTTTGTGCACAAAAGTAATGTCAGTTAGAATAGAGCATAAGTAACATCACTGCATACCAACTCCCTGTTTATAACAGAGCCCCCGTATACTTTGCATGAGAATATAAGAGGACAAGCTTGTGTTCATGCCTTACAATATTATACAGTATAAGCATTCTAATTGTTGGGTAATAATATATATCAAAATGAATCAGTGGAGGTAATTATGGTTTTTAGGCTGCAAAAGAATAGTTAATGACATATACAAGAGTTGATTGGCTCTAGGTTATATCAAGAGTCTTGACTTCATAAGCACTATACAATGCAAATTGCCTAGTGTTTGGCATATACTTCTAGACACAGCCCATACTGTACATTAGCTGTTTTCTTATTCTACTAAGGACAGCAGTCAGTCTGTGGATGGACCTATAGTGGCTTTCTCCTGCATATAACAGAACTTCTACAAGCATTGCCAAAACATTCAGGTTGCAAGGGATGTACTATATGCTGCCACATTCTGACTGGTCATTGTGGGAGGTAGTTTTAAATTCCTACCCCATTTGACAAAGTTCAGTGTACAGTTCTTCTCTTCTGGTAGACAACAGGCAGAATAAAGAAACCTCCTTTGGCAGTACATGCAACACCTTATACCACCTTACACAAACAAAGAGGTAGATAACTGTGCTTTCTAAACATAATTTAAGACACAGAGAAGAGAGTTTGCAAATAAATGAGGAGTCACATGGTTGCACTTGAGGAGGTGACTCTTTGTTCACAAAACTGTATTCAAGGTCTAATCAACCAAAGACATTTAAATACATAATGGTACAGGGCATGTCGTATAATAAATGGCAAACAAAAGAAAAAAACACAAAGCTCTAATTACCAAGCTACTTGGAGTTAATCAATTGCATTACTGGAGAGGGGAAAAGGAATAATCTGCCACTTGAACTGCCTAAAATTTAACTTAAGAAATAGGCATGAATGCAAAGGAACACTTTAAAAATACTTAAAAGATTGATAGACAAGTATGACAACAGATACTCAGAGATACGTTGTAATAATAGGGTGTTAGTTCAGCTTAGTTTAATCAAAATGGTATAGGAGAATGATACCCTATTCATATAAAGAGTGAGCTGAAATTGATTGTACTTTAGGGGAACATGTAGCCTATTAGGGGATCAGAACATTGCTTCTATGTTGAGTTATGTTTGCACAGATAACTGGGGACTCCCCTATTATATTTCCTTTAGATAATTTGCCTTAAATGGGTTGTTTACCTTTAAAAATTGCAGTTGGTTTTTAGTTTGCATTATTTGTGTTTTTTTAGTTATTTAGCTTTTTATTCAACAGCTCTCCGGTGTGCAATTACAGCAGGCTGGTTGCTAGAGTCCAAATTACCCTAGCAACCATGCATTGGTTTGAATAAGAGACTGAAATATGAATAGGAGAGGACCTGGATAGTAATGCAAAGTAGAAATGAAATACAATTGTAGCCTTACAGAGGATTTGTTCTTTAGATGTGGTCAGTGACTCCTATTTGAAAACTGGAAAGAATCACAAGAAGGAGGCAAATAATTGAAAACTATAAAAAAAGAAAAAAGGAAGGCCAATTGAAAAGTTGCTTAGAATTAGCCATTCCATAACATGCTAAAAGTTAACTTAAAGATGAACCACCCATATGACCACCTACAGTCATAAAATGTTTTCAGTTTAAACTTATAGATCTGTGGGAGTCCAGGACATTTTGCAAGCTGGGTCACTTATATAATTACAGAGAATATTCTGAAGTCAACTCTGTAGATTCCACATTTCCAGTTATGTAAGATGCACATCACTCTTTTTGACTTGGGTTATTTTTGCTATCAACACTCTTTTTTTTTTTAAAGTTACGAAGGAGAAAAGCTTGACTTTTTATAATTAATTAACACATTAATAAGAAGCTGCCTACATATTAAATCTCAGTCAATGGGAGCCATATATGGAAAGCAACAGGTCATTCAGATAAGACAGTCATCTGGCTCTGGACTATTTGTTAGCTGCTGTGTCTACTTGTCCTTTTGAGAGCTGATCTCTGCACTTCCTTGCACCTCATATCCTCCCCTTTCTAAACAAAGAATGGTTCTTAATAGGTTGCCAGTTTTGTGATATAGGATAATGCTTCAAATGTAGTATTTCTTGGAGCGTTTGTTGCATGCTATTCAATGTTACCATGCTGGCTGGTCCCATGTTACTACTGAAGGTTTGGATGGGAAACTAAATGTGTATAAATAAAATGCAGGTGGGAAAATTTGCAAAGTTTACAACAGAAGGAAACAAACATCTTTACACATCTCTTGGTGCATGGAAGCTTTGGTCATCTGAATTGGAGGCACTGAATGGTCATAATAACCATTTGGAATGTATGGATGGCTTTCAAAGGGACTGAATCCAGGGAAGGGAATAATAGGCTTAGCCATGCAACAGTGGCTATGATTAATAAGAACTCAGGCTCAGTCCTGCTGAACTGTTATTCACAAGTTTGCTGTTCATTTTCATGGGGGGGGCTGGAAAAAAAAGAAAGTGTAAGACTAATAAAATAACTTTAGATTTCCTGCAGTTTATTTTCAAACGTGCGATATGAATTTAGAATTAGTCTGTTTATGTGGATATTTATGTATTCCTCCATCTATTGTACAGCCCTGTAGAATATGTTGGTGCTCTACAAACATTTTTATCAACAACGATAATTTATTTTTCCAAAATAAATATACATATAACAATGTAGAGCTTTAACATAAGAAATACAAATAAAAAATAAAAATATTTGTGCTTTGGCCATACACAAGATGTTTTTTATATGTGTTTTTATTACCTAATGCAAGCTCTTATGCTTAATTCTTTGAATCATGCTGGCTGGTTGATGTTAAAGGGAGCAATAAGCCATTTCAAAGCAAGGTCTATGTCCATATATGTATTTTTCCTTTAAAAAATAGTTCTGTCCGTTGTACGCTTTCTGTTGTTGTATGCATAATATATTCACACTCCATAGACTGCAATAACAACAGCTCCCTATACGAGACTTATATAGATAACGCTGTTGTCCTTGTTCTTCATAAAGTTGCATCAAAGGGAACAATATAGAGCTCGCTAATATGAAATATGGCTAATATGCCTAGACTATTTCTTATAGTTACATACAAGAAAATACATGGAATATACTCCATTTAAAAGCAAGGTATTAGGTGTTAGAATTTTATGGAAAGGCATCAGAAATATATTTTTACCAAATAATAGTAATACTTTTACAAACTTTCCCTGTAAGTGAGCTTTGTTTGAGAGCTCACAGTCCCAGACTGGCCGGGGAAGATGAGGTTTATAGTAGAAGCGTAAATAGGATTTTTAAAGCTGTAGATAATCAGCATCTGGCTGGATCCCTCTTTTTAAGGAATCTTTTTCAGTATTTTAATGTTCTAATTTCTTAACAGGATTAAGGAATGGGGACAACTTTTCTCCATTACAGCCTTCTCATTTAATCCTTATTCACACTCAGTTTATCAAATTAAACCAAACAAGATGGATGCATAGGCTTTTAAGATGGACATCATGTGTGAAATCTGTAGACAACAGTTTCTAAAAGGTGCCCACCATGACATGTCAAATCATCTTCCCTCAACTTCAGCTGGCTTTGCCTTAGCCCCTGCAGGGTCAGGATACTCTTTGGTGTTCCACTATGGACTGCTGCAGAGAAACAGATCTGCGACACAGTCTCCAGCAGAGTTACTTATTACACCCTGGCCTTCTTCACCTGCCCCAGCCATTCAAAAATAACATCACACCATAAAATATTCATGAACAGCCAATGCCGCAGCTATGGGCTCACTTCTGCAGGTGGCCGTCACATCAGTAATTGCCCGATACTTCCCTCCACAGCGTAAAATTGTTTTCATTATGTGTCATGCACACAGAGCCAAGTAAATCCCTCTTGAGTGCTTCCCAAGAGCTAAAGGGAGGTGGCACTTAACTTAAACAGGCGCTTTTGGCTTACAAGGGAGGAAAAAAAGAGAGGGAGAAAACGATTGCTCATCATTAACTCTACTTCCCATTGCCACAAAAAAAAGAAGAAGCTAATACAAAAATCTCATAAAGATTATCCAAAATGTCTCAGTTACTGAAGAAGAGCTTTAGGGGGCTTTAGGCATCCCTTATTATACTTAAGGCTACTTCAGCCAAAGAGAAGAGAATAACTTTCCACCTGACTGGAGTTCCCATGGTGTGCTGTGCAGGGCAGTAAGCAGGTTCCAGCAATAAACTACTGCATTGTAGAGCAATAATGCACAGTCAGGTCCCTCCATTTCAAATCAAGGGTGCCTTTTTCTTTGCCCCCCGCTGTGGACTAATCGCAGGTCCACTTTGTTTAATTGCAGCATGAGAGAAATGTGTTTAAGAAGTCATTTTATCTCCAGCAAATGAATGCTAACGCTCTGCAGACAGTAACCAGAATGCTTGAAATATAACAATTGATGTATTTTCAAAGCGTTGGGCTTCTAAAATGCTTCTAAAAAGGAAGGGAAACAAACTGTGTCTTAACAAGGTTTTTGTAATAAAAAATAGAAATAATAATAAAAAAAAATATTAAATAAAATAAAGGCCACATTTTTCCATCACTTTTTTATAGAATAATAATATTTATATAAAACCATTCAATACAAAAAAAAAGACAACATTTGACTCCCAGCAACTCTGGAAAACCATCCCTGTGTTGTATATAATAGATCAGAGGTCATGAACCATAGGGGGATGCTGCACAGGCATTTATCAATCAAAAACTGGTCTTTTTTGTGTTTGCCCAAAATGGGCTGCGAAACAAGGAATTGGGTGATAATTGATATTCTTTTTAGCCCATAATGTTTCTTTCTGGTTTTATGACCCAAATCTGTGTATTTAGCAAGAGCTCAACCAGTTCTTCATAAACAAAATAATATCAGTTATTTTGGATATGACTGGGTCATATGACCTCACTTCTACAGCTTATGCCTCATTAGTGTATTCACCCGTTATATTAAAATAGATTTTTACAGGGAAGTTTCCTGAAGCAAAATAAATAGAGTTTGTTTTTATTTTATTAACAAGCTTTGACAAGAAAATGCCTAAGAAACATTTTTGATATAAGTGGGAGCTGCTGGATTAATTTAAAAATGTCTACATATCCCAATGAAACAGTGCCCCCTGTAGCCAAATATAACCTGAATGAACAAAGCCTTCCTAAGACTCCCTGTTGAGCCTGCTCTACTCTCTAGCAGAAATGCTATAGATTTTTTTAAATAGCTCACCCTTTTTTGCCCATATGAAATCTTCCCAAAGTGTATGCACATTGCAATTAATTTATACTCTAATCCACGGCTTGTACCCTTTGCCACTAAATACAGCTCCACTCTATAGAAATGCTGTTCACCGTCTCAGGGAAAAAGCAGAGAGAGGCTGTGCTATGAATCCAAAGAAAGCTTTTATTTTTTTTTTAAGGAAATATATGTGTCAGTCTGTTCTACAATGTAGAGCTCTTTGTAAAGGAAACAACTCGCTGATTGAAAGTAAAAGAAAAAAAGATTGTGTGCAAGACTGTAGCATTCTGCTTAGTTGCTTCCCCAGTGAAAGGCGGCTTTTAAAAGTTAGGTATATCATTGCCAAAAGGAACTAAATAGTTCTGTCAGCATTTTAAGAAAGGAAAGATTCTCCCCCTTCCCCCTGAAACTCCATTCTGGACAGCTGTTAGTGACTTACCAAACTTTTCATATGGATATGTATGTTAATGACAAGCAATGAACTGGAGATGAAGAGCCCCAAACACAGACCAATCTCTTCAGTGCACATCAAAAGCCCTCACAAAAGGAGCAATAAAAGAGGCAGAAATGGCGGAGCTTTCACTTTTGTACACTGAATTAGTTCTGCAAGCAATGAAACTGATCTTTTCTCCTTGCCAGAAAAGTCCGGTGATTTTTGTAAGTGCTCATTAGCACAAGAGGCATTTGTGAAGGTAATTGACTGACGCTGATACCGTTGGCTGTCACAACAGGGCCAGAGGAGCATGTGGACGTTTTGTCTAAAAGATGCCAGTTTTAATGGTTTGCAATCTTAATGTGTCAGAGCATCGCTCCATTCACAGTTCTGCTTTGCAGCTTGGCATGTCTCCGGTATCATCTGCTAATTCAAAAGTCAGGGCTGCCGCTGCACATCTATATTTCTCATAACTACATATCACAGCATAAAAGGGTTGAAGCTGGAATTTCCAGTTGTTGTGCCATTTGTATCTAAAGCATTAACATTTTGTTTGTTGTGTGTCCACATTTGAATTGACCGGTATAAACTAGAGCTGCCATTTTGCTTTTCACATCCACTGGCTTTTTCAATGGCAAAAGCCAAGCCTGCCAATGTTGGAAGGGCCCAAGAGTGATGCAAAGCTTCAATAATAAGTCTGTTTATGAACCAGCTTAGTTGGCAAGAAGCCTTATTAACCAAAACCAAAGGAAATAATTACATTGACTCTTTTAAACTGATTTGGTCTCCCTTTTTTTGAAGCTTGTTATTCTAATATAGGTGATCAAATAGGATGGTTTCTCAATTTATAAGACGTGCTTTCAGACATTCCAGTCAATGAATGGACATTTTTCTTTATTTCTTTCAATATGTTTACATCCACTGGCTTAGTTATTTTTAGTTAGTTGTTGTCAGTCTCATTAAATGGTATTTAGTTTTTAATAATTTTATGCCATTGTATCGATTATAACTTGTCTTTCATCTGCATAAAATTTGCTGTCATACTGTTATTATTTGTTTATCATGAAAATCAAATAAAATATTTTCAAAATAAATAAATAATAAGTCTGTAAAAGAAGTTGTCTTCATGGCATTTTGGGAAAACATTGCTGAGGTATTTTTAAACATTACTCCTAATCATCAAATCAAATTTTCATACATATTACATACATATTGCCTCCAATAAGTATTAATAATACCTTAGTTTGGATGGAGTACCAGGTATGGTTCTCCTAATGGCAATAAATAAAGGATACCATTCCATAGAAAAGGATGCCAACAATATGGCAGCACCCATTTACCACTAATTGTATTTCACTAATTAAAACCCTTACTCATCAATGAATATTCATATTTGAAAGTAAAACAAGTCTAATTTATTTCACAATGGCAGCACAAGGGCAAAAGGTTGTGACTCCACAAAGAAGCTCATTCCAAAGAGACTCCAGTAAGGTTCTTCATAGTATTTACAGTATATTGCAGTGCAGCTCAAGCCAATAATATTATCAGCAAGTCTAATACATTTACGTTGATTGTTCTTGATGTAATAGGCACATATACACCCCAGTGCTGTCAGTGACCCTCCCCCCTTCATTTACTTAGAATCCACTCTGTATTCTTTGGGCTTGGTAATAATATTTTGGTTATTAAATGATTTGCGACATATGAAAATTTGATTTGATGAGTAAAATACATGAAAGTCTAGGGAACAAGATATGTGGGGCTAATAACATTGTATGAAATAAGACATACCAAATGGAACTAAAATAATTGAATCGTTAAAAATGTAAGAATGTCTGCTAAAACCAAGAGTAAAACTTAAGATTTGAAAGTCACTGCCAATAAATGTGATTTTACTATGATTCTTGCACAGAAAGCAATTTTATATGATTTATTGGGTACCAAAAGGAATAAACCTGTCCTATAACCATCTCAACTATGATCTGACAGCCGTTGCCTTAAGGGTGAATCACTGTGCAATTAAATGCCTTTTGTTGTTCAGTCTATTTTTTACTTAACACATTCCCCATGGACATGTTCTATCAACAAACATATACGGGATATGTAACAATCTAATAACACGATGATTTACCTGGCACAGTATATACATTTGTACGCTAGTGCCTGTAACTTCATGGAAAGACATTGCCATAAACAACAGGGATTTCACATAAAAACAAAATAACAATGTTTAGGTAGTCATCTTTCTGCAAATGTTTGACATTGTGATTCCATAGGATAATATCAGAAGTTTTGGAAACTTTGGGGCTGCCCTCCTTGGGGAGTCTAAAGCAATGGACAGGTCAAGGCATCCTGACCACCTGTTGTCACGAAAGTTGCAGATAAATGTCATGAAAGATGCAGATAAATGTGTTCCATACACAGTAAGAAATTGCCAGTATCTGGTTTAACCCACCCTGTAGTGTGGACCAGCTGCTAGAAAATGCTTGGTCTAACCAACATTCTGGAGGCTAGGATGCATATAATAATGTATACCACCGTTATTTATATCATGGTATGGTTTTGAATTGATCGCTGTATTGACACTATAATGGCGCCTCTGGAACAATGGTTTCAAATCCAGGAAAATATAAAATGAGGGAAATGTGATACAGGTATGGAACCTGTTATTCAGAATGCTTGGGGCCTGGGGGTTTCCAGATAACAGATCTTTCTGTAATTTGGATCTTTATTCCTTAAGTCTACTAGAAAATCATTTAAAAATTAAATATATCCAATAGTCTTGTTTTGCCTCCAATAATGATTGATTATATCTTAGTTTGGATCAAGTGCAGGGTACTGCTTTATTATTGCTGAGAAAAATGAAATCATTTTTTAAAAATTTGTATTAATTGGATAAAATGGAGTCTATTGGAGACTCCCGTAATTCAGAGCTTTCTGGATAATGGTTTCCATACCTGTATGCATATGCAGATGGTACTACCTGTAGAATTAGCTGTACAATTAGGGAAAACGGGGGATTTAAAACTGAAGTTTTAATGTAGTATATTGTTTTCCCAGCTAGCAAAATTCATCTAACTGTGTACTTTGTATATGGTTGTCATGCCAATAAATCAGAATCTGAATCTATTATAGTATAGAAAACTTATATAGACTCTCATAAGTTGGTTACACATAGGCATTTCTTGTGATGATCAATGGTCATGCTGAATGACCAGACTATAGGGGGTCCCATGCATTGTGGTTGGTTAGAGATGGCACACACATTGATCACATTTTTGAGCCAGCCCACACAAAATCCAGTCAATCCTGATTAGAGATTAAGAAGGAAAAACAATGGCTTTGGGTGCACACATTGAGGATAATTTGTGACTTGAAACGGCCAAAGCAATTGAAAAACTCCATACACTGACACCAGATCAGAAGTTGATTTGGACCCATACTCATTAACAGAGCTTTGCTAAGATTAGTGTTAGTCTTTCATATATAATACGAGGGATATCTTTGAAGAATGACTGAAATTCTATCTTCTGTTGTAAATGGAAGAGTGGATAGGAAGGAGTACATGTGCATCTATTACTGCCATGTGTTATCCTACTGTAGCGCAAGGGAATATTATGTAATTACAAATCTACAAAGAGGTCACTGCCAGGGTGATATTTAGTCTGGATGAGATGTCATTGGTTTCTCTGGAAACTGATAATAAAAATGAATTTCCCTTTACTGATGCCAAGGCTAGCATGACTAGAGTTTAAAGGTGCCAATTATTTTGTCTTTTTTTTGTCATTTTTAGACATTTTCAAAAAAATTTTTTTTATTATTTTGGTGGTTACTTTTGAATGATGAAACTTGTCTTGAAAATTATTTGGGTCTTCTTAAAGTTTTAGAAACTTTTAAGAACGATAAGGAGGGGTGGTCAATGTCCACTTAACTTTATTACCCAGCGGGGAAGTAGAATGTATTCTATTGGTGGGATTTGCTTTCATTCATATATAAGCAACTGGGCACATGTTGGGGATCAGATCTGGCTCACAATGTTCTAATTAATTCCACAGATGCTCAGCTGAGTTGAAGTCATGGCTCTGTGCAGGCCAGTCAAGTTCCTCTATTTCATCTATGCAAACGAATTCTGTATGCACTTTGTGCATTTGTTGCCATAAGAAGTGTGATGTACTCGCAATCATGGCTAAGGCAGAAATTGCCAATCCCAACAGTTAAAAATGGTGTCCACATCAACTCGAATTAATCAAATATTTTTTTTTATTTAAACAGAATCAAACTAACACCAATCCACAAATTGAACTATTTCATTGAACTATTTTCTCAAAAAAGTTGGAGAGAAAAAACGTTGCGGCAAATTTGTGCATCAATTTGAACTCCGAAAACTCAACTTTATTGAATTGTCACAGCCAAAACTTGACTTTATCGAGCGAACCAGTGCGGATCGCAATGTCAGGAAACATCTTCAGGGATATCTGCCATTGACTTCTACCTGATGTTGACAGGTTTGAGATGGAATATTTTCTGATTTTTAGCAGCTTTGGGGCATATTATATCTCTAAAAAGTTTGTTTTCCTCTAAAAATTCAAGTTTTCCCCTTAAAAACTCAACCAGAAAAATGTGAGGTTTAATAAATGGGCCCCCTAGTGTCGATTACGTTATTAATCCTCTTGCCAACAATGTACAATTTAAATGCTTAACAGGGACTGGGTAAATTATAAAATTCCCTTAAAAATGATTGATTAAAGGTAAGAAAAGGTGAAGAAACAACACACATTATTTATGCATGGGCATTCTACTTTGAAAACAATTTGAGGACATTATTTTGATCTTTATAGTTATATGCAACTTCTATTTGAAAGAGCAGCTATAACTTTTATTTTTGTGTTCATTTTAAGGAAAACACATGAGGTCAGGAACTGAACTTTCTGCTTGCATTTGAGAATTTGAAGCTCTGTGGATTTCCTGAACCCTGAAAGTAATGAAATAAGTTCTTCCCTGACAACCTCATTGCTCAGCAGTTTGTGCCATTTGCAATTGTCAGTGAGGTATCTGTGGGTTCTGAAACCTTTGCCTACTCTACATTTTTGTTTTTTGACAAAACTCTGCTCTGCAATCCTTGAGACATAGGCACATTCTGATTTTGTGTGTGCAGAATGAAATCTCCCATGGTGATGTGATGATTGCATGACTTGTAGAGTTGTGTTTATATAAAAGGCAATTTTGGTAGTGCACTATGTTTTAAACATTTTTAGAAAAATGTCACCAGGTCCTGATATATTTTTATGATGTCTATAAGATGAATGATTTGTTTACTTAACTTCTTGTACTTTCAGTGTAAGTGTTTTAGCAATGAAATGGATTTTGGCGGAATTTTACACCTCTACAACTATAGGATAATATGAGTACAGGTATGGGAAATGTTATCCGGAAGCCAGCTCCGAATCACGAACAGTAGCTTGTACTTGATCCAAACTAAGATGTAATTATTCCTTACTGGAAGCAAAACCAGTCTACTGGATTTATTTAATGTTTACATGATTTTCTGATAGACGCTATGAAGATTTATATTATGGAAAGATCCGTTATCCGGAAAACCCCAGGTCCTGAGCATTTTGGATAACAGGTACCATACCTGATTTTCTCTCTACAACAAAGGTACTGTATAGTTTCTCATGTGCCACTCTTTATCAATGAAATGCTTCTTCTGTGCCCCTCTACAAAAATGGAATGGCTTCTTGTGTGCCCCTTAACTATTTAGGAATTGTTTCTGGTATTGCCCTCTATAACAATGGAATCATTTCTTGTGTGACCTTCTAAAATAATGGAACAACATCTGGTATGCAGGATTGAAAGTCAGGTACTGACACATATAGCATGGGGCAGCTGCCTAAAGCAATATAACAAGCAGGGAGCAGCTGTGTGCCAGGACATATTTTTATGTCAGCCTTGGCTATGAATTGTCTTGAATGTACAGTAGTTACACAACAGAATTATTGCAGAGTGAGGGTGCATAAATTAGCAAATGCATAAATTACTATGTGGGCCCAGCAAAGAGCCATCTACCATCATTAAATGGTGTAACGTAAGTAATTTCCTTCTAATAGACACTTATAGAGGACTTGATTTTTTAAATGCTTACTGTTGTGTTTAGACATGCAGAGCTACTATTCAATACTAAATAAGACACTCCAAGCACACGGATAACTGCAAGCTCATACATAAATATATGATTTATTTTCAGCACTAAACTGGATAAAGTTTACAAGAAAGAGCAGCATTTGTACAGAGAATGTACAATTACATAAAGGTTCAACATAAACCATAGTTGTTATTATATATATATATATATATATATATATATATATATATATATATATATATATATATATATATATAGTCCAAGAAGATGCCAGCACTCAAGGGGCTGAAACGTCAGTCAGTAGCTTGTATTAATAAAAAAGTTTTGCAGACTCTATTATATATTATATATATATATATATATATATATATATATATATATATATATATATATATATATATATATATATATATATATATATATATATATATATATATATATATATATAGACAATTACAAGAGTCCTCAGCACTCAACCCATTATCAATATATTTAAGACAGAGTCATTTTGTGCATACTGCTACTGAAAAATGCCTTACCCTTTAAACAAAACAGGGATTGTTTGTCCATATTTTGCAATATATTTAACTACGTCAAAGTCATCCCATATCTGGCCAATCCTATGCTCAATTTTCATCTGATTCATTAAGAATTCTATAGTTTCATTATACATTTTATAAAAGGGACGAAAACGTTTTACCTGCAACTTACTAGCTGCTTTCAAAGTAAAACTCCCAAACTTGGCTGCCCTTTTATTAGTCACCAGTGGGATCACCTTACTATAGTTGGAGAGGGTGGGAGCTACAACATGGAGCTGGTCACTGCTCCTTTGAGCAGATAGTATGTCTCTGAACACCTCAGAATTCATGTCCTGTGTCACATCATGGATAAACACGAGTGTCCCAGTGCCACTGGCAGACATTCACGCCAAAGCCATCACACTGCATCTGCCATGTTTTATAGATGATGTGGTATGATCATGAGCTGTTCCACGCCTTCTCCATACTTTTTTCTTGCCATCATTCTGGTAGAGGTGTTTTTTAGATGTTTTTTAGCAAAGTCCAATCTAGCCTTTCTATTCTTGATGCTTATAAGTGGCTTGCACCTTGCAGTGCACCCTCTGTATTTACTTTTGCGCAGTCTTCTCTTTATGGTAGACTTGGATATCGACACGCTTCCTCCTGGAGAGTGTTGTTCACTTGTTTTTGCTGTTGTGAAGGGGTTTCTCTTCACCATAGAAATGATTCTGCGATCATCCACCACTGTTGTCTTCTGTGGACGTCCTGGTCTTTTTGGGTTGCTGAGTTCACCAGTGCTTTCTTTCTTTCTCAGGATGTAACAAACTATAGATTTTGCCACTCCTAATATTGTAGCAATTTCTTGGATGGTTTTTTTCTGTTTTGCAGCTTAAGGATGGCTTGTTTCACCTGCATGGAGAGCTTCTTTGACCACATGTTGTCTGTTCACAGCAAAATCTTCCACATACAAGCACCCTTCCCCCTAAAATCAACTCCAGGGCTTTTATTTGCTTAATTTATAATGACGTAACGAAGGAATTACCACACCTGCCCATGAAATAGCCTTTGAGTCAATGGTCCAATTACTTTTGAGCCCCTGAAATGAAGTGATTAAAAAAAGGCTTTAGTTCCTCACATTTTTATGCAATCTTTCTGTTCAACCCACTGAATTAAAGCTGAAAGTCTGCAGTTCAACTGCATCTGAGTTGTTTCATTTGAAATTCATTGTGGTAATGTACAGAACCAAAATTAGAAAAAAAAGTTGTCTCTGTCTAAATATTTATGGACCCAACTGTATGTTTCACATTGCTGTACAAAATGCAAACACAAAATTCATGACAATACATTTAGATACCTTTGGATAGAAAGAGTACAGTTTATAATCTAAATGAAAAATGAAAAAAAGATTACTCCAAACCCATTAACCATTTTGTCTAAGCAGTAGTATGCAGGCAATTCACCAGGAGTTAGTAACCGTTATAGGTTTAAAAAGGATTACAGGCAATTAACCAGAAGGTGACTATTTCCTAAAGGTTGTGTAGGAGGGAGACATAATGATGTTGAAACATTTTATTTCAAAAAACGTATTTTTATTATTACAGTATTCACTTTTCATTCACGGCAACCCCTATTTGCAAAGTGAATTAACAAGGAAACCATAATAACGGAAACACAAATACAATGGTATATGTTCTCATAATCAAGCATAATGACTCTAAGTAAGCGACAATATTAAGCCTATTCCCCAGTATGTGCAAGTGCAAATTGCAGCCTTGACAGTCTAATGCAGAATAACATAAGGCCTGTGAACAGATAATGGGGAAGCTTTGGCTGCTTTATCAGTTACTATTTTAAATTCTGGTAGAGTTAACAATAACACAGAGACAATTTATGACTTTTTTTATTAAATAATGTCATGGAATGTTTCTCTATCCTCTGATATTTATCGGTCATAATTATTTTCTTCATTTTAATGGAAATGCAACTCATGAATTATCAAAACTCTTGAGAAATCTCAAGTAAATGAAGTGTTAGGAAGATTTCCATCCAGTGCACTTCTACATTATAGTCTTTTAGGAGTTCTGGTGCAACAACCATCCTGTAAAGAAACCTTCAGTTGGGTGCAAAGCAGGCAGGCTTCTTTTTACTCACATCTACATTTTAAGCAGAAATGCAAAGCAGGCAGGCTTCTTTTTACTCACATCTACATTTTAAGCAGAAACAAGTAATGAGTAATAATATATCGAGAGGTGATTGGTAATACAGAACACTTGGGATGTTTACAAAAACAAAGCAAAGCAACACTTAAACATGCAGAACTTTAAAGTTGCATCAAGGTAAACATGTAGCAGGGACTAGTGCAATGTAGTAAATGGATGGTTGCCGTTGCTTACAAAGCTTTTGGATATGCCAGGAGTAGCACTTTTGGAAGACAGAGCTAGAAGGTGTCTTGTTTTATTTAACTGTTTATTTGTTTTAATTGTTTAATGGAAGTACAGTACATCCTTGAACTTTTTTGGCACAAATTGGTGATTTGAAGCATGCACATGAGAGTAGATATTGGAATGCAAGGCATACTAAACTGAATAGTCTCTAAAATAATTACGTTTCTGGCTGTACAGTATGTACATACACAGCTACTATGAGTATAAACCCATGGAATCCTAAAGCCTGCAGGCCTATCTATCAACAGTCTCATTTTAGTGGTTTTGGAGGTTTTTGAAAATAAAGTAATCTCACTTTCTCTAAAACCACGAATGTCATAGAATTTATTAAAATCCGATCCAAACTGAAAAAGCATGAATGGGAAAAGACAGCAACAAAACAGCAACTTTTTTTTATTGTCGCACAAAAGCCAGTGTCAAAAGCAACCTAAAAACTCTAAAACCAAGAATCAAAGAAAGATCTTCCTGTTGTACAAGGGACATCTGCCATTGACTTCTACATGATTTCAATGGCTTTTAGCTTTTGCTCAGAATTGTCTCAGTTTTGTCATATAATAAAAATTTTTGTTCCGATTTTGTTTCAGATTTTTGGAGTCAAAAAGCCCGGCCTGAAAAAGTTTCAGTTTAATATATTGGCCCCATAGTGACTGGCTTTATTTGACCAAGGTGTATTACTAGGAGAAATTCAATAAAAGTTTGTCTTTTTTTTCCAACACTTTAACATGATTAAAGGCAAGGCAACCATTATCTGAACAAATGGTCTGACTGGAGAGGCATGATATGATTTGGTTATCTGCAATGATAGGGGATCTGAGGGAAAATTTGGTCTACAATGCTCTGGTCTTAAAACTCATTTGTGAATTCTAATGAAAATACATCCTCCTGCTGCCAATGAAATGTTACAAAGCATGGCTTTACTGAGCATGGAAGTTTGCATGGTGTGCCCTAAAAGAAAATGTTTATTAAACATTTATTGTATTGTTAGTCTATCACTTTATGATAAAATAATAAAAAATACATGCATGTCTTACATATACTATAATATCATCAAGGTGAAATTTAAACAAAGTTCATTCTTATTTGACATGCTAAACTTCCCCAGTAGCTGTTTTTTGGTTATTAGAGTTACCAGAGCCAAATGTGGTGTTTGCGTTACACCAGCCATTTACATGACATAAAAGGCAAAAATGTGGAATGACAACTGTTCCATATTGACTGGGCTTTTTTTCCCCTCTCAGTTGTGGCAATGAGCAGTAATTGCAGCAGTCTAGACACACAGACAGATGCAAAGTGGAGCATTATAACATCGGACATTTGCCCTAAAACCATACAGGCTAATTGCCCAGAAAATATTTTTTTCTACATGAATTATTTGTAATTTGTTTTTAAATGGATAAGCTATCAACTGCTTTATTTAAGTGAATGTCTGGAAAATATATATATTTATTGGGCAGACTGCATTTTAGAATATGTGTAAATATCTAAATCTGCCAAAGGAAATACTAATAAATAAAGAGAGGAAATACTAATAAATAAATAAAGAGAGAGAGAAAGAAAGAAAGAAAGAAAGAAAGAAAGAAAGAAAGAAAGAAAGAAAGAAAGAAAGAAAGAAAGAAAGAAAGAAAGAAAGAAAGAAAGAAAGAAAGAAAGAAAGAAAAAGAAAGAAAGAAAAAGAATAAAGAGAGATACATAGGGATACAGGGCAAATACATTTAAGAACATAATTATAGCAAGTGACAGATAGATAGATAGATAGATAGATAGATAGATAGATAGATAGATGGCTAATAGATAGACAGAAGAAGACAGCTAGAGAGTGACAGATCAAGAAATAACTCACTACATAGACAATAGAAAGATTATAATTACACAGCAAGAATTAAAATGTCTCACAGGTCACATATTTTTTCCCAAACCTTGCTTTATCTTGCTCCTGATTACAAGAGTAATATATCAGACTTGTAATGTGTATCAAGAGGTGATTGGTAATAGAGAACTGAACTTGGGATGCTTGGGGTGGCAAAGCACTTAGTTGCAGCTTTGCTGAGCTTCCCACTTTATTCCCGGGGTCAGCAAAACTGAATGTCTTTCTTTACTGTGCATTTCTTGCCTTTATTCCTCAGCCTTTTGAAAAGGAAAGCCATCGACCCAAGTACAGTTGCTGAATCTTAACTGAGGATTATAAAGTACCCATTTTTTTTTTCTTCGAAAATACTCTGAAATAATTTAAATTGACAGCACCCTTTAATCAAGTAAACACATTTTAACTAGTTTTTTCCCAATCCTTCTATTCACGCCAACTATAGAAATTAGCCTTCACTCTTCCTTCACTTACACATGGATACACACACTTGCATGGACACAAGAAAAATTTCTTTTCTCCTGTCAGCATTCCTAGCCAACAATAGTTAGATTAGTGGAAATGAGGGCCTCCGCAGAGAAAGGACATTCAGCCACAGAAGGCTCCCTGCAGGAACAGCTGGTAGGGGTTAATGGCTGCTGAACCTCACAGCCAGGGCCTTTTCTCTATTGTGTGTTCAACTCCTGGGAAGGAGGGAGACTTGTGACAGCCTCTGGGGTGCATGGGATCAGAGGTATAGCAGCAGGTCACAGAAGTGGCGATCAAAAATACAGCTACCTAAAAACTGAATTAAAAAAAAAACAGAGAGGGAAGAAAAGAAAAGGGCATGTTCATAGCTTTATTCCAGAGCAGACATTCTACCTGTTTATATGGCCCATTCTGTGAATCTGAATAAGACTTTACCGTATTCACCATCTTGGCCAATAGCATTTTAATTTGTGTTACAGCTTTGAAAGAACAATCGGCAATGAGATGGCAAATTAATTATTCACACACCGTAAAATGCAGACAATTCAAGTACCAGTGTTGGAAAGTCAGCCCAGCACATGCTGCAGAGCTAATGGTTTTTCTATGCTGGCGGTTTGCAACTTCTTACTACGACACTTTGGATTCAGTTTCCCTTTCTGATCTTTCCATAACGACAGGTTTTTTGAAAAATGTTTTTTAAATTTGTTACCATGTTTTACAAAAACAAAAAAAAAATCTAGAATCTATGAAAATATCATTTATTTAGATTTTTATTTTTAGAGATTATCTTGCCAGAATCTTTCTAAAATGTAAGCCTTCTGCATTATTTTAATAAATGGAAACCCCAAAAGGATAGTTTAATTTTGTGACAAACAGTAAGCAAGGGAGGAGTAAAGCCTTATAAATATACGGAATACCCTTTGTGGCGCTCTTTCTACAAACATATCCCATGCGCGCGGCACAGTCTAGGGAAGGGGTTAAGCTTTTTGACTTTCAGGTTAGAGTAAAATTATGACAGGAAGAAAATTGTGCCATTTTAGCATGAAAATGCTTGTACAAATACTGTCGTTCCTTCCTTCTTGCTTTCTTTATAATGCTCCAACGATAGCTAAGATGACAGACATTTGACAGGTATCTGTAAGCATACAACCCAGGCAGCTCATTAAAGTTTTTATTTCTATGCATCAGCTTTCACAAAGGCAAAAACCCATTAGCATTGACTATTTTGCAGATTAGAAGAATTAAGGGCTTCAAATGTTGGCTTATACCAAGCAATGTCATTTGCGGAGTGATGTTTGCTTTATTATTTCCCCTGCTCTCCCTCTGAAACCAGCCTGACATGACTTTAGCTCAACGCAGGGCGTAATGTGCAGACCAAAAGACTGGCTCATCGATGAAAAGAAACACATTTCCTTTTATACATGACTGGAATGGCAAAGAGGAGAGACTTTACATGTACTCCTTAGGCTCATTAGAGTACTGATTATAATAGTTCTCCGATGTAATCTTTAATCGACTTTGACACTAGATTTGCCCCGTTACAAATCCTGTCATGCAAATTAAGTCATTTGTGTTGTTTGATATGGAAAGATCTGCTATGAAATGAAAGATTAGTTCGCAGATGAGACATTGGAGACTGCTGCCCCTTGTGCACCATGCAACTGATTACAAGGATGAGATCATCCATTTTTTACACTGTCTTTAACGTTTTGGGGAAAGAAAGCATTAACCATCTCATCCCTTAATGCATCTACCGACTCATCCCTGGGATTTGAACATCAGGCATCATCAAGTTGGTTAAGACAGTTTGCTTTTTAATTCTCTCTGTTCCAGAAAGAAAGCACTGGTTGGTAATTATTGGCAATAAATAATCAATAGGCAGTGCAAAACAGGTGCAACAAAAGCACAATATGCTGTTCTTATGTACTTAGGGCACAGCAACCAGAGGGTATTGTTAGCAAACTCCAGCACAAGATTATTGGTAAGACATGAATGTTAATCATAGTGATCTGGAAATAGAAGCAATGGGAAGAAATTGGGGTTATTCTATGTAGAAAAATTAATTCAGTGTTTAAAGGCAGGGGGGGGTTGCTGCGGCTCAGACCCCATGACTTTTACAGACCCACTTAATTCTAACTATTAAAGGAAAACTATACCCCCAAAAAATTCCCCTCGAACCCCAAAACAAGTTTCTATATAAATAAATATAATCCCATACAACACCTCATATGTAAAAACCTGCTTCCTCTACATAAACCATTTTCATAAAAATATACTTTTTAGTAGTATGTGGCAAATCCTAAATAGAAAGTTGATCTAAAGGAATCATACGATTCACGGTGCACACACACAAACCAAGGGCAGATATGTTAGGTCACATTATCCAATTAATGGGCAAAGTTTTGTCTTTTACATCCACACTTCTCCCTGTTTCAGTTAGAGCTGCATTATTTCTGGTCAGGTGATGTCTGAGGACACACAGAAAATACCATAAAATAGTGGCTCCACGTAAAAGATAGATATTTACTGATATTTATATTTCAGTTTGGTTACATTCATTAATAGGCCGCTTAATATGACATTAGCAATCTGTTGGTTTTGTTTCATTCTGGGGGTATAGTTGTCCTTTGAGCATATTTTCAGTATTTATCTGTAGTCCTGGAGTCTGGAGTCCCAAAATGTTCTTTTACTTGGGCACTTCAGAGTCTTGTCCCACCACTGTTTTCAATGGAATGTTAAAGTGGGCAGTTACAGATATAGGATACAAACAATTTTTTTTTTGGCTTTTTTTGTGAATTTAACAAAGGTCTGATCAATGAATAAATTAATATTGTACCAATTGTAATGAAAAACTGGCCATTGCATTGGATTTGTTGAATACGATTTTATCTTTGCTCACTAGAGTTATCGCTGTACTGGAAGTTGCCGCTCATGTGGATAAACATATGTATATAAATAAGGCATGTTCTACAGAATATCCTATGTCCCTTTTTTTTATAAATACAGTATATTGTCTTGAAGTCACTGAGTTCTGATTCAGGGCTTTGTTTCCTTCTATTCAATCCTTTGCAGCTGGTGTAAGAACAGTATGAACTATGGAGCAGGAACTTACATGGGTTTATAACATAGGCAAACGGTTAATCCAGTTTAGTGTCCCACAGCAACCAATCAGCAATTAACTTTGATTGATCTAGAGCAGTTCGAATATTAAAACTGAAAGTATGATTGACTACAGCACTGGAACAATTTTGTACAGCAATTGAGCCCAAATAATTACCTTCCAGTCCTGCTTATAATTATTAGCACTAAATACAATTAAAGAGAGTACTAAACAATGAGACAAGTTGATAAATAATGCTGAGCATTATCGCCTGGGCTCATATGGATTAAAGTAGAACTAAATATTCTGAAGGAAAATTTAGTTAACAGATAATGTATATCCTGATTAGTGACCTATCAAAGAATCATAACAAACTGGCATATGCATATAACTACATATTTCCCTTATATATTTGTTTCACCATTTTTGATGCGGCTGCTTTAATATTCAGAGGCATATATATCATGATATTATCTGATATTAGCTTATTATATCATTTGAACTGAAATCCTTTAAACATGTAGCATTATCTTGTTTTTTATAGTGCACAGGATAAGTCCTTACTTACCAAGAGTCAGCACTTTTACTAATGGCCACTTAATGTTTGTGTTTCTTATTGACCTCTACACCCACCAACATGTGTCAACACAGAGGACAAAGGTGAAAGTGCTGTGTTTAACAAATATCTAAAATGTCCTTTTTGTGTCTCAGAGGCAACCAAAGACACAATATTGTAATTGCTATCCTTTTTGATTGTGTAGGAAAATCAATAATATTAATTACATGCTGTAATAAGATGACTGGACTGAGCATTCAATAATTAAAAAGAATGCCATCAATTTGCTTAAGTTTATTGACATTGTGTAACATTCCATTATTCTGCAAAGGTACAGCAGAAGTCAAAACTATTTAGTGTTTCGTACAGTC
The DNA here is from genome assembly GCF_017654675.1 of Xenopus laevis. Classification (NCBI taxonomy): domain Eukaryota; kingdom Metazoa; phylum Chordata; class Amphibia; order Anura; family Pipidae; genus Xenopus; species Xenopus laevis. Next base: position 40,155,556 of record NC_054381.1, read on the forward strand.
TCTTTCTTGCCATAAGCTGCAGTGCTGAAATATATAATTTCTGTAAAGTATTTCTTCTGGTAGTGGTCTGCAACAACTCGGAACAAGTTCATTAACCTTAGACCACCACTGGCTCCTCTGGATATACCACTAAAATATTTCCTATTGGTACAGTATCTATGGTTAGTGACTTTTCAGGAAGGTTTTTATAGGTACAAGAGTTTAGAGAAGTGGCTCCTAAATCATGTGGCTTCTCCTTCCTAGATAGGCTCAAACAGTGAAGGCAGTAGAATCGGACTGGTCTGCCATACTACCAAAGGATCTTTTGTGGGCCCAGACTGTAGTGGATTATTGTCTGAGAAAACTTCTTATTTCCACCATAAACCTATATATTCCAATATATTGGTGCTGTCAATTTCTTCAGTAAACCTGTATATTTCCAATAGTATTGGCTCCAATTGTTGTAGGAATGATCCCTGAATGTCAGGTTCCCTAGTGGGTCATAGAAGGCCCAAGGTGACACTTTGTCAGAGTGCAAAACTACCTGCAACTGAGGGAATCCTGGGAGTGTAACTTATTATTTGTTGTGTGGGACAGTTAGTATATGATCAATTGTTAGTACTCTGACTGTTCTCTTTATATTTTTTGGCCTTAAGCTGGCCATAGATGCAAAGATTTGATCACAGGAATCTCAGTTTCGTACGATTTTTGGGCCGTGTGTGGAGTGTCCCAATGGCGATTGGTCGTTCAGTTGATCAGACAGGTGTTGGCCACTGATAATATCTCTGCATGAATTGAGGATCTGATGATTTCAGTGGACGACTGGTCACCAGCTTTTGTCGGACATAACTTTCATACGATTGCTGACAAGGGGCAGAACATTGGCTGATCTGTTCTATGACTACTTTATTTGATCTGAATGGTTAGTGGCAAGTTGGGAGATTGCACCACACAATCATTTGTCTGATATCGAAGGTATATCTGCACGTCTATGGGCAGCTTTAGAAACAAGCATATTACCCCCCCAAACCCCGTACAAGCACCTTTTAGAATCAGAATGTCACAGGGGGATGTCTCATGAAATCCAGTTAAAATTTTAGAGGAGTTCAATAAATTCTATCAAACACTGTACTGTTCCACCAAGCCCCTATCTAAGGAGACAGTAGATACATATTTAGAATTAGCCAACCTCCCCCACTAAATTGAATCCCAAGCAGATGGAAAATGCACTCACACAGGAAGAGGCCCAATTGGCGATTAAACGATTGAAGGTATCTAAAGCACCCGGGCCAGATGGCTTCTCGGCCCGATGCTACAAAAAATTTACCAAAATATTAATGCTGTATCTAACAAATGCACTAAACCAAATTATGAACGGGGGCATTGGGGTAGAGATTCCATTCTTGCCCAGATCACCCTAATCCCCAAGCCAGATACATATCTGCTTAACAGCTCCAACTATAGACCCATATCAATTATGAATGTGGATGTTAAAATGCTGGCAGAGCGACTAAACTCCTTCCTATCTGCCATAGCAGATAGGGATCAGGTGGGCTTTGTCTTTAAACGACAACAGGCAACATTAGGAGAGCCCTAACCTTCATACATATAATCCAGTCTAAAGCAATCCCCAGCCTGATGCTGTCAATCGATCGATTCAATATCATGCACATATCTAAATTACATATTAGAGAAATGGGGGGCCCAAACATCCCAGACCATTTCTCTCTATTAGGGGGCACGAGGCAGGGATGCCCCCTGTCCCCTATCCTCTTCATTTTAGCACATGAGCCTTTGGCAGTGCAGATCAGGGGAGACGTCAATGTTAAGGGTTTAATGGTAGGACAGGATGATCACAAATTATGCTTATTTGCTGATGATATCCATATGCTAATAACACTACCACTCACCACATTACCCAATCTCCTCCATATATTCAACACCTTTACGGAAATCTCAGTGCTCGTGATAAATTTTGATAGAACCAATGCTATGCACATCAATCTCCCACCCCCAACAGTTAAACTTCTTAAACTTCATTTTGAATTCCAGTGGCAATACCAACACCTTAAATACTCAGGCACCAAAATAGCCCCACAGCTGCGTGACCTCTATAAAGTCAACTACCCCCCTATGGAAAGCAATAACAGAAACATTAGAGACATGGTCTAGATATGAAATATCGTGGATAGATTGGATCCATGCCGCCAAAATGACTATATTACCCAGGATTCTCTATTACTTTAGGACTATGCCAATCCCAATACCCAGAATAGATATAGCAAACTTACAAAGTGTTGCTCCACCTCATAGGTGAAATTAAGTTGAGATTTTGGGGGGAAAACACTGCATTCTGGGTAAAAGAACATCGCAATTTGCACTTTGTACACTGCACTTGCGTAAATAGATATTTCAGATAAAGTGATGGACTTTGTAATACAATAGTGGGAAAATTAATATTGGTCTCTATTGACAAGCTGACATACAATATTCTAACATGGCACAAGCATTGATGTGATTTCATACTGAATATTTTTTACAATATGGCAAACACTGGTTTCCAGTAACTGGAATGTGAAATGTGCTGATGTGATAAGTGCATGTGCAAACAGGGTATTTGTGTGCAATCAGAAAAGGTGGTTATTACACTGTATTTATCAATGGGGGAACTATATAACTGATGTCACAAATATTGGTCAGCAGTATTAATTGGATGTCTATATGTATTTTAGCTGATTTTACCAGTTAAGTACAATATGTTTTAGCAGGTGCAGAGTGCAATGTTTGGTTTACTTTAGTATTTTTATATTGATTTTCATTATTTTAAATGTGGCTACCATATCTCATAAAATAATAAAAATGTTGTGATCACAAAATCCCTCTAAATGTCAAAAAGCTGCTTGCCAATACAACAGTGGTTTATGGAAATGTTGAAACTATTATTGTTGAATGAAGCAAAGTTGTGTGTCCTGCTTCTTTTATTGTCTCCTCTATGATTATAATTTCCCCTTCTGGCACTGAAATAGAAGCTAACAATGCTAAACTGTATTCAGGAGAAACCCACCGTGAATTTCACAGTTGCATATGGCTAATTCTGCATACATGCTGCAAGCATCACTGTAGGGGTGCATCTGAGACAAAGATGCTTTTATCACCTTATTCAGTAATAATAAGGGGCAGTTATGCTATTTTCCAGCTTCATAGAAACAGATTATGTCTGGGCTGGTATTGAGAATTAAGATGTGCTTTTTTTTACTCCTGCAGCCTGTCTAAGAGGCAAGTAAAGAACCACTACCTATGCTTCAGATTATTTTCATTCTCTTTCCAGAATGTGTAACTTGCATAATTTGATCAGTTAACTCCTAAATATACAAACAGGCCAACATAGAACATGCAAGGATATAAGAGGAGTCATTTACAACAACCACAAGTGCAAGCAAAGAATTGTACTTGTGCTTGGACGTTGCACACTGCACTTGTTATCATGTTTTTTCCTACGTTAATCCCATGATTCCAATGTAATATTTTTGGTCTGTGGCCTACAGTTAGTTTTAAATCTTGCAGGGTGTTTTAGAAATACATGCTTGAACTCCGAAAAGCACTGGCTCCCAATGAAACTGACCCTGGTGTGTTTGTTTATGGGGCAGAGACTTATTTAAATGTTGAACAACCTCCAAAACGGCAGTGGAAAACATGTCACTTTATAAATAAAGGATAACAGTTATTATAATTGAACAATTCATTTCTCATATAGCTGGAATGTGGGAAAGAGCAAATAATTTTGCATAGTTAGCGGTTATTTACTAAAACTGGAATTTATCTCAAATTTCAATTAGACCAAGTTTATCTTATTTGTCACTAAAATAAGTCGGGTCGGGAAAAAACTCAATAAAATCGAGCAAAAACCCAAATCGTACAGATTTTTGGATTTGACACCTGAAAAAAAAAACGCCTTTCCAATTTAACTAGACTTTACTAGACCCCCACAGCATAAATCACTGTAAGACCACTACATTTTCTAACTTTTTTTCAAACAGGAACTTCACATTTCATAGTGCACTATTGGGCCCATTTACCTCCTGGCTTCTACAGTTATAGCATTGCACCTATCCCATAATAGAAGTGTGAATAATTAAAGTGGATTAGAAAGACAGTACATTAGTAACTCCCAGAACTTCAGATTCTGCAGTGTAGTATAGAAATTAAATACAAAATTGAAATAGAGAGTCAAAACGTTGAATTCACACTGTTTGCTCGATAACCCTAGCCTGTACCTCAGGGCTGCCTTCTGAAATCACGGGGCCCTGTACGCCGACATTTTCTGGGCAACCTGGCCCCCGCCTTATTTATATAAACAAGAGTAGTGTTTCAGATGCAAACACACCAGTTTTACCAGTGCAGGGCAACACTGCATTATATTTTTATTACTTTAAAACACTTTAATTTTTTGATGTTACTGTTCCTTTAAGGAGAACAATGCATACAATTCTGTAACTTTTCTGTAACCTACTTAATTCCACAAAGTATTAAAAATTATTATATTGGTATCATGGTGGATGTAAGCAAAGTGACAAAGGCTTAATGGGATCAATGGGATTGATAACAATCACATGCTCAAAGCTCTTGTTATGAAACATGAAAGCTAAGTAAGCTTGCCGTATAAACCCTGTGCATACTAGAGGAGCATGAAACTTTTGTTCATGCCTAGTAACCCATAGAAACCATAGAATGTTTGCCTTCAAACAGCAAACCAATAGATTATCCCTGCTGGCTAGTTGCTATAGGCAACTAGACCAGTAGAAAACTGCAACTTTTATTACATTACTGTAATGGGCGATTTGGGGCGTTTTGCTTTGTTGAAAAATTAGTGAATTTCCCGTGAAATTCGCAAAACAGCGCCAGCGTCTTGTTTTTTATTACGGCATCAGTTTTTTTACGCCGGCATCTGTTTTTTTCAAAATTGCGCCGGTGAATTTTCGCTGCGGTTTTGCCAATTTATTCGCGGACGCAACTTCACACTCTAACGCCAGGCAAATTTTCTGTCTGGCGAAAGAGTGTTACTACGCAAATTCTTCGTTTTTGAGTTTACTGACCGTTACCTCTATCGCCAGACTTGCCTTCACCACCTCAGACCAGGCGAAGTGCAAAGAGTAGATAGTTCCTCAAAAAAAAGTTGAAAAAAAGTCCCAAAAAACGCTGGAGATAGACTGAAAAAGATCGTAAATTTTTTTTGGGGTACCCTCCTTCCTCCTACATTTGCTAACATATGGCACCTAAACTATACTGTGGGCACATGTGTAGGGCATTATAACAACTTTATATAATTTTATTAAGGTTCCCCGGCCTTGTGTAGTGTAATGTATTTGCTGCAGCATATACGCCCATTCAACTTTAACTGCACGCCGTATGCTAATTAGCCAATGTTAGCATAACTTCGAACTGCTGAGTATAATTTCGCCAGCGTTCGGTACCCTGTGCGCAACTTTGGATCTTCGTGAATTAGCATTGTCCAGGCGAATTTATGCCTGGCGAAGTGTTGCGATGTGCGCAAAGCCAGCGCTGGCGAATTTTCACCGGAATGAGAATCTGCCCCATTGATTTATATGCAACTTCGACAGGGTCTGAGATGCCGGATTTTCTGATCCAGACTTTTCCTTCCTCATGGTTTAATAAATTCCAGGGGAAAAAATCACACATTTTTAGGGATTTTTGCATTTGGAGTTTAGTAAATAAAACCCAAAGAGTTTTGTGTTCAATGTTTGGAAAATGCATCTAAATGCCCATTAGGTCAACAATGCTCGTGAGCATTTGAGTGTTTATAAAAGTATTTGCTTGGTCGGGTGCTGAGAACCTTATTTGACTGAACAGATTTTCAATTTTACTGAGATCTGTTTAAATTTCAGTTGGTACACATCCCAGAATGCCATTATGTGCATAGCCCATTATGGGTTAGGAACTGCCTCTCTATCCAGACAGATAAAAGCATTGGAATTTCAGTGCAATATGGTGTTCAAAATTTCACTCTGAGATACAAAGAAATCCCCATCAGCATGAGCTAGCAACGTTTTAGCAACTATTAAAATCCCTGTATACACAGTACTGTGTCTTTATCGCCTAGCTCCACAGCCAGGGCTTAAATGGGCCGATTTATTATTGCATTTGGCACACTTTATTTATAGTACAACAAAAAAAGAGAGAGGATAACATCCTGTAGGGTGTATGTAAAGATTTGGATTTATTGTGCTAGAATCCTTGAACAATTTTATCAAAAGCCCATTTCTATGTGGTGTTTTACTGCCATAAATCACTGAGCAGGAATCTTATCAGAGGACACCACCTCAGAGATAAATGAACATGGAGGAAAGGGGTCATCACAGATTTTCTATCTTACAACCTGTCATGAGAAGAAATCCACCAACATTTTACAGATATTTCTTGTTCTGCAATATTAAAAAGCTGGTGGGAAAAAAAGTGTAATGTAACAAACTGACTGCTTATGGAGGGGGATATATTAAAACATGAAATAGTTTGTCAGCCTATGGCACCTGCTCCAAACGTCTTTCTGTTACACACTTTATTGATAACATATTCCACAATTTCATTGTCCCCACAAAACCACAGATATTTCACTTCCAAGTCAGCCAAAACATCTCTGCCTAAATATTAGATTATTTTAAGGCTGAAAGGAGAAATATGAAAGAACTAAAATATGACATTTTTTATATTTACACTGGGGGGATAACAAGAGGTTGTTTTTTATTTATATTTTATAATATCACACTGGCAAATCTGGCATTTTATTCTATGGTGCTTGAAGTTATTTTTCCTTTTGTAATTGGCATATATTATGCAGAATGGCTAAATTGCTTTGCTATTCATTTGTGCTTCCCACATTATTAGCAATTAACAAGTGCATTACAGAGTACATGGCACTGTGTCATTACTTCACATCCCCTTTACATGCAGGAAGAATATACCAACATTTACATATATTAAATGGCCCATATTAATCCCTTTTAGTGGTTAGTCCCTGCAACACCTCACAGCAGCACTGCGTTCAGACTACTTATCTTTTCCTGGTCACATTTAAAAATTCCCTGCTATTGTGTAAATTAAATGATGCTTGGCTAACAACTGGACAACAAATGTTGCTAGCATTTAGCTATTGATAAGAGAATGAATCTGGTCTTAAATAATATAAAGGCTCATTACACCCCGTTGCATTATGGTCTTCTAACATATAAACGGTTATTTCTGCGCTCCATGCTAATACCTACAAGCATGTGTGATCTTTTATTATTATTTATTTTAGTGATAGCATATTCTCCATTGCAGCAGAATGACAAACCAAACAAAGAATAAAATAGATGCAGTTTATAATAATATAGTAAATATATTGAAAGTGCAACATATCGGGGTATATTCTATGTTTGACTTTTTCTATGTGACCCTTTAAAGTGATTAGTACAATCATTCACTACAAATAACACATCTTCCCATGACCAAACTGTTAAGTAAGAAATAATCCTCTAGTAGAATTCAGTAAAGACTGTCCCACGTCTGTATAGCTTATAGTGCATAGAAGAGCCCATATTTTATATATTGGACCACTGGAAAGCATTTTCTCATAGTTTTACCATTCATCTGCTTTCATATTGCCTTTACTCAGAGATATCTAGATATGGTATAATATATTTCTTGAAAAACGCATGAGAAAGGCTGGTGCTACAGCTGAAACGTTGGGTTTGCATAAAATTCAAATTATTCAAGACAAGACCTGTGAGTGCAGAATTCCTTCAATACATGGGGGATGATACATATAGTTGATTATTTGAGGAATTCTTCACCAACAGATCAGGCCAAAAATGGCCCCATGTGCCCATGGTCAGAATGGGATGTCAGGAGCCCACATAGGCTGACTTCAAGGGCCCTCCTCCTAGTGTCCACCCTACAACCCCTCCACCCTGGTGCCCTGTACCTTTTATCTACCTCCCATCTCCTGAGCTTTCTGCCTGTCATCAAGGAGAGAGGACGGTCCGGGTGAGGGAGTATGCGCTTGTCCTGGCGATGGAGCGGGCCTGAGTCCTGGCGATGGAGCGGGCCTGAGTCCTGGCAGTGGTCTGGAAGGCTGGGGCCCACCAACTCCAACACTGCATGTGTTGTTTAAGACATGTCACTACAATGTCATTAAATAATGTAAAATTGTCCATATATATATATATATATATATATATATACATATATATATATATATATATATATATATATATACATATATATATATATATATATATATATATATATATATATATATATATGTATATATATTGCATGCAACACCTCC